>NW_017804420.1:1219896-1283176 GCF_001625305.1 Branchiostoma belcheri
GACGCTGATTTTTGGCTAGCCGTGATTAAGCTACAAATGCCACACTAGTGGAGACAACAGATGAGTGATCATTTTACGATCGACAAGAACTTTTGATGAATGAAACAGCTGTGAAATCTCGCTGATGGCGATTTGTTTTTGAAAATTTGTCTCTGTGTATGAAAGATATGAACACGCTTCTATACATGTCTTGATATTTTTTGACGTGATTTGTACTAGTTATTTGTAGCAGGAATGTTACTAGTGCCGGGAGAAGTTGGGAAGGTAGCGGCTTGATAAATTTTCGTGAGCAACGAGTTTACGAAGCAAGTTCCGCCTAGCTCGAGCGATACAGCTCCGCGGATACAACTCGAGCCCCGAACAAGACCCTCCCCCCCGTGAAGTTTCGGCCGCTCTGGCCGGCCGCGGGCCGCTCGTAGAAGCAAACGCTGACTCGTGCACTAGAAATCTGCACAGGAGGCTAAGAAAGAAGCAGTTTTCAGATCCAGAAAGCTAGCAGAAATTTGTCTGAAGTTGGTCAGAAGAAATGAGCCGGTGAAGTTTGTGAGAAAATGTAACGGAGCTTACTTGTTTTTCTGAAAATTTAGACGAAAGTAGCCGGCGCAAAAATTTGAAAATTTTGACGAAAGTAGCCGGCGCAAAAATTTGAGTAGGCGGCGATTTTCGCCGGTAGCCGGCTTGTTTTGAGAAGGCTGCTCTGGTCCAGGAGTGTACTTCCTCAGAGTTGTTATAACCCCTCGAGGACCATTCCAACCATCCCAGAATTCAATGTGCATTGCATGTTTTCCTGTGGGAGACCTTTGTGTATCATAGAAAAATCTCTGTCTCCTAATGGTGCTCAAATTTTTTGTGTACCTTCCTATGTGATTGTTAGTCAATCAAGTACTTTTGTCACCTTATAGACCCTACCACTACATAAGAAAACTTGTGTAACTGTTGCTTAAGTAACAGTTTTCTTGTGTATCTCATTACCTGGGTGTCTAACCTTCATTGGTGACTTTACCATTGGCAAGAAATTATATCCTTAGTTGGCCATTGAATTGTAATGTTACACTCGTTAATGTTGGCACTCCTTTAGTTATCCCCTTTCGTACCACACATTAATGAAGACTGTGTTATTCTCGTTACAGCTTGCAGTTTGACCCCGCCCCACGCCGCGGCGAGCCACACGTCACGAGACGCACCCCCGACTACTTCCTGTAAACACTGAAGGTTCTCAACACCTGACTCACCCTCTTAAAAAGTGGACCATACCCTGGCCATATACTAAACCACAAAAAAAAACAAGGGACAAATTCCAGCCAGCAGAAACATTATCGCGTCTTTCTGTTGTTAACCAGATATGTGTGTGGTGGTATCAATTTGTTTAAATCGTAACAAAAAAGTTAGGTCTGTACAACAATATGGGGATCTTCATCTTTACTCCACTCATTTTTTTCTGACGATGATACTAAGTAGTTGCTGTCTGTGCCTAAAACCGTAAATTTGGACTTGGCCTGTCCAAAGAAGTGAGGTAAAACCTTACAAGGGGGTACAAACTTAACTTTCATGTTGGTTTGCTCTACTCGGACCTATCATGTAGAAATGTAACAGGAGAGATAATCATTTGATTATGTGTACTAGCATTCTGTCCTAGCCAAAGTGGTCAGGACTGGAACCATTTGTACATTATTCCATAATCAGTCATTGTAGAACTTTCGTCACACTGGGGGATGGCTGTGTTTTCATACTAAAACTTGCATTTTGGTATTTTCACATGATAAATCCTGTACTATGACGAAGTGACCATGACGCACCATTAAATTTCACCGCGTACCAGTAACCAGAAAGAGTGAGTTAGAACATAGTCTCCAATTTTAAACTCTCGAGCAGTTATGATCACAATGAAGTGAAAAACAGCTCCCTAGACCATTACAAATCCATGTTAAGGGAATAATTGTTATTTCTAAAACTAGTTGTGATATTACGTATATGTGTTATCTTGTGGTATTGTCACTCATGATGGGGGCACTGAAATGCATGCTATTTGGCTCATACAGTTTCAAAATTATTTTGTGTGCCCCTTTCAGGAATTTTGATACCAAGAGATGATGTATTATTATTATATTGTTTTGGTATAATTTGTTTTCCATGCCACACACATCAGACATGTTAGAGCAGCATTACACAGAACACTAATCATTGTGTCTTTATTCTATCATCAGAAGGTAGTTTTCTCCGTTTCCTTTTATTTTTCGTGGCTGTTACGGCCACTGTGAAAGTACTGTACTACCGATAGTGTAAAATCTTGTCAGGTTCGTTCCTACATTGATATAGATGTTGGAAAAATTGACGGGATTGCAAACAATGAACTTCAAGGTAGCTTTTATTTCCAAACAGTTTTGCTGATGTTTCTAACTGGACGTTTCTATGTATCTCTATATGTCTTGGTGTTGGTTCTAACCCTTCACACTAAACAGTGACTGAACCTACATGGTTCCTGACCATTTTCTTGTCAGTGTAAAGGACTATGGATCTCAAACCCAGTGTCTGCATAGTGTAAGGCATTCTTCTTGCTTAAAACAAATTATTAGACTCACAATCTACATAGTGAGGGAAGATCCTTACAAACTTTCTTGACTCATTCATGAGTTTCCCACAACTTGCTTCTCACGATGTTTACAAACAACCAGTAATCATACCTTTATTTGAAGTGTTGTGTTTTGACATCTTTCAAGGCCCTTTTGTTTTCTAGAAGACTTTTGTAGGTTACAGGTGTAAGAAGCAGTGCCAGAAAATGAACATAATCTACTGACTACAATGTGTACTGTTAAAGTACTTCAACTGAATAAAAACTTCTGTTATGCTTAACTGTTGGGTTTTTGAAATGTTGGTAGGGTAACCGTACAAGTTTCACATTTTTCTTTGTCCCTAGATTCCCCAGTAGTACATTATTTCATCCGTTAGTTATCCAGACATGGATCCATACTTAACTGTGCTACTCTTGATGTTCTGGTTAAATGATTTCAACATCTTTTTTCCTTCAGAACAAAAATAGTGTAGCTCAAATAAGCATGGTGCTTTTTGTGTATGAACACAATTATTTGTAATGTTTGGGCCTGGTTTTGCAGAATGAACGCATGCTTGGAACAGTCTTTTGACAAAAAAGGTAGTGGCAAATGTGTAGTTCATAACACACTGGCAACACTTAGCCTATGTTTGTCCTCATCAATGTGAGGACACAGATTAGCCAAGAGGCTCGGTGGTTAGCACTCCACCGTACAGTGAGGAAAGTTGTGTGCCTTTCCCAAAGTCTGGGCATCGAACCTGGCATCTCTTGGTTCTGAGCTACTTTGACTACTCTGTTAACGTAATGAAATCTTGCAAAAGATGATTATTGAGAAGCATCTCGTGTTTTACGTCAAGGTCTTATGAGTTCTGACATGGTATCTTAGTAGAAAACTTATGCTAAAACATAGAGAAAGTGCACTTTGCATAGAAAATCCACCAAATTTCATTCATAATGCATAAAATCCAATATCTTTATTCCCATTTGTTCCTACCAAGTCAGTACCAAATCCAATATAATCAATTGAAATCTTGACAAGTATCACACCAGAAATCAAAAAGGGAATACTCAATACAAGGGCACCATAACAAAATGTCACCATGTAATAGACCGATCCTGACTGTCCAACGTAATTATTACTAGCAGTAATAATCAACCAATGAGAGGATGGCAATTAGCGGTTCGACCAATGAGAGTGTGACCGCAGGTCCGTCAAATGTCTGCATTTCTATGTTTTGGCAGGGATGGAAGGTGCTATGGGATTGGTTAATAAAACCACAATGTGATGCGGTTCAACTCTTATCTCCAATCAGATCCTACGATGGCAAGGTATCCATTGGTCAAAGGAGTGCCCATTAGCCCAGGTACTTCCCTGGCCAATGGATACTGTCTTGCCACCGTAGGATCTGCTTGGAGACTAGTAGTAGTTCATCTCCAGAGTTGGAGGTAGCTACACCCTGTGTACCTGAGCCTAGCTAGTTAGCCTGGTACCCAGCCGTGGGAGCAGGGATGTGACAGTTGGGATGCAAGCTGTACAAGTCTGTATAACAGACTAGCGGTAGGGTAGTTCCTGGTATACCTTAACTGCATATGTGCACAAAATCAAGACATTAACTGTACAGATATAAGTTATGTACCTAAACTTAAGATATCCATATATGGACGTTATGGTACATGCAAGTCGCCTGGTTACGAAATTTTCCTTTTTCATAAATTCCATTCCGATACATGGCCTTATTTTCGAGGTGCATTGCCAGCACAGTATAAAAAGTGTATATAATACCGGGTAGTATAAGATATGCACGCCAATGTTTGACACAATACACAACATCTGTCCGGCAGATGCACTCAGAATTCAGGGCCATTGCTTTTAATTTTTCCTTATTGGTGTCATATCTGAACGCATATCCTTATCATCCTTAAAAGCTGTTCTGTAACGATTTTTACCAACCATCTACTATCTGTCCTTGCCAACTGGTCGAAGTGCGACTTTCCTTGTTTTACAGAAATACATTGCCATTGGGCATATTACTGTGCATTAAAGTTGTACAAAATCCTTGAACAGTCTTACGCATTACGATCCACACATCAAAATTTACATCCTTTTCTACCACAAGAATGGTTCATTTCCATTCATGTTCTTTGTTGCTTCAGAAAAATTCCGCTGAAGTCCTGAGCCACCTGCGCACAAACTTACAAAAAAAACTCAAACGTTCATATGACTATGTGTGCTTCATTCAGCAGCGCCGCTTAGTTTTAATGTAGACGCTTCTGTACTTGAGAGCCTGGCCTGTCTCCCCTCTGTGTTTCTGGACGTACACGTCGAACTTGTACCTCGTTCCTGGCTTGAGCCCGGATATTCTCTCGATCATGACCGATCTGTCCACCGCCCCGGGCCGATGATGTCTACATATTACCTTGTCGTCCTTCTTTCTCGTTCGCGGACTTTCGCAGGAGTTGTCCCGTTCCGATCTCCGTCGGAACACCTTTTTGCTCACAACGCTTTTGTACACACAGTATTTAGACCGCTCGTCGTTAACTAACCACGCGATGGTTGCCGAGTCGCACGTCGTCAGCTTTTCAAACTGTTTGATCCTCGTGTCGCTTGGCATCTGTGCGTAGGGATACTTGGCGGGATTTGTTGTGGAAAAAATCTTGAACGTTGAGGGCCGCTTGCGCTTACTGTTGACGGCCACCTGGTAGTCTCCTTCCGTCAGGTTCGTAAGGACGAGGTTCCATAAGGAGTTGACACGAGACTCCTTAGCCACAACGTCTCCTTCTCGGGAAACCTTCACGCTGACTTCCCCCATGCACGATTGGACGGTTAGCTGGAGAGGAGACGACTGTGTGTCGCCGACAGTGACGGTGTAGGCCTGGCCCTTGGACCGTTTGACGGTGGCGGTGGTCACCTTCCCGTCTTTCAAACGCGTTCTCCGCTTGTGCTGTTTGGTCTCCAGCCTTCCCCCTGTGTAAGCCGAGCTGCGATTGGTCAGAGTGCTCACCACGAAAACGTCGTAAAAGTACTGAGTCCCGGGCTGTAGACCCGCCACAGTGTAGGCTGTTTTGTCACCGACGCACTCGAAAAGGATGTTCTCTTGTGGTGCAATCGCCTTGGAGTCAGGGAAAACTATTTTATCTCGGTTGCGGCGCTTCTTTCCTCGCCGCTTGAAGCCGAAACTCTTGAAATCGAAGTCAAATCCGAATCTGAACGGCGGTGGTGGCATCGGCATGTCGTCCCCACCACTCCGCCGCGACGTGACGGCGCACAGGGTCTTCAAGTTCCTCTCCCTGTTGACTGCAATGCAGTACTTAACCGGTAGGTGGAATTTCGTCTCCGTGGGACTAGGTTCCCAAGACAAAGTTGCAGAGGATTTGCCGACTTCTGAAGCTTTCACCTCCGGATCGCCGGGTACCTCCGGGTAAGGCTTGTCGGAGTCCGGCGTGGTGGTGGCGTACATGCCGAACAGCGTGTCTGCGCCTCGGGACGTCACCTGCACTCTGTACATGGCCCGCTGGGAGGCGCGGTTGTAGTACGACATGACGTCATGGCCGGAGAAGGTTCCGACCACAGGACCTGTCAGGCTGGGTCCCTTCCGTCCCTGCTCCTCCATTTGTTCAGTTTGACCTGGAATGGCAAAGAAATGCGGTCAATGATTAGCTCTGAGACATCACATAGGGTACTGCTTCAAACAGACCTGGTAACTTTTAAGGGACTAACACAGATATAATGAAGTGGCATCTTGAAGTGACTCTAGTATCAAGTCCAAAACTACAGTAAGTTCTACAGCTACGTTTGCTTAACTTACTAGTCTAAACATACCACGCACGGGCTGAAATGTTCAGTAGCCGAGCCGACGTCCCGGGGTCTGTCATGAGTTATGGTTTGTTGGTTTAAAATGCAGAAACAGGAAAACATTTACATGCTAAAAATAAAGGTATGCAGTGACCCGTCGTAGCACCTGCTAGTAACGAGATACCTGACACTACTAACCGACAACCTGTCGGTCTGTAGGCTCAGACCCGGGAAATACTTTCGTTACAACAAGTCTAGCCTGGGCCAGACTGTTTCCAGGGTCTACACAGGCCAGTCCTTCGGCCCCAGGGCCAACATGCCCCCATTGAAGAAATAATTAGCTTTTGGGCCGCCTGGCGGCTTTCCTTGATACTGCAGCAAAGCTTGCAAAAATGCTACAACAGCCTTCTTCATAAAGACTTTCAAACTTTGACGTTCTGTATTTGGGCAGAGAGAATCACTTGCAGTTTATGCAAATTAGGACCTTCTTTGCATAATCAACGACAAACCTTTATAATACGTCATCCAGAGAGGTCATTGTCTTACTATTCTGGCACAGATTGGTAATTTTTGTAGGTAAGAGAAAGCCCACCTGACCCGTCCAGCCCGACGCCTTCTGTGACTTCGTGTTGAGTGACCTTCCACTCGATCTCTGTATCACAGGGTTCCACCACGATCAGCACGGGGGAACCTTCGTCTTCAACAAAGAAATAGTACCTGGACATCGAAATATAAAACCTCATTAGCAATATAGTAGTGGTACCGGTGTTGATTATACAGCGAAGGGCAAAAGTAAGCAAGTAAGTTTATTATAAGATGTTTAACATGTTGACTAGGTGTTACAGGAGTGCCTGTGAACCTGGTGCGTTACACCAAGGGGCAGCTATACCGTCTGTGCAGATATAGACACACAAGACAAAGCCATACAAACATGGCATTGATGGCAATGTTTAGGGCACTGTAAAAAGATGGATCAGACAAACATGCAATGACTCCTCTCTTGTCGTATGCACATGTAAAATCTATAGTTACGTCCCAAATGGTAAAATAAAAAAACTAGCCTAAAATGTTCAGAGCTTTGCTTGAATGGCCTTTTCTATGTCAGCCATATCAGTTGCCGCAGACGAGCGGTTTCGTCAGCGTGGTTTGGTGCAATGTCTTGATTTCTTCAACCGTAATAGCATTAAATGAATGTTACAGATTGAAAACAGTCATGCGGAAAAGTAGGGTTACCCTAACGTGAACTTTGCATACGATGTTTGCAGTTTGTTTTACTTAGTTACTAGGTTGAGCATGATCCGCGTTTAGTAGATCAGAACCTCATTTCTTACATTATGTATAGAAACAACTTGCTTCGTAAGATGCCAAGAGGTTGTGACGCAGCTATGGACAGTTTTGAAGGTTACGAGATTGCCTATCAGTCCAGACATCGCGTGTTAATGCTAACACTGTTACAGTTCAAGGCTGGAGGTTGTAATTTAAGGCAGACGTAAGCCTGACCTCCAGCCTTTCAACGCCTTAAAGTCCAGGCAATATCATGATACTCCTTACCGCAAATCAAAAACGTACCAGAAGAAAGAACACAGTCCACACAGCAGATGCTTTTTCTTAGTAAGATGTAAGATATTTTTCATTATCTTTTTCTCTTCAAACAGGTGGCACTTCAAGCCTGGATACGTGCCCGCTTACAATATCTTATCTGTTCAACATTCTGCATGTAAGTCGGCTGATGATTGCAATGTCAAAATGAGCTGAGGTGGCAGAGAGCACGGTCTGCTTTGGGAGCTATTGTACTGCACCTACTACTAGTATAATATATAATGAGACTCCAAGACGGGGTTGAATTTACTTACGTTTTTGTGACGTCTTCGAAGAGGAAAGTTCCGAACCTCCATGCCGTCGGGGAGCACCTTCGTGTTCCAGTGGCTCGTCTCGGCATTTTTCGCCTGTAGTCGGAAGAGTTGTTCGTCCCTTGTCGGGAGTCGCTGGGACCAGGTCAGCGCCACGCCCAGCCACACCATCATCAGCTCACACCTCATGTCTGCAGCCGACCTGCACAATATAAACAGTAATAGTCGGCTGTTTACTATTTTGCAAACAGAACCTTTCTCCTCTCGTCGTGGGAAGTCCCTGTTGACCAAACAGTACGAGGACTAAGCAGCAGAAAATAGGAGGAACCGACAAAAGCGCGACATTGAAAGAAAACTGTTTTCGTTTAACTACGTTACAAGTACATATGACATAACTTAATATACTATTGGATGCATGTCGAAAAACGCTTCAAGAACACTGACCAAAACCGCGCTCCATGACACAAAAGCACGAGAAAGGACGAAGAAACGGCTTGCACACAGCCTGCACCAACATACAACACAGCGGTCCTTGTGCACATACCTGCGGCATACAAGGGCGACACTAGCAACATGTACACACAGGCCGTCGCAGTGATAAGAATGTAATGGTAGAGAGAACAACGCAACTTCACAAGATAAGAAATCACCGTACCCGGTTAAAGTTTCCGCCAAGTTACCGGAAAGGATCTGCTAAACTTCCCAAACAGGACCGGTTCGAATGAGGACACTATCCTGAGGCAGCGGGGGACGAACGCCAGAGTCGTTTGATGGAATCGCCTTCTGCACTGCGCCACCCACTAACTGCAGAGTTCTGACAGAATCAGCTCCTTGTAACAGGCATTGGACAGAAGGTCTGTCTGGAAGGATTCCGTCAGCCCTCCAGCGGCAGACCTTCAGCGGGCCAGGCAGCTGCCTTCACTCCAACTATCTGAGCCGACGCGACGTTTGCCACCTGGACTCGGGATGAAGTCTTCCAACTGTGCGCTCTTACATCGAGGCATCTTCGGGCTTACACCTTCGGATTATGTTCCCGTGCAGCCCATCCTCCATGCTTACTGCGGGACAAAGGTTGGCATGCCCCACACACAGGACATACATTTCTTGTCAATCAACGAATAAAGCTTTGCTAAACAGACAGACAGCGCTCTTTCCCTGGGATGGCTGTTTATTTATGGACCACAGTGGTTACTGCAGGCTCGGGACAGCTGGGGTGCGTGGGAAATGGTCACCAGTGTACGAGACAGCCAGAAGTCGGCTGTAACGGTCACCCAAGCGGCTCTATTAAAAGAATTAGGACTTCCCGATAACAACCACTTAGCCCAGATCTTCAAAGATATCCAAGTTTAAGAACGTAATGCGCTGTCCTATTTAGGCCTGTGTTTATTCCTGTGTAACACTTCTAGCGACAGAACAAGTCAAGCGAAGTGACAGGAAACACAACAACACGTTAGTAGCACCGAAATGTGTATATTTTCATGTCATGGGCGATGTCAGATCAATGCAGCCGAAAAAAGCAGTACGTATTTTGAACGACGTCGACGTAGATAGAAGAGACGTAGGTGTCTCAAGGTAGTTCTGGACAGTTTCCCTTTTGTGACGTTGTTCTATCCGGTCTAGATAAAAAAATAAATCTTGTGCCCCTAGCAGCTTCCTCTTATACTGCAGGTGTAATCAAAGGAAATCGTGGCGAGTGAAATTGTGTGCCGTCGCTAGTACAATATGCAGACATCTGCTTGTGTAAATCCGACCATAGACAATGCTACTGTTGCCGACAATAGACAAACGCATACTTGACCCCCTGATGGCTAAACTCGTGACACACTTCGCTCCTGCACCTGACATGCCATGGGTGACGGGGCAGGGAGCCGGAATATCGGCGGAAATAAAGTTCAAAGTACAACTATTGACTAAGGCAGTCATTCCTACGAAAATAACGCCATACAGAGTACTTTTAGGGCTTCGCATGTGCACAAGAATATTCTCTTATTCGCTTATTCACTCATTCACAAGTGCCTGTCTATCGGGATGCTGTCCCGGTTAGGCCTCTGACCAGGATAGTACATGTACCTACCATGTTAGTACAGGATACGCCCTCCAGAAAACTGTCTGATACGAACACGTACACGTTACTCACTTAGTAGCTAACTGTCATCGTGAGAAATCGTCGGGACGTTCTGTCATTATGATATTTCTTATTCGGCGTACAAAGCTCTATATGGATGTTCAACCACTCTCCAAGCAGATCTTCTGGTGGCTACAAGACAGCATCAAAATTTGGCAAGACAGTATACACTTGTATACACTACACAGGCAATGAAAAAAGTCACCGGTACAAAAAAAGTAAGCCCGATATCTATTCTAATGCATCTAAAAAGACGGTCAAAAACGGCCTAAAGCTATGCTTGGAGCATGTACAACGTCGGGCCCCGGCCGTGCATGCTGAGTGTGTGTGTGTGAAATGGAGCATGTCAGCAATTGTTTAGGACAACTCCAGACGTGGTAACGTTTACAATGTCGCACAATTACGGCCCTTGTAGATCAATCTATCGATCCGCCATCCTTGGCCCGTACATGAAACAGAGACTGAACATTCGTCCCGACAGTTCCGTTTGGCCCGACCACCCCTCAAGAACAAGAAAACAAACGACATGTCAGAGTAGATCTGGTGTAGAAGCCAGGTCACCCGGCGTAAGAACAGGTACGGACAGACGGGCAGATGTGTGTGGGTGTAGAACACAGTCTTGTCGACCGGTGTCCTGGTCTGACCGTTACCTGGGAAACATCACATGGATAGGCTCGCTGGCAAAGCACTAGAGGATCCTAACCAGCCCTTATTTTAATGACGGAGAACATGTCTGTATGCCTTGTTACTGAATATGAACAATATGAGTTTCGTGTGCGAACTCCACCGCCAGCATTGCGTGAAACTATGAGCATCTCAATACTGTAGATACTAATAACAAATACAACTCTTGCAATGGTTCCTCGTTTTGGACACTGTTGTCCAATTGTTTCCACTAGATTTTCATTACTTAAAAGGAGCGTAACTTACACAACTGCCTCTTCTTATTGCGTAAGCCTAGTCCGCTTCTGAATGCATTACGTCGACGTTATTTATAAAACATGAACACCACACCCCTTTAGCAAATCACATACACACTGTGGGGAACCAACAGTAACACACGATCAAGTACGACATATCGCAGAACCCACCTTGTTGAACCGCGCGCCTGGCCACAAGACAGACCTAGGAGCGCCGACGAAGCTTAAGGATGAGATCCCAAGCAATTACCAAAGCCTCTTGAAGCCGCCAACACTTTTCTTCTCGTTGGGCGCCTGTAAAACGTCCGAAGCTATCAGGATGTTTTGGCGGTGGGAACCCCAAGGTGCTCACTGTCGAGTAGACTGAAGAGTCACTTGTAAACTACAGCGCACAATCGAGTCCTGAGCCAACTTGCCAAGCGGCTCTCCGCCACGGAAAATCAAGCCGGTGACACGTATGGGAAAGCCCACAGCCGCAATGGGCCAAGCCAAGCGCAACGACTGGTCTTTGAACTGGTAAGCGGGACTGTCAGACTGAGCTCTCTACCGCTGACGGCCCCCTTAAATTCCCCGGCTCTTCATGGTCCTTTGCCACCGGCTTACAGTTTAATCCTCGGTTAACTGCATAGGAACGCTTTGAAAGTTATTGTGTGCAAATGAAGCCTACCGTTCCCATACAATTTCGTTTATAGATGAAATGAAAGACCTCTCTATACTGTTCCATACTTGTGAGAGAAGTGTGTCTAGTCCTGCGCCGCAGCTTTGATGTGTTTTACTTGATAGGGCTCCGGGAAGCCCTCCGTGACGTGCCGGTGTCTATATTGGACTGGATACTCCCGAAAACAGAGAACCCCGTCCAGGGCCAGTTGTAAAAGGTAAAACCACATCAGTCACTGGCAGGCCTTGGGATGTTTTTGTCATCCCTGAGCCGTTCTTAATAAGGGGAACTTGGAGAGGGTGAGCGAGCTGCTGTGTACGCTGTCATTACCATCGCACCTTCGTGTACCTTTGTCCCAAGAACTCATTTATAATCTTTGTAATCCTCAAGCAGATGTTCCGGTGGCTGCAAGACAGTATCAAATTGGCCAGCTAGTTACCATTTGCTACCCGAAATGGCTGGCGTAAACTGAAAAGGTCGAAAAGTACAAAAACGGAAAGCCCGATAACGTCGCTGGTATGGTACCGTTTGATAGCCTTTCTGGCACTGTCAATATGTACTTGACTCAATGGACCACCTTTTTACCTCACGAGTGTAACTCTAACACTTTGTGGCTTACGAAGGTAGTTCTGACTGACTCACCTTACTTCAGATAAGGCTTGCATTGACTTGTCCTACAAGCCTTAAGCTGTAGACGGAAGGATTTTGGAAGACAAAACTCGCATTAAACAGAGTACAGAACCCACTCCTCTGTTAAGCACTGTATGGACAAGTGCCCGAATCCCCGATTACGACTCTTCCCCTTTGCTGACTTTGCCGATTAATTGAATTGTTACAAGTAAGGAGATCCCGAGACCTTCCCAAATCTCAGGCACAAACGGAAGTGGAAGGTTTATCAGACTTGTTAGGATCAGCAGAGAGCCTTGTCACTTGACAAGTCTCAGTCTCCGTCATCACTTTACACTCATGTGTACAGAAGCGTATTGATCTTAAACATCCCACTTTTTATTTCAGATACAACAACAAATGACAACAGTGAATAGAATGTAGCTACTTGCTTTCTTACGGGCAGTGAGTGAGAAATGCATGGTTTCATGATTTAATGCAAGACACAATGATCATTTATTCATAATGATTTTACAAACCATAACGTCAATCTTACACACCACTTGTCGTTTGATACGATCAAAGATTATTTGGCGAGTGGTGTTCATGTTGGTGTTTTCAACTTTTCTAACTCTCTGGCCCCAAGTCACATTCTAAAGAAACTTAAAGAGACTAATTCCTTACCCATGTTATAAGAGAGGGAAGAAAATCTAGATCGGTGCTGTTCAAATTACCACAAACTTCCTGATTATTTTGTCCTAATATGGTAAGGGGCATGGGAAGACGTCTTGACTGATACTTGGAGCGCACCTGTGGTGAACTAAACGTCTGGAGCAGTAATGAAAAGACGACAGAGGAAGACATAACCCCGCCCCGGAGGAAATGAACAGTTCGGCTTAAGCTGTTTTAAAGTAAACAACATTAAGACTTCAGATCAGCAGCGCCAAAAACAACTGGAGTAATCCCATGTTTGAAAATTCGGCAGGGGGGCGGCTCTGCCGGGCAGTGCCCCCCGTCCTCCGGCTTCCCAGGGCCAGACGAGTTGTGTGCTGAAGATTAGTGCTACGGGAGTGAAGCTGTTATGTTTCGTCGTCTCGGTCTGGAGGTAACATTACCCTGCTTCAGTCGATGCCGGCCGTCACAACTCTACAGCTCAATGCCACCGCGCACTTTGTCCAAGAGAGGAGCGCTACACACCGATCTCACCAACATGGCCTCTAGAACAAGTCGTCTGCCGCACTAAAATATTCCCTATCGTGAAAATCGACAAAATGGTTGGTGTTAATGCCAAGATTTATTGCATGGTGTCCATAGATGAAGATAAAACAGTTTATATTGTCGTCCGACGAAGCTTTCACCTGTTTGTTTGCTAACGCCTGTGAGTTTTAGAACCGTGAAGCATGACGGGAAATACAACGCGAGGGGTCAGCCCTCTTTCAGCCAACATACCGCCACGCTACTTGTAACAAAACTCACTTTGTGCGCCCTTCCTCTCACAAGACGAAACAAGACTTGTCTTGCCAAGGGAAAGACATTTTCTACCGACACAAGTCCACCGACCCCTGTTTCCGTGTCAACCGGAACAGACGAAGAAAGGGGGAAGAATTCATCGCCGCCACTGGCTTCAATTGGAACGAGACGGCAGTGGGGATGCATCGTTGAAGGATTTGAAAAAGTACCGACTTTGGAGTAATTACTCAATCTCGGCGCGTGCACAGGTGCAACACACCTTATGCGTAGACGCCAAAGGTCAACCTAGCTATGGGGAGATGTAAAAAGCTTTCTCTCCAAGGGTCTCCAAGCAGATCTTCTGGTGGCTACAAGGCAGCATCAAACCACATGACAGTAGTATCAGTTTTTGCTTTAATTAACATTCGTACCAAATAAACGGTATCGCCCATACAAGACATGCTGTATTCATTATCGTCACAGACACCAAATGATCCTGTCCAAGATGACGGTGAAGACAATATGCCCGAGTCAGTGCCAAGATGTGGTGCGAGTTCCTCATTAGGCTGCCCCTATGGCTTATCAGTGATACCGGGTACGATAGGGGCCTGGGAGTCTTCAGATGTAGCCTTAGCATATGCCTGACCGAAATATGGATTATGAGTATGAATTATGGCGTGTGCATGTATATATAAGTTATTTTGTGTGTTGATATTACATTGTACATGCTATGTATGTGCTCCAGGGCCCAACTGTAAAGCACTGTCCTAAAGACTGGCCACCCTGGCAAAGTAAAACAGAAAGAAGGAACAATTGCAAGCCAATGTCATTGCCCCCTAGCGGCCATTCCCCATACCAGTGATGTGCACATGTCATGACCATCTGCCCTGTTGTGACAAACTTTAGACTTGTCTATCCGCGCAATCGTATAACCTGTTGGTCCTACCCTACGTCGCTGTGTGGCGTGATTTTAATTTCCCATGTCGGAGCTCAAGTGTCGATGTCGAGAGAGTACGACCTCTTCGCTAGCGTTCAGCAAACTCAAGGCCAGAGTATATTGGAACAGACGAGCACATGTGGAAATGATTCCAGTCTTGAAGTTCTCAGCGTTTTCCAAAAGTTCTGTACGCTGCGTGGAACCCTCAAGATACCTCACCTAACCTATCACCGATTCAACTTGGGAATTTTTGGCAGTTTTCACAACCAGCAAAATAAACCGTGACAGACTGCGTGACCATATTTGCACTGACGGACCATATTTGGTATGGAGAGCAAGAGCCAATAGGCAAACAGCATTTTCTATATGCATGGCCTGATTGGCCAATTTGCAAGTGGTGATACATCATTTCACAGCGGAAGACGATGATAATGATTAGTCCTGGCATAACAGACCAAAGATAGTCTGGATGCCAGCCTTGTTAGTTTTACCCACTACCTCGGTAGGATCGGTGGGAGCGGACCAAAGCTAACAAGGCTGGCATCCAGGCTAGACAAAAGATTCCTTTGTTATCTTCAATGCTCAAGCAATCTCAGTTTGGATTTAATAGTCTGTGACAATCTGACATGCTGTCTACATTTACACTTAACCACGAAGGTATAATTTTCGATAAACCAAGTTGATGCAAAGAATCAATCACTAAGGAAAATAGATGACCCTTCTGTCCAGACCACTTCTAGTGAAGCCATCACCACACACGTTATTGATGATACCCGTGAGTGCATTGACGTGGGGTCTCTGTCTCTGTCTGGGTGATGAAGAAGAGACTGTAATTCAATCCCCGGTTGGCATTAATCATTGCTGACCTAGTTTACTGCAAGTCAACTTTCTAGTGCTGAGCTGGCCAAAGAACTACTAGCCTGGTATCCAGCCCTGTACTTGTCTGCGTAGCAAGGGTACATTCCGAAGCTATGGTCATATGCTGCAGAGGGCCAGTATACCAGGCTATATATCACCTCTCTTGCGTATGGTCATTTATATTCATAATATGAGGGCAACTGAGTGCAGTAAAGTCTCCATCTCTTCTATTCTCCTGTCTGGCATGAAGGCATCACTGTGAAGTCGTGTCATGGGAAGTTTTGAAACGCTGCGCTCTGATTGAATCAAAGGCAATTTGCGTCAACCGCGAAAGCGCTTGAGGCAAGTAGAAGTGAGAATAGATGTCAGATAAATTGTTCCTCCAATCTGTGCCATTTTTACATTCGTGGATTTGAAGAGAATTGTTCTGTTCTGGTAAAGGCATCACTGCAAGATACTGACGTAAATGTATAGAAGACTGACCCTGACATGCTAGAAATAGAAACTAGAGACACGAGAGATGAACCGCAATGACGGGTCACTCCTACCCTGCCGGGTCGGGACCACAAGTGGGTTAGAGCGAACTGGTCACGAGCCGTTAGTCGTTAGTCCTGGCATCAAATTAGTTCCGCCTGACTCTGCTCCTAATAATAGGAAAGAACCTCTTTCTATGCAGTAAATTGTTTCAGGCATCTTGTGCCACGTACATTCAGTTACATGGCTACCACATGGGACCCAAGAGCATCGCGACCTTGTCGACTGTATGTCAGCACAAAACTCACGTGGAACAGTTTATTTCAAACCAGTCCCTTCTTCGTTGCATTTTTTACAAAGAGCACATTGTGTCCTGGGAATTCAAAGAACTCACGATGAGGTTAACTTGATTTTAAATCATCGCCACTTCACATGTTATCACTTATTCTTTTCGTCTTGGAAGACGGTCTACAGCTGAACTTCTTGCGGTGAATCATTTTTGGGGTTTCTACAATAGTTGTCGATACCTCGGCGTGCAAACAAACTTTGCTAACTGCCCCACATGTATATCTAGCAAATCTAGATGTTTCAAGACAAAAGGTCTAGTCTATACTTCTCCGGATTCTTTGAGACTGGTGTTCAGTTAGTTTACAAAGGAAATGTCTACGTTTCAGACACCACAGATAGCTACCTGGTAATGCTGATAACTTTCTTTGATTTTCTGCACCATTTAACCGTAACCTGACTTGAAGTGGCCCTTCCAAAAATAGCACACCGTCCATAGATAAGCATTCCTCATCACCGAGTATTGACACTTCGGGGGCACAGGACGGCACAAATGATGCCGAATTTAGAATCTTCTCGTACGCATCATCGACATCCACACCACATGTTCACAAGACGGCCCTGTCGTTGGAGCAGACACTTGGGCGAATTTACTGTCACAAAGTCGCGCCACGATTCAGATTACTTCGACATTTAGATATTATCAGGAAAATTAACACAGTACATGCCAAGCCCACGTGGGAAATGGAGTTTAGGCCTCAGGTAATCTGGCATGTGTCTGGAGGTTTGCGATCCACGGACAATCCACAAAACAGAAAGATATATTAACCTTCTTATCGGAGGACGTTCAACACCATAATTCATAATTCTATGATTTGTATACTACAATATCCTTTAGGATTTAGGACATGTATATATGTTGTCATTGTAAAATCGTTCTGTGTGAAACCATGCATGTTTTCTCATTTTCGCATGCATGGCCATCCAAAAGCATCCAATGCAATTTCGGGGCGGCAAAATGGCTGAGAAACCTCTGATATTGGCAGACTGCCATTTCTTACCACTGTTTCGTCATCATTTCATTTGAAATAGTCCAAAAATAAGCCACGTGAGGCATTTTGGTACCACCCATAAAAAGCTAGAACCACTAAAACAAGCAACCGTTCCGTCAGCGACATCATTTTTGCCTCACAGGCACCAGTATGCTATGGGATAGGAAACTGATTTAAATTTGTAATAGAATGACAAGAAAAGTGACTTTGAAAATCCAGTTTTGCTGCCCTGAAATCGTTTTGGGTGCCTTTTAAGATTTTACACCTGGAGGTTGAACAGCTGATCAGGGACAAGTTTATCTGATTTTGTCCTTTGCCTGATAAACCACGCACACATACCGTAATATTCTCAGTGCTGCAGAATGCATTCTTGGGTCAGATCAAAAGCTGTGGTGTTAACCTAGTGTCTGACCAAACTACGTGGGAGCGGTGTAATACACGATACACAAACTCAAACCCCTCCTACCGTGGTAGAAAAGAAATCTCAGCACAATTTGCAGAGCACTGAACGCAGGGACCGTTGCGTTAATATGAAGCACACAATATTGACATACCATGTGGGAAACATCGTAGCGTGTGCAGGTATAATTTGAACCCTTCTTACAGCTAGCCTGACATCCAGTCACAATGGTGGTACAGACATGTACATGTAAGTTATAACAAGAAAGGGTAACGGTGAAGGTTCCATGGCTGGCCATAGCCTTTTTCAGGGCCGTAGGGTCAGTGGGTTGTTAATCCACTGTGTCTAGGTCACGGTATTGGAAGGCGGAGCCCATCTCTCTCCTTCCACCGCCTTTTATCCTTTTACTTCCCCAACCGACGTCAGTATTTTACACCTGGGTAGAGCGGGGAAAATCGTGTAATTTACCAACGACTTTACATGATGTCCTTGAAGTTACCAAGGTCATAACGTCTAGCCAGGAATACGAGGAATCAAACCCATGACCTCTCGATCTCGTGTCCGCTCGTTTCGCCACTCGAGCCATCGACGCTACTTCGTCCATCGACGCGGGCAATTAAGTTTGGGAGCAGCTATTAAAAGGTAATTATAATATGTCTGGAGTTCAGGCCGTCCAGGTCTTGCAGCATGTCTAACCCTGTGATCGTGGCGATACACTAGACAGGCTGCCCTCCGCCAGCCGACCATGTGTTGCGGATTTGGCCGTGGCGATCGATCAAAGGACATCAGTACCAACATGGCGCGAACAGACAGCAGAGCTCTCCAGCTCCACGCACCGTGAACATGTCGACAGCCATTCTCCTCCACGCGACATGGAGATATGATCCTCATGAAACATATCCATTTGCATCGAACAAGCAAATCCTTCAAGCATACCTATTCTCCGGCGTCCTCTATTATTACATGATAACACATTTGTGCCTTTACACTTCCTCTAACGACTCTAATCAGATGATAAGAGGACTGGGAGCTAACTGTAACATATGCAATGCAAAACGAGTACTTACACACCACGAATGTAGTCCAATGCTGAGGGAAGGAATCGACGACAGAACTACACTGGTTCACTCGGGTTCCAGGAGTTGAGCTTCGCGATAGAGCTGTGTATGGCCGTCTCCAATTAGAGAACTGCTGGGACGGGAATGACCTGAGCCTAGGAGCAGGGCCTACAGGGTCGGAGTGTTTCCCAGTCCGATTGGCGGCTGAGGCTAAACAAACCACACGCGACTTTTGCGCCAATGGAAAGCGTATGTCTGCACCAGCCAGCACACGGTAGGTAATCATCAAAGGCTGTGACTGGGGCTCGGCGGGAGACGCAGCGCCAATTGCCTACCACAGTCTCCTATCACATCACGTATCCAATGACTGCGGCCATCACCGCAGACTGATATGAAACGTCAGCGGTCTGACATCCTGACACATCACCGCCGCGGAGCGATACATACACCTGGTCAAAAACCTCAAGTCTGGAAAGGGAACGATAATGAAGAAAAGTTACACTAATTTGACTGTGAGAAGGAGACAGGACCTGGTCCCTGTCCAACCTAGAATCATCCTCGTAACATTGATCTGGTCATGCTGCGCGGAGGCTACTGAGGGCAGCCTGGTTTTCATAACTGTTAGGTTCAAACTTATCTGACGATGGAATCAAATTCGTATTTGAAAATATTATAACTCAAACCACACCAGGTCCTTTTCCTGTGGTAGATTTTATCACAGTCCTTTCATATATTGACGAAAAAATGTTTAATGGCGAATACAACGTAAACAGCTCCTAGACCAGTACCCATGCCATATCTATGACGCAGACCCGTTCTGCCAAACCACTGGTAATGAACTTGAGGGGAACATTGAACTCTAACACTGAACCAGTTGAGATTTGTCCCAGGTGTTTGGAGCGAGGGAAAGGCGGAACAAATGTGGTAATCTAGTCCAGTCAGCCAACAGAAGATTTCCTAGAAACCAAGGTTAAGGCTGACACCGTAGGTTAGATATACATTTGTTTTAACTAAAACAAAAAAAGATGGTCTGACAGGAAGATATACCTATTCTTGGTTGTAGGCCAAGATCTGAAATCATGGGAAAGGTCGGGAGCTAAATCCTAACCCGTGGCCCAGTAATTATTTCACATTGCAGGAACGTATTAGCGGTCAGCAGCTTTCCGTCAAAGATATTAAAAGTGAAATTGCACCTATGTTTTGCAATCTTCAGAATACAAGCATGTATACGAGAGAGAAGCATGTTGCAATGGCGGAGGTATACATGTTCCTGGTTTGGTATCTTTGTGGATGTGATAAATCTTGCCCCAAAATGGGACAGCCTCGTCTGCCCCTGCACCTGTCTGTCAAACGGGACTCCCCGGTATATTAATAGTGCTGGCAGGGACGAAGGCCTGGGCAAGGACGCTCGTCAACTCTAATGAGGGACAGTACGTTATTCAGATGTGAGAGCTCCCATGTAAAACTGTATTCTACTAGCCCCTACCAGGCTTCGGGAGGCGACTGGAAAGAGTAGAAATCGGCCAAATAGAGAGATAACATGCCACGGGAGTTTGTGTGCTGGGAGAGAACACAGTTTTGCGGCAAAATGTTCTCTCCCAGCAGACAAACTCCCCTGGCATGTCATCTCTCTATTTGGCCGATGTCTACTCTTTCCAGTCGCTTCCCAAAGCCTAGTAGAATGCAACCCCAGAAGTATTGTTGTACAGAGTCAAGAAAGAGACGAGGACGCAATGATCATAACACTGTAAATTTCATGCTCGATAGTTTTATCCACAGAGGACGGAAGTTGAAAGAAATGAGACACAAAGCTAAAAGAAAAAGAGTTTAACCTCACGCAGTGATTGAACAAAAATCAATGTAATTTACTACAGAACCACCTTTCTTTACAAAGCACATTCCGTATCAGCTACTGTACAGAGTACATGTGATCTTCGCTTCTGTTGTTTTTCCCGTCTTTGTGGATTTAGTAGCGCAACAAAATCCTTGCCCTTTTCTCAACACTCTTGAATACAAGTTAATCCGTTGATATGATCGGCAACGTACGGTACTTCTTTTATTTGTCATTATGCACCACAGACTTATTCTTAAATCTTTTTTCCAAACGGTACCATAGATGATCTAATTCTTATTTGAGAGAACTGATCGATTTTGATGTCTTTATACTTTTGACATTGATCATAGCTTATATATGACTTGCATCATTTTTCAATGCTAGAAAAAGTTCATCAAAGATACGTCCTCGGCGTTAGATTTTCTCAGACTGTTAAAGAGGAAGTGGAAACAAAAGTGAAAACTGAAGAACAAAACGTGTTGGTTCTCCGTAGGTCTGGGCCTTGTTGGATCGTCGGTATGTTCGCCTAGCAGGATCAAACTCAGTCTTCCTCCGCCTCGTACACTGGAAGTAGAAGCAGATAACTTTGTTATCAAAAGTAACGCTTTCCAGTCGGTGTTATATCGTTATATTATAGTCTAAATACGGAGCATGTTGTCAGGGCATCCAAGACTCACATACCACAAACATACTCATATATACCCACATTTTATTACTGTGTTATTTACACCATTTATCACTGCATATTTTACTGTATTATTGTATCATACCATATTGCCCCATTCAGTCAGATATCACATGTTTTATAATATGTATGGAGCACAACATCAGTTAATTTGCTGCCTAGTGCAGTGCTCCACCATGTATTGTTGTTGCAATTTGAACGAAGTACATAAAATTTTAGGAAATTATACACCCACAACGCAATGCCTAAAACCACTTTTTGAAGAGTTAGTATGTAAGTTTTCTTACTTTGCCAATGTTTTGATAAGTGTGCATCGATACAAGTGCAATCATATATCATAGCATTACGTTGGACCAAGGAGGTTACACTTCTATGGTTGGGCAGAACTTTTGACGGTAGTATAGTAAACTCACCCTGACAGAACTCGTTGGTGGGATCGGGTTGGTAGCCGTCCGGACACGTGATCACACACGTACCGTACCTGGAACAGAACGTCAACGTCGTCGTCAGTGATAGTGATTAAGAAGTTCCAAAAAGACCCTCAAAAAGTTTCGTAACGTCAGCAGAAGGGTTTCAGAGGAGACCGTCGGGCAAGTGTTGTGCAATGGGTTCAGTGAAAAATGAAGCATATTTCATCAGTGTAAACGCTCTCATTATGGGACTGAATGGAAGACGCTTTTGGAGACAGTTACCACAATCTCTCCAAAATTTTCACTATCTAAAAGACCTACATTTCTTCTAACATCACAAAACCCACTTATTTTTAAGACAAGACGTAGGGCTATCCATTAGTCGCTGCCTCTAAAAGAAAAAGTCAAAACCTCCAGTGAGGTACGTAGAAACATTAGATGGATGTATAGACCAAACACTTTTTACCTTTTACGTTATTATAACTGTGTGTTCCCTTGCAATTAGCCTCCGGGCAAGAGCTTGCAATAATCTAGTGAAATGTCTGACTTACTTTGACCGGGCACAGTTGCCGTCCACGAAGTGCGCGAGGTATCCCTGCATGCACTGAAAACAGCCGTACTCATAGTGGCACTGTTTCTGCACACAGTGGTCCGGGCACTCTGTAAGGACAGACGACAACACATAATATTACTGGTCATGTTGTCAGGCCAATGAGTACCGAGCGAAACAGTTTTCTTTCAGGAGGAAACAACTGGCCAAATGAATCCGAAGAAGTGAACATTTTCTTTACCACATGTTTACCACTAATAAACTGTTACAAAAATATCTCTTCTCTGTTATGAGCTCATGATACATTGTAATTGTGCATCTAAGTCTAGTTTTATCAGCTTGAGTCCAATTATTTGAGTCACACATCGTCATCACACTCACGTCCCCCAACCAACCGGCTTGCTTTTTCTAAGAGTTTTTCTTGTTAAACAGTGGAAAACTTTTTAATAAGTACTTGTAAAGGTGGTGTGCATACAACCTATCTAACAATTAACTGATACAGGTAATCAGGAAAACACTAAAAGTATTAACTAATTGGGCAATTAATCACACTCAGTCATCACAAGATTATCTCTGGCTTAGGGCTCCGGTTTCTTTTCCAACACTCTACTTTGCTTTGACTGTCTGCGATATCCAGACTGGTCCCCTGCCCACATGCTGAAGTTAGCCTAGCCTACCGTGCAGACTTTTCTAGCGGTATGAATTTGTTTCTATGATTCTATGAGTGCGGCGGTTTCTTTTCTAGAGCTGTACTAGGAGAGCTGCATCGGAGGTAGGGCTGATTTGGGGTTGGGGGAGAGAAAGGAAAACGTCGCATTCATATATATATAGAGAGAAAGAGGGACAAACGCATTTGGCTCAGTAATGTCTGCGCAGGAGGCTAGTAGAAGCAAACCGCCAATGGCGATGTCGGCACATGTCGGAGCCGTCCACTGTGTGTTCAAGTGACACGGCATAGATGAACTATTGATAACAGGTCACGTACGGGTTCATTATCGGGGCACCTTTGCGTGCAGTGCGTTAAACCCCTGTCATGGCTTGTTTCCAACTTCTCTCCGTACATTTGGACCTTGTTTTGGACACTTGCTTTGATAGATTTGCTGCTTTCTGACGTCCCAGTCAAGCCCCGGAACCGCCTGACTCCCGACTTCCCATTAATTAACCATTTAGTTCTCTAAATGGATTTCCGATTTCACGTCTTGAAAAGGGCGTGTGCACGTCACTATGGTCATTTTTCAAGCCGCCTCTTTGTTCACTTTGAAGTGCAAGCTCTTAAAATCGCACTTTTTGTCTGCTGTCTGTTGAATCACGTGCACAAAGGTACAAGGAGTGTGTAGTCTTGGCTGGGATCCCAGGCGTGACCTCATAGGTGTGCAATGGCCCATGCCCCTCAATGACCCGTAGCCTCAGAGTAGGCCCGTGCCCCTCAATGGCCCGTGGCCCTCCTTCAGGTGAAGACCTGCAACTCCCAGAGACTATCCCAAGATTGAAAATGAAGGCTCCCGTTGGAATCCTTATTCAGTAACATGACAACTCATAAGTATCTTCCCCCAGCGACCTTTTGAAGTTTTCAGGCCCACACCTTGTGATGTCAAGAAAACCCGCTGAAAACACCTGCTTTCACTCAGAAGCCTGTCGTTTGGTGCGATCTGTCGGCAGTCAGAGGTTGCGCGCCCCAGCTGCGCGCTAAGTCTCTGGGAATGTCGCTGCAGTCAAGGATCTGTTCTATATAGGATTTAAATGCCAGCGCACCTTGTCTCAAACAAGGTCATTGAGCACCAAAATCTGTTCGACAGTGTTGCTAACACTGATACTCATCTGTTAGAACTAGTACCCCTACACGACAATGTTGGTTACGTTGTGCTTCTATGGCACACTGTGAGACTCTGACCTGCGGGGACCAGTCATGCCTGGTGTGCTGCGCCATATCAGACCTCCTCGGTTATTTATCAACGCTGCGCTTATGTCTCGACAGATTAGTCCCAAGACGGGGCAGGTGTGACCAAAAGGAAGAACGATTTCATACCAGTAGTTCAAAGCTGATTTTGGCAACAACAGAAGGAAACAGGGTAAGAGAACACAAAAACTAAGAACGGACACTTTTGAGTTTGAATGATCGACTGATCTTCCTCAAAGCATCCCATAATATGCTTCTAATTCTACTAAGTTGTAGACTAAAGCAACCTCACCGTTTATATGAAACGCCAGGATACCGGATGTGGCAACGTTTCCAAGACGGCCTTCCTGTTTTGATCAGTATTTCTTGGATCAAGGACATTAAATGAGAGTAAATTCTGAGCGAAATTTTCCAGATAAACTTTTTTCCATCTTGTCCCGATTCTCCGGGCGTAGTCCGAGTCAAACATTATGGGGACATTTGAAATGCACTGTCATAGCATTGATATTGTCCAAAATAGAGGGATATGCTAGCTTCTATCCGACTAACAACGCAGGTCCATAAAATATAGCCAAATAGGGAGAATAATTGGCCAGGGGAGTCTTGCCACCGTAGAGAGTTTATTTGCCGCCTTCGGAGAGCCCGCGGACTGACTTTCCTTGCTGGCAGCGGAGCAGCTGACATAGCTGCAGGTAGCTACGGTACACTCCTATGGGTGGCCGCTGGCGAGCTTTTTTTTGGCAAGATATCCCCTCTATTGTGGTCAACATCTACTAGTTTTTCAAGCCGCAGAGGGAGACTACGTCCGGGAGCACCATGGGACAAATAAGCACTGCCAAGTCCTCTGATAAAATATCCCCCTATTTTGGCCGATTTGAACTACTAGTATTTTTTAATCAGCTGAAACGTCTGGTAGAGAATAGGATTTCCATAGAACCGTGCTTTTCTGGGGTTCTGTACGGAGGTCGTGTCGACCGCTACCTTTATCATCACCATTTCATCATCTATCCCTTATATACGAGTAGTCTTGGCCGTCTCTTACACATTACTCACGTTTAAACCCATAGACGTTTCATATGCAGATCGGTAAACAGAAAAGAAGGAAAGAAGCAAGGTATAAAAAATGAAATTCATGTTGAATAATAAAAAAATATAATGTCCTTGAACAAATCAAACAGAACCGTAGTACACAACAAACCTCCATAAAAGTCGAACGCCTCTGTCACCAAGGCCAGCGACAGCAAGGCTGTCGCCAGCAAGACAGCCGTCAGACGCATGCTGTCCGTTTGGGCTGGCCTGAAGATGGAAAAATTGGGCCAAGATCTGCAAAAAGAAACCTTCGCCTCCCAATCACACAGGTCCCGACCGACACGGCTCCGTCGCTTGTCGGTAAAAACTCCCTCTGTGGCTTTTTCTGCTGCGTATCTAAGCCGGGCCCATCATTTGTCTTGACTAACTGAAGGAGGTATTGTGCTAGAGACAATACCTGACCAAAAACGATCTACAGGTCACGATGGATGAAGAAATAATGAACGTTCAAATTCAACGGTTGCTGTGTTTTTCCCTGGACTATTTTCTGGTTGTCACGCGTTGTTCAACCCACAAGACGTGAGACTATGCAGAAGTTTTAAAGTTTTGAAGATTGATTTATAATACTTCGGAAAAATGGTTCTTTTTTTGTCAGACTGTCCCGCGTCCCGAATCGGCAAACAAGCACTGCTCAATGTTATTTCCGTTCGTTAATGGGTGACTGGGACATTACGAACGTAATGGCTATAAACAATGGCGTTTGTGTAGGGATTAGTGTGAACAATCGTTACGGAGACATTATCATAAAGTTGGAGGCGCCTTTCAGTGGTCCTCGGTGCCCTTGGTGACACGGTACACAGAGAGTGGAGTTTGCTCAGGGTTCGAATTAGCTGACCTTTGACGACCTATGTGCACTTGAATGTGTGAAAATTTGAATGGATGCTAAAAGTTGCAATCTAGAAATTGTCTCTTTGTGTATGCGTGTGTGTGTGTGTGTGTGTGTCAGTGTGTGTGTGTGTGTGTTTGTGTATGCTTGCGTGTGTAAATGTGTGAGTGCTCGCCTGTATTTGTGTCTACTGATGTGTAGTATGTGTTTGTGTCTGTCTGTTTGTCTGGTTGTTTGTTCGTGTGTGTATGTATGTGTATGTCTCTGTGAGTGCATGCGTGCGTGCACCTGTGCGAATATGCATCGTGCTTTTTGGTTGTGTCTTATATGTTTGTGGTTCCTTCTATTCAATAGAATTGCACCAAAGATGCAACCACGCAATAAATGGCCCATATACATGTAGTACCACAAACTGTACTTCGACTCTTCCCGCAAGAGGCCCCCACTTCCAGCTCTCGATGGTCTATACTTTATTGCATGCCATCAATGGAAACATCTATCGCAATGCCAACTCCAGACTACAGATTCCATCAGCTGGATTTGCTTGGAATTGGATTTGACTTGACTTGACTCTGCTGGTTGGATTTACGTGAAGTTTGGTGAGGAAGGAGTTTTCCTATCGAAGTAATGAAAAGTTCAGCTATCTTGGGCTTCAATGTATAATGCACATAGCAAGTACATGTAATTGTAACGTTTACTGCAGCTGGTACTTTGCGGTGCAGCAGCGTCATTTGACGAGCTTTTTAAAAACTGCAGTTGTTTCCAGGCGCAAGAGACTGAAAAGTGAAAGGTGTTTTGAAAAAACTACTTTCTTTCCAATCAAAACACTCATTTGCCGAGACGGGAGATCCATTATCATTAATTTTTACAAAAAATTTCAAACAGAAATTTGTATCTATTATAGAAATTTATTCTGTTCAAATGTATTATTTAGCGCTCGCCTGTGGTGGTATTGTTGTTGTCGTTTGCCAGCGCTCATCATGTTGATGACGTCAGCACAAGTCAAGCCCAGGAATGAATAGTAGCGGTAAAGGCAGGATCTGAGTCAACCTTTCGGGCGAAAATCGCCGTCGTTTTCCTCTTCTTTTTGACGTTTTATGGGTTCCTGACCAAGCTACAAGCCATGGCCAGAGATACAGAAGTGAGCTGCTTGGTCAAGTACCTGGTTTTTGGCTTCAACGTGATATTTTGGGTGAGTACACGGCGGAACATCCAAAACATTTTTCTTCCTTCACACAGTGGTGTATGTTATGATGTGTTTTTAGTGACCCACTGTAAGTTACACCAGACAGTGTAGTGTTGTTTTTGCCATGTTGTATCACAATCTATGCGTACTAGAAACCACACAACACGATTATGTACCAGCAGGCTTAATTAAACCTCCAGAAACATAGCCATTTTTGCCTGTAAACCACATTCCTGCTTTTAAAAAATGATTAATTTTTGTACAGCCAAAAATGAAAGCAGAGGGGGGGGGGGTGAAATCCTATATGTATAGACCTGCGTGATCCATGGGATTTAGAAATCCCTGGAGTTTCAAGGCAGACAATTTCCTGAAGGTGGCCCGAGTCACGACTGTAAACAGCGTGGGTGTATTATAAATGTTTATGGTCCTCGCCCAGAAGCAAGACTCATAAATTATTTTGAAGGATATGGGTAACGTTAACGTTACTGCGGTACCAAATTAATTATCATTTCCTTATGTTTGTGGGTAGAACAGATGTTGAAATGTAACTTTTTTGCTTGGTTTCTAGACGTTATGTCGCCGTGATAATAGCCCAAAAATTTTGATGATTCATCTATACCTCGGACCTGTATATGAGTGAATGCTGTTTTTGTTTACATCACGTAACAAGCAAATCATTTGAAGACATATAGTTACGCAAATTATTGGTTAGCCAAATCACCCAACTGTCACCAGGTTTCTGTCTACCTCTCGCTGTCCGTGGCGTCATGGCCAATGTTCATATAAAAATCATTTATCAGAACTTGAGTCTTCTTGCAGTTGCACGAACCCCTATCCTAGTTGTGACGCCATGTGTACAAGTCACAGCGAAACGTCAACATTGACAATGGATCGTCTTTGGGCGAAACATTGTGGCAGCCTTTGTTCTTGTTTCGTAGCTTTGACAGTTGTGCCTAAAGTCTTTGATAGAAGCTCCTTGATTAAACATAGCATCAGTGTGCTAAACCAATCAAATGTAGAACATGCCAGTAGTTCCCTTCTTCAAGGTAAGAAAGACTCAAGTCTTTAAAGTCTGAACCTAAAGTTGACCCCATAAGCTTGCTTAGACAGTATTTTCGAGCTGAAAAGTATGATACCAAAAACACAATGTTATCACCAAACTGCAGAAACGAATCACCGTTTAAGCCGTATAATTCCCTGAGTTAAGTGCCTGGATCGTAACTTTTCGCGGCTGTCTGTTGCTGTCAGATTACAGTGTGCTTGATAAAGACAGACGAGACACCGCCATGGATTTCAAAATTAATTCTACGCCATAATTGACGGTACTGTTGTTGCACCTTGACAAAGTGTCCCAGAGTACTGCAGTTAGATTACTCCAGAGAAGTTGACCTTTAGGCAATCTATTTTTCTATGTGCTACATTAGGTTAAATCTTGTGGAAATGGATTATATATCTTGTCTATACAGGTAAAACTTGATAGTTCTGCATATCGACTGTCTGCCCTAAATACCTAACCGCCATATACTGGTATTTTCCAGGCAATTCCAGCTTACTGTAGTGCAAGGTCAAGTTCAGCCAAACCTTGTTTGGTCATAATTGCCAGGTAGTTCTGCAGCCTGGGACTAGTCCTGGTGATCATAAGGTCATTCTTTCCCAAGGGATAATATCAATCTCCAAAGTGAGATGGGACTATCTGGTTCCCAGGTAGTCCAGGTAATGATTATTGGCCTTGCTGGAACCAGTGAACTGTGAATACAAGGCCTTTTAAATGATGATAAAAAAATGTGTGTTGAAATAAACAGTTGTAATAGTTGTAAAATGTACATTAACAATTATACTAACTAGTAGATCAGGAAACATGCCTCTTTGTATATCATATGAATCCCATTCCAATTGTAGTGTTGCATTGGGGAAAAATTTTTGTTTATCATGACAAATTCCATCAAGTGAAGGAAAGACAGATGCTGGCTAGAACACTGCGGTTTGCCCTCTGTAAAATCAATTTACCAGTAATGATCCTACCATCATCCAAGTTTAACCATTACATACACCCGGCATCAATGTCTACATATAGGCAGACACTGTCTCTGATGGCCATCTTGTAATCTGGTGTTTTTCTGTAGGGATGAAGCAACTACACAGAATCAATACACTCTATTACCAGGACCTATGTACAAATGTACATGTGCATGTGTAGATAATCAGGGCTCAAAATACCACCTGCACATACAGGTTAGTGCAGGTAAAATTGGAGCTGTGCAGGTAATTCTGATGTCTACTTCCTCCAGTCCATGTGCTGGGTTTATATACTGTTGTGTGGATTTTTATTTGATACATTAGCTATTACCAAGTATAAAACAAATACTAGTAATGACAATGGTTTCTGTACAGTTTTTAGTAATGATCCATACTTTCTAAATTCTGAATGGTGCAGGTAAAATTTATCTGGTGCAGGAAATTTTCCATGTTACCATGCATCAGTGCAAGGATGCAGAAAAAAGGATTTCGAGGCCTGAAAATGTTCAACATCAACATCAGTGTAATCTTGCCAAAAACCTGTGCACATTTTCTGTAAACTGTTTTTAAGTTGGAAAAGCCTATTACTCAGGATTAATATGAAGGAGGAATCACATTGATAAATCATACTACTACTAGCTGAGCTAATGGCAGGGTACGGTTACAAACATGCGATCTCGGTTGTCCTTGCTTGACAGACTGAATAGAACATGTTCAAATATCGTGAATGACAAAGCTGCATTTCCTAATGTTAGTCAGTTTCTGCCCTAGAGCATTCTTCATGTCACACTGATAGCTCATTCATGAGCCACATACTTGAATTTATATATACAAAGTCATTATAGCAGCTAAGCTTACAGGCTTTTGCAAGGTCTGTTCTGTTTATAATGAAACCATAATTTGTCCATCTGTGTACATGAACCTCCTCTGGTAATAGTTCTAGGTCCTGAGGTACGTTGCTTATCGTAAGACTACACCTGTGCCCAATCAACCATTTACTTCCTTCTCTCAATGATTCATAGGAGCCACCAGGTACAAGTTGTGCCAGGTACGCCCCAGCACACCTGTATGTATTGTTGACACACATCAAAGCAACCTGGTGTTGCTTACAACTTACAGTTACATGTAGCCGTTTACTTGTCAAGCCTGTAAAGAAGTTTAGCTCATATTACCTTCCCTATTTTTGATGAGAAGTTTTATCACATCCAGTACTCAAAATACCATTTCTGTATCCTTGCACTGGTACAGGGTAACCTTCAAAATTACCTACACCAGACAGGTTTCACCTGCACCACTCAGAATTTAGGAAGTATGATCACGCTAAAAACTGTTCAGAAACCATTGCCATTATTTCTTTTATACTTCATAGGTTACCAGGTAACAGTCAGGTAACATACACCAGTCCTACATGTATATAAATCCAGTACAGACCAGTACAGGTAGACATCAGAAATACATGTACCTGTACAGCTCCAATTTTACCTGCACTAATCTGCATATTAAGCAGGTGGTATTTCCGACATATATATTTGCTGCTATTTTCTAGACTTGGCGTCCTTTAAAGAAATAAAAAAAAATATGAAACAGCACTTTTTGAAAAATGCACTATAGAAAGCTTTTGCTGTTATCTTCCCATGCAAGTCTTGTTGGAAAGTCCATTTTGATCCTCCATTGAATGCTGCCATAAATTCCCTCGTCTCCATTAAATGCAACAATTTTATGTGCGTCTTAATGACTTGCTTCATACGTGGGCCAGACACGTTTGCTAACAATCATCCGTATGTGACCTTGCTTGGCAGCAGCTACAATGAGGTTCCCATTACCAACAGTTATCCAGACTCAACTGAATAACACCTAGTACGTACATTTGTATGCAGGCTAGTGTAGCTAAAACTTGATCTGTGCAGGTATTTTTGATGTCTACCTGTACAAAAATTAACCTAACTTGCACTGGTCCTTGACAAAATCAGCCCCAAACATTAGGGTGATATATGACCAGCAGTGGTCAAAAACTGGGCTCTTCAAAGTGGCATCACAGCAGAGAACGTCGTAAAATTATGGTGTACTGTTACTAGGAACACTTTGTTTTTTGTTTTTTTGGTAACTGACTAAAGGTGCAGGTAAACTTGTCTGGTGCAGGTACTGTAATTTTAAATGTTGCCAGTAATACCAGTGCATGTATAACTATATACCTTGTAATGCATCTCAAAAAAAAAAAATGATGTGAAAATGATGTGAAACTGGAGTTATGGTTTGTCCATTATATTCATATTGTTACTCTTATTTTGCTGCACTGCGTCAGCAACCCAGCACCAGGTATAATCTGTTTATGTACACAGACAGGGTGTGGTTCTGTGTTGTAGTACTTGTGTGCGTCAGCGTGTTTGTGTATGCATGTGTGGACGATTTCCGTGTTGCCTTGGTCCTTTGTCTGGGTCCTTGCCTCAAGTTTGGATTGGTTTTTCTCAGAAAGGTTTTCAATGAATAATTTTTGACATGTAATTTCATCATATGTCTGGGTGTAAATGTAAACATTATAATTCACATGTAGGGCACATAGCCTTGAAAGACTTTATCAAAGAACAGAGCTTACATTTCAGACTACTCATATTGTATGTACCTAATTACATTTTCTTGCAACTTTAGATCTGGTAATGTAATTTGGTGATGGGAATAACAGAAGCCACTGTTACCATATACAAACACAGTGTCCCTATAGTAACTCTCTGTTTACTTTCAACATAAAAGTAAAGTATTACAGGGACCCTTTGTACATGTTTATGGACATGAAGAACTGTAGTACTTCAACAAGTATAGTACAACTTCAAATACAGTACAAGAACAAAACTTACAGTATGTCTTGTTATGTTCATGACATTGTCTTACATCATGTAGAAAATTGCAAAGCTGTATAAGCTTTAATTTTCACATTTTATCTTAATTTACAGATGTATTTTGTAGAAGGGATATATACGGACAAAGGAACAGTTAAGAGACCTACATTTTGTATATAAATTCACTGTAAGCAGAAATGGTTTGAATGTGAACACGCCAGGTTTGAATAGGTGATTTTGTACAAATCATCCGAAGTCAATACAGGAAGCAGCTGGCCCTGCCATGTACTAATGATAAATACTGGGTGTCCCTAACAACACATTCAGAAATAATCACACCTTTATTAAGTCAGGCACCACTCATTGGAAACCCTGATGGCAAGTAGCCAGGATAGGTAATATCATGAAACAGTTGTCGTTTCACACCCTATTCTGAATCTTTATATTGTGAAAAATCAAATTTCATTTCCCAGCAAAGTTGTGTGGTGTTAAGAAAATGGCTTGTGAAAATCCAGAATGAGATAATACAACTCCAGGAAAGATGATGATGCAGTTATAGCTTTTATTTATTCATCTAGTACAAAATGCACTGATCAACGTTATTCCAACTTTGTAGTTGAAAATCACTACCTGAGGATCTGAGAGTGACAGCTAAGAAAGACCATTAGCCACTTGCCTTACAACTTCAGCTAGAATCTACTTCCAACTCATCAGTTTTTATTGCAAATGCACACTACAAATCCTTTGATTCTGGAGATATGCTGCAAGACTGCTACAAGATTTGCTTGCCTTGCAACTTTAGGTAGACATCTACTTCAAACTCTGAGCTTTTACTGCAAATGCACACTAAAAGTCCTTTGATGCTGAAGGAAGACTGCTATAAGATTCAGTTGAGGAGCAGTCAGTAACTATGGTGAATGAAGGCGGGCGCAAAGGCATCCATGGAACTACAAACAAGATAGATCACATGGGAGTGATAAACTGGACAGACGGGGTGAGGGGGGCCAGAATGACGTCCATTTGTCAGAATTATGGCAGTGACCTACAACCCAGGAGATACATGTTAGGAATATAGATGGGCTGTCTTTGTGTTCTAAAGGTTGAAGACATGTGATTATATATAGGACAAATAGGGTGGGATAGTTGGTATGAATGTTGGCAACCATCCATTTATACTGTATACATAATTATGCTGAACACATGGCCAGTAAACTTGTAAAAAGGTGAGTATTGTGGAAGTATCATGATCAGAGAGCAAAAAAGTACCAAGTACAGCCATCCTGTTTTGACTGATTAGCTTTGCAGTCCATGATACAGACACTTCAGTGCATGCAAGTTTTGATGAGAGTGATAGTTAGATGTTCCTCAGACGGTGGTTTCCAGCCTTGTTAACTGTTTGAGGGGTATAGTGGATCTTGGGGACTAAAACTATAATTACAACAGGGCTGGACTCAGGCTAGGTGTTCCTATGAAAAATTTCCAGGCAAATGACTTAATTTTGGGGAGCATATGTCTGAAAGGCTGTGGTCATAGCACTGATAAGTGCAGAAATAGGTTTAGTAATAGTAATACGTATTTCAGGCAGATAGACTGTCATGTGTGTCTTACCAGTACCCATTTTTCTCCAGTGTATGCTTCTAACTTCCTCCAGCTGATTTGTGCTGACAGTTACACAATAGCATCACCAGCCCCAGTCTGAGTTCCTAACTCAAAGCCAGCCTCGCTTTATGACATCAAAACCGTTCCGAGTGATAGATGTGCGTCCGGCAGTCGGAATGATATCCCCACAAATTGGGAAGGGTTATGGATATCCCGCTTTGTTCGGCAGTATCTCTGAGGTTCTGTGGATGTACAAATAATGGCTTTGAATGCCAGTAAATGTAATATAGATGCCGGATCGCGAGTGCAGGGGGGAAGATGACTCATCGGGAAAGGTCGGAAGTTGGAGGAAGCCACGGGGACGTGATATGTCATCCGGTTCATATCAAAACTGCAGCGGGAAGCACGATGGCACGTTGATATTTTCCCTGATCCAAAGATTTATGGTAAGATACCTGTGATGTTATGAAGTGTCACAAGCCAGGAAGCCAAACATTCATATTCCTTTTGTTCAATTTGGTGGTGGATTGTGTTGTGGGGACAACATTGCGCCCTTATAAAAGGCTTTTACCTCCATGAAAAATGGAGGTATTGTTTTTGGTCTGTCTATGTGTGTGTGTGTGTGTGCGCGTCTGTCTGTGTGTGTGTCTCTGTGTATTTGTGGTAAGCATGAATTAAGAAGGCCTTTATGGATTGATGATATTTGGTATGTGGGTAGGTCTTTGGAAGATAAAGGTCAAGGTTAAATGTTGGCCTCCTGGTGGCTGACCACTGTACTACAGCCTGTTTTTGTCCTGCTATGTGTATGGTTATGATTTTTTGGCGGCATATACATGTAGTATCAGGATCAAGTGGTGTGGTCCCCCTAGCAGCTTGTTTAACTTGCAATCTTCATTTCTAAAACATACATTTGAAACTGAAAGTAGGACTTATTGATGTCTTGTCAGTTGTACCAGTAATTAAGTGATATTAGCGGTTTGGGACGATATCTCAAAACGCCAGTTGGGTTGGTCAATACCAGTGATAAGTATTATAGGGACTGTGGAAGGGATCAATATTCACAGAACACCACAGAAGGGCATGATTTAGTGATTTTTAGGGTTAACACAGTGGTAAAAATTATGTTGCTGCTTTTCTGAAATTTAGAAAAATCAAAATTAAAAATTACTAAGATCATGATACTTGTACTACCACCATTGGAATATACAGTATAATCATCAAGAATGTTACGAGGTGAATAACAATTAACATCAACATATTCATGTACAACATGTACTACTGTTACTTGTGGATATAAAAATTTAAAGGACATTTTTAGTACGTTAAGTCATAGTTAAAATGGTATAGAAATGCAAAATATTTTTTTGTGAGCTTAAAACGTTTTTTTCCAAAAAAGCTAGGTTTTCAAATTTTAGTTGGTTTTAGTTTACTTTTAAGTTGGTTTTCAATGCTTGTTGGTTGAAAACATTTTGTTTACTCGGTCCCCGGCATATGAAGTAAATTGCTTGTCGGTGATAAATGATGCAGTAGAATTTGTTGGTGTGATGTTTTATGTTTCTGCACCTAATACTACCACAAATGACCCATTCATCCTTGTAAAGTACAAGTGTGTGCCACCCACTGGTGCATGCATCACTCCCTTACTGGTACACCTGGGTCTGTTATCTTCTCTAAGCAAGGGTTGTACAGGAATACATTAGGCATGTTAGGTGTTGGGCCAGCCCAAGTCAATTTGTTTGCTTCAACACACAAGGCTCAAAACACCACCTGCATATGCAGGTTAGTGCAGGTAAAATTGGAGCTGTGGAGGTATGTCTGATGCACCTGCACCAGGTTATGCATACTTTATTTCAAAAGTTAGAGTACCTATACCAATGCAGGGACTCTGGATTCAAGCCCCGGCAGACTTAAAGATAGTAAATATGGGATATTTCATTATTATTTGCAACAAAATCAGAACTTTTCTAAATACTGAAATCTTCATGTTATTTACATGTCATGATTCCTGACAATATCATTTCATATTATATACTGGCATTGACAAAAATGAGCTAAAAATGACCAGCTGCAATTGTAAGGTTCCCTTTTTTTTATTTATCATATTATTTTTGGTGGTAATGATAACAACTACACATTAGCTACAATGTAGCTGTAAATTGGTTATTATGCTGGTAGAAGATTACTAAAACATACTAGCTACAAAATAGAAACATTACAACACATTCAGTATGCCAATGCTATTAGCCCCTTATGGATGTTATGAGTGCATTACAGTGATCATGGTTGGTGTACATACCGTATACTTCATTAGCCCTTTAAAGATTATTACTCAGCTATAAAGCGCCGCAGACGCTGGTAAGTCTACCGGGGTATAAAATGTGCCATTAGCGGCTAACTAAAGCAATGATAAGTCTGATAGATTTATAGCCCCAGATTGCCTCTCTGATTGCACCGCCGTAATGTACAGAATCAGCTCCGCAGTTAATCCAACTTGATTCTTCAATGATTTCGTCTTTTGTTTTATTGCCATATGTGTTCTTTCTATGAATTGTATGTGAAATTGTATTTGTAATTCAGTACAGCACTTTTGTTTGCATTGCACTAATCAGGACTCGAAATCATTTTTTCTTCATCTCTGCACAGGTGCAGGTTATGTTGAAAATTACCAAAAGTGTTTAAAAACCATTGTCATTAACAGTATTTCTTTTACACTTCATAGGTGGTAGCAGTCTAAGCACCAAATAAAAATCTACAAACTTACATTTGTAAATGTACATGTAACCCAGTTCATGCACCGGTGAAGGTTAGGTGCAGGCAGACATCAGAAATACCTGCACAGCTCCAATTTTACCTGCACTAACCTGCATAAGCAGGTGGTATTTTGAGCCCTGATGTGCTATCCTGTGCATATACAGTAACTCAGAGCCGACAAACCTGCGTTTCTATTCTGGTACAGCCATCAGCGCACAAGCTATATGCTAACTGCATATATGTCATTCAAACATTAAAACATCATCCTGGGTTTGGTTGGTTGCTTGTTTGCTTCAGAATACCACCATATTCAGTGGCGCTATGCTTCGCAAGTTACTGTTCACCCTCCTCCTACAGTGACGCCAACAGCGATATCGGAAATCCAATAGCCCATCTGTAATCGTCTACTAAAGTGTACCTAGGAATGGTAGAATCATTCCCCATACGAACAGTGAGGTCTAGTTACTGCTCTGCAAGCTGAGTCCAGGATGGCCCAGCTTCAATTATTGACTAGATTGTGAGCAGTAGATGGTACAGGAATGGGAGACTGGGTTTCAGAGGCACAAGAGAAGTTCAGGGCATGTACAATGTGATTATATTAAAGGCTTGTATGTACCGGTAACTATTGTAAGGGAGAGCCATATGGTAAAATCCTAAGGAATGGGCTGTCTGGTACTGGGTAAATTTAGCTTTGTGTGTCATCAAATGGCACAGTGGTTAGGCAAGCGACATGAGATTGAAAGGTCATGGGTTCGATCCCAGTGGTATTCCTAAACATTGTGTCCACTGCACTTTATATGAATGTTTTCACTACATCCGAGTGTAAAATGGGTACCTGACTTCAGTTCGGGAGATGCATTGTACATTTTGTAAAAGGCAGTGGAAGGAGAAGGATAGGTTCCACCTTCCAATACCGTAGACACAGTACGAGAATAACAACCCACTGTCACAGCCTCAAAAGGTTATGGGATTACCTTTACCTTTATTTTAGCATACAACTCAGAATAAAGTGTTTCACCTTTTACTATTACTGTGTTAGCTTTGACATTGTGTGTATTTTGCCATTTTGTATGACGATTATACAATGTTATGTATGCAAATTCAATGAACGAATGAAATACTGCACCTTTAGAATGTTATAATGATTACACAATGTCATGTACCTTTGTCTTGTTTTTTACAGTTGGCAGGAGGCTTCATTCTGGGCATAGGACTCTGGGCATGGTTTGAAAAGGTAAAACTGCTCACTTGTTTTTGTCTTCCTTTTAAGACAGCACATTTCAGGAGGTGTAACTCAATTTGTGCAGAGGCACCCAATTAGTGGTTTGCCCAGAATTAATGACCAGTCACTTTACACCATGTTTGTCCCCAGTGATTTTAGATATATGTAAATCTAGGCATAAATTTTAAAGGACTGTGGCTGAAATAATGATATTTCTTCAGGTGTAAACGAACTAGTAGCATTGAAATTAAGGAATGCTAGTACTAGTAACAAGTCAAGTCAAGTCAAAGTTTATTGCACAACGATTGTCACGGGTACAATGTATGGCAAATAATAACTTGTTGCTATGAGTCTATCATAATTCTACATATATGGTCAACAGTTACTGTGTTTGACAAAGTGTAATTAAGAACTGCTGGCTAGAAAATAATTAAACTCTACACGTGCGTTCTACATTACGCTAAACTATACTTATGAAGGGTACAGTGAGCAGCTGTACCTATACAAAACATATTCTATAGATGTTTGAGTGACTAATCTACATAATTATACATGTAGAATATATACAGACTACATGTAAATAATGTTCATGAAACAGGCCATGTGTGTTTTTCCTCCACAGGAATTACAATCTTTTTTGTCCCACATTTATAACATAGCTGATTAAACTGGCACTCACGGTTCTGTAAATTGAATGTAAGAAAATCCATCTCTAGCGGTGACCCATGGTGTGAGAAATCTAGGCCAACCTTGTTTGAGCTAATTTCTCTTCCCAGTAACCTTGTTTCCTCTGGGCTCTGGTCTTTTCAAAATGGTAGGACTCCCTCTTTCAATTACCTTTCCCATAAGTACACCTACTGTGTTACTTACAGGAGGTGGATTATTACTACCCTGTACTACAAATCTAATATGAATACCCAGGAAGCTTGTGCCCCACAGAAAAAGATTAATAACAAATATTTTCTTGATCTTTGGCAGGTTTCCCTTAGCGACTCCAGGCGTTTCAAAGCTTATGATAGATGGCAGAGACTTGCAATTTTCTCTGTGTTTATTTGGAGACTTCCTTAATCGTTGAAGTGGTATAATCAGGGCTCGAAATACTTTTTTGCATAGCTGTACAACTTAGAATGTAGGAAAGCATGGATCACACTAAAAACTGTTCCGAAATCACCATTTCATAGGTGGTTAACACTGACAATGTAGTTGTAAAAATTCACATACAACTACATTTATACCTGTATAGCCCCGGTCACAACCCGCTGTGCGTGCTTTTTGTCCGTACGTTTTTTTTTTAGGCCACGTCTGCTACATTTTTCTGAAAACGTGGGAAAGGAGTGGCGTCGACGCACGTCACTCGCACGTACGAGTGGTGAAAAAGTTTTACATGCACTTAAAGTTCTATGGCGTGTCTGCGTGCTCCCAAATCCGTAGGATTCCGTACGGAGGTGGTACTTACCACGCACAGATGCCCTACTTTTGCCCACGTTTTTGCACATAGACAGCACGCAGAAGCACGTACGGCGGGTTGTGGCCAAGGCTTATATGAACCCAGTACATGGACAAGTGCAGGTTAGGTGTAGGTAGGTGCAGCATTCAATTTTACCTGTATAGGACAAGCTGTGTTGCAGCAAACTGATTGGTCTGTGTTGTTCAACAGGGCACGTTTGACAACATTGCGAAGGTGGCTAATGTCCCTGTGGACCCTGTGCTCATCTTCGTGGTGGTGGGTGCCATCATGTTCATCCTGGGCTTCTCCGGCTGTGTCGGGGCGCTCAGGGAAAACATCATCCTGCTCAGATTTGTGAGTTTAGTTTTTAACCTTCTGACCGCTAAGGTAGCCTTTTGGCACCAAATTTGTATTAGTTACAGCATTAGGCCTAAGGGGGAAGGTTAGCAGCAACAAACAGTGATTTGAAGCAGAAGGAAATTTGGACATTGAAGTTTGTTAGAAGTTTGAAAAAAGAAATTTGTTAGAATCTAACAACACAATCGATTTGGCATCATGGAAGCCAACAATAAAGTAGCGTCTTAAATAATTTTAAGAACCACGTATTTGTCTCCAGCTTGAAGAAAGCAAACATCAAGATACTACAATACATGTACAACATTGCATCTAGCATATTTTTATTGTATGCACGTGGAATTACAGAGGACAATAAAATGAATAGAGAAATAAATACCAAAATACTGTCTACCTACATTTTGAACATTACATGTCAGTACAGAATAGTCGTATCTTCATATAGTTTGATACTAGATGTTTAAGAAGTATGAAGGTAAAAATATGTTGTGCTAGATGTACGTAAATCAAGTAACATAGATCAATAGAAGAGGAATTATCTACATGTAGTAATGAAAAGTTGTGTTTCTCCTGCAGTTTTCTGTGGTTCTCGGCATCATCTTTTTTGTGGAGTTGGCTGTGGGCGTGTTGGGCTTTGTGTACAAGGACTGGGTGAGTACAGTAAGGACATGGTCAGAAACATTACACATTAGCATTGCTAATTTAGAAAACCTTAAAGGGTTTGAGGAGTGCAGCATATATTAAACTCCCTCCCCCCTTTTTCCCCAAATGGAATGATCAAGAATGTAGACTAATATTGGTGGTGGAATAATAAATGTATTTATAATGTGACAGTGTTTTCCCCAAAGATAATAAGCACTGTGTTTGTAACAGTAATGATAAGTATTATCCCCATGAGAGTATTCCATGACACATGCAAATTTTATTCTTTATTACAAATCATTAATATTAAGCAATGAAATGATGTTAATGTGCTACATGTATTTGTGAAAAATGTACAAGCTCAGAAAATGGCACAAATATGCATTTTCGAGTGAAATTTTAAACTCATATCCTTCTTTAATGCAAAGAAGATGATACCTGTTGATTGGCTTTATTAGCACACCTTTACGACTTTATAGTGATTAAAAAACGAGCTGGAATGTCATTATATGAGGGCTGCATTGTCTATCCAATTTTATACAACTGAGGTTTTGGTAAATCATTGTGGCATTGAGTAGCAAGGGGGAGTGGACACAAGATCAAGAGGTCACGTGTTCGAATCTTTACCCAAGTTGCAACGGCAATACACTTCTCTCCCCACAGTTCAGGCAGCAGCTGGACAACTTCATCCAGGCAAACATCATCCACTACAGGGATGACCCTGACCTGCAGAACATCATCGACTTTGTCCAGTCCTATGTAAGTACATGTACACTGAAAGTCTGCAGGATATTACTCTATTCTGTAAAGGTCATAGTAATCTACCTTACCTTACTAGTATAAAATCATGAAAATCTGTTGTTCCTCACTAAGGTCATGAAAATCATGAAAATATGTTCATTTCTTGAGTTATCTTCTTTGAAAGATTTTAACCAAATTGACCCCGCAGTTCCACGACAATCTGGTTGGGGCACCAAACCTTTATCACTCGTTCCTCACATGAAAAGCTATTTGCCACCAAAAATATAAAAGAAAATCCTAGCATGTTTAGGACAAAAGATACAAAAACTGCAAGATCTGCTGGAATACCAAAGACAGTCACCAGTAGGCCTACATTTGACCTTGACCTTTGTTTTCCCAAGACGTACCCACGGACCAAATATCACCATCCATCCAGGCCACAAATATGTGGAAGCACACACATGGATAAATAAAATGCATTTATAAAATTTTCTTCAGCCTGACTAGTCAAAGAAAAGCGTTGCCTGCTATTGATACAAGTATAAAAGACCAAAAATATTTATATTCCAAGAGTACTCTCTCTGCGATTTCTTGCCAATCCCTCTTCATTGTCAAGCCCACATGCGATAGCATTCCCCTCCTCCAGGCAGTGTATATATATTGCCTGAAATAAAAGCATGGCTCCTGGCCGGGCGCCAGACGTTTGATGTTGTCCATCATGTTCAGCGAAGGCCACTGGAGGATAGATAACTTTCCGTCTCCATCTTATCAAGGCCACGGGCCTTTTGGCCGGAGTCTGCCGTAATATAATGAAAGAGTTGGGCTCCATTAGGGGTGGATTACTGTGTGCTCTGTGCGAGAGATAAGTGCTTGGCAGGCAGACCTGTGGTAACCTATGGCCAGCACATGGCCCTGGGTAAGGGTCTGTATGGAACTATGCCAGCTGGCAGAACCAATCTCCCCAATCAAACTGACTTATAGCTGATCCCAGTTCACCCAAATCTGATGCAAACTTGGCTCCAAATTTTATTCCCCTAGCACGGAAGTCATGCCTTAAGGGAAATATAAATTTTTAAAAATTTCTGTGAAATTAATTCAAAGAATAAATGGGTGAGGTTGTATAGCCTTGCACATTTATTGTTCAACCATGTCGGCATAAGTGGTTATTAAAAAATGCAGCAGAACATTTCAATGCAAAAGTCCCCAAAGGATTACCAGTCTTGGTTTGAATTGCTTTTGTGCATCACAAAGTCATGATATGCAAACCCTGGATGGAAAAACCATACAGTGTGAGGTACATAATTATCATGTAGCTTGCAAGTTTCTGTATGAATTTCATTTAGAGACTTCGGTTGTACAGAATGACTGCATGAATACATCAGTATGTCATGGATATTATAAATGCTGAAAATTAAATTGTAAATATTTCCTTCAAGCAGATTATACCAGCAACCAAACTAAAGAGATATACCAGTCTACTTATTAAACCTATATATTTCATTTATCATTTCTGTCATTTTTTAACCAAGGTTGCTCAGATAATGCTTGCATACTGCCATGGGTGCCTTTAGAACTATTGACTCATTGATAGCTGTACCAGGAAACATGTCAAGGACACGTCTCCAGCCTTGTGGTTTCATTAAGTTTTCAGGAGACAGCCCGTCTCCCTGTTTTGGTACCAAGACTCCAGTTATAAAGCTCCCATTGTAGCTTCCAGCTGAGACCAACATCAACATAACCCCAAAATCAATAGACGATATGACCTTTCCAACCATTTTCAGTTAGGCATCGCAGTCGTTTCTAAATGTGCTTCTGTAGTGCCTCGATGAGTGTAGCTTCGTGAATACTTATGAAGCTCTGGTCGCTAAGTAAAGGTATATTTCAGCAATTCAACCCCATTTAGTTAAGCCACCAGGCTACTCAAGCCTTCTTAGGTGATTTGAAGGAGTAAAACCATAGAAGAGGAAAAGCTTCGACACTAGGAAGCTCTTTTATCGTTTCCCACCTGTTAAGTATTAACAGATTTAGTTAACAGTGATGAAGGGTGATCATAAGATGTTTTTCAAAATAAAAGGGCAGTTGGGAATAAGAAATTGTAATGCATGGTTGGATGTAATTGAAATGAAAGGGGAAGAAGGGAAAGACCCATACCATGAATTCAAAGCAACCAATTGCAAGAGGCCCCTCTGGGACATTCCGAACAGCTAAACTGATCAATGTACGGGAATAAACAAGAAATCTGAGATTCCAAACCTCCAGAAAATATATAGTGCATCATGTTCACAATGACTGCTGACAATTTCAGACATCACATTAACAGCAATGTTACCAGTAATGATGAAAGATAGGTGATATCACAATTATCATTCACAACACAGGCTTATACACCCCCTTTCTGAAAGTAGTGTGGTATACCCCATCAGTCCCACATGGCTTACTACATGTAGTATCTTCTACCACACCGCATACAGCATGGGATGTGAAACTATTTTAGTTTTGTCCTGAAAAGACAGATACTGCAGTACAATAAAAAAACAAACCTTCTGTGAGTTATAGCACAATACACATATGAAGATCAAAACACTATTTCTCCTTCCCTGGAGGTATTAAATACAATGTGTGCTTGTTTCCATGTAGTTCCAGTGCTGTGGAGGGAAGGACTTCAACGACTGGGAAAACAACATCTATTTCAACTGCACACTGAAGGCCCGCGGGTCCAGAGAGGCCTGTGGGGTCCCCTTCTCATGCTGCAAGGACCAAGGGAACAACAACGTCCTCAACACCCAGTGTGGATATGACGTCAGGGAAGAGGAAACAAACGTATGTACAGGACTAAACAATGGTTCATGGCTCTCCTGAGCTGTGTACTGTAAAGTTATGTATGTGTTGTGGGTTGCTTTCTTGTTTGAACCATTGTTTATTCATGAGAAGCTTAAATTGGCCTGCAGGACACTTTTCATTGAGGTCATGAGGGAAGAGGTTCAAAGATACAGTTTACATTATTTAAATGGTAATAAATCTATACACATATTTTTAAACATACTTGGTACAGAATGTGCTGTATCTATGCTGAATAGTCATTGTTAGTACATGTATTGAGAAATACAGCATATGTGCTGTGTGTCACTGGTGACTTCTGATAAAAAAGGGCCTCTTGTGATCACTTTAAAAACTGCAACAAAATGCACCGTAATGTGTTGTACAACAGAGATACTGAGACTGTTACAGCTTATCTGGTAGGCTGATAATTTGATTGAGTGATAAGCCCAAAAATTAATGGTGGATGGCTGCGTATTTGGGAGATAAGAAATTGAAAACTATCAAGGTGGGGCTGCTAGAAAATTGGCTGGATTAGCAAGATAGGGGGGGTGGAAGGTTGTGCCAAGAATGTGCCAATTGTGGACTTAAAGACCAGCCTAAACTGCCAGGAATGTATGTAATCACTTTCCCAGATCTCTGCTAAAGGAATTAAGTTCAAGCTTGGTGCCAGAAGGGTAGTAATACTGGGTAACTCGTGAATCCTGAGCACAGTGTCTCTTCATTATCTGGAAGTTAATTGAATTGAATAAAATAGAAATTAATTTATCTATTTTGGGGTGTGTTTCCCATAGAAAGCAGGCATACAAACATAAAAATACAAATAAAGTAACCATCACACATGAAGTGGGTACACCTGTACTTAGTACCTTTACTAGAGAACAAGAAATAGCCATGCCTTCAAGTACCAGAGTTGTCAACCAAGAATTGAGGTGTTCAAGAATTCATTCTTACCTAGAACTATCGCAGAGTGGAACTCACTGTCACCAAGTACAGTTTCAGTTTCAGTTTATTTATTTAACCACAAGATACACTCAGGTCATTTGACCTGCTTTTCAGGTAGATCTGGGTACAATAAAAATGCAGAAACAATACAATGATAACAACACAGTACATAGCACATAATAGCCATACAGCAGTACAAATACAATATAATTACAATGAGTTTTTGAAGGCCGTTACAGTTCGGAGCTTTCTCTGTTCTATCGTGAGCTGGTTCCACAGCACTGGACCCTGGTACTGCAGGCTCCCTTTGTATGCGTTAATGTTTGCCGGTGGAACAACCAGCATGTGGGGGTCCCAATTTGCTAACTGGTTTACAGCTAACCGCGTACAGTAGGGGCATTGTCAATAGATAGCTTTAAACAATGTCTAGAGCTAGAAGTTCAAGGGTTAGGTGTAACAAGTTGATCGCGCTGTGTGCCTGCAAAGCTGGTGTGTAGTTTTAGGAAATAAGTTTTGATTTCACCTACCAGTATCCTGTCAAAATCTTTGGAACCAGTCTTAAGTCATCAAAGTTTGATGTGCTAGCCTGTACGTACATGTATGATGTACATGTATGACAAACCTGTGTTTCTGTTGTTGTACAGCCGAGTGCACGAGCCTTAGCCATCTACACAAAAGGTTGTGTGCCTCAGTTTGAAGCCTGGCTGCAAGACAATTTGTTTGTGGTGGCAGGAGTGGCCATAGGAATAGCACTGCTACAGGTAAGACTAGTTAGGAGTACACTGCGCTTCTTGAGTTATCCTCCTTCAAAAATTTTAAAACAAACACCACTGCAGTCCCAGAACAAGCTGCTAGAGCACCCAAACGTATGCCACTTCTTCCCAAACACAAAAGTGATCTACCATGATCCAAAAATTTGTGAACCTAGCATCTCTAGATCGTAACAAAACCAGAAGTTCTACTGCAGTACTGAGAGCCTATACTGAAAAATTGGTATCATAATGTTTGATTACATACTAAACATTCATGTGTGATGTTACATGTTTAACCTTCTCCCTGTTACCTAACCTGTGTAACCAATACAGATTTGGTGCCTTAGCAGGATGAAGGTTAAAGTCTTATTGTCAGAGGTGGATCAATCTAGGGGTTCTTTTGGTACCCATTAACTCTACTGAACTCATTTTTATACCCAATTTGGGAACTTGATATCTAGCCAAATTCTGAAATCACAAGGAATAATAGTATAATATTATAATAAGAATGAAACTAGAGTTCCACGATCTCATACCTTCGCCAAATGATGTTAGCCTTTATGACTAAGAAATAATAGATTAATCCCCCTGATTGTGCAAATAGGATCCTATATTGCATCAATTATATCTGCTGATCATATTCTATACCAGAAGACAGTCTTATCTTATCAATGCATGCCATTATAGCATGTCCTCATAAATTATGCAAATGAGGTCCTTATTTGAATAAGTTATGTTTAATTATGTTCACCTTCACATAACTTTCAAATATCCCAAGTATGAAATTCCAGACATTACCAATATGTAATTATAACATTTTCTCACTAATTATGCAAATTAAGTCTTCATTTGCATAATCAATATCTTCCTGTATTTCTGACGTTCTGAATTACATATGTCACAAGCTTGAATAGTCCTATATCATGGAATGCAGCTGATTTATAGAATTTCCTCATTAATTATGCAAATTACATTAATATTTGCATAATTGTAATATTATTATGTCATGCATCACTTCAGCTACCTACATGCCAAAACTCAGGATGATCCATCAATCGGTTCTTGAATTATCCGCCTTTAAACGGTTTTCAACTAACACCCCTGCAGTTCCAGAGCAAGCAGCTAGGGGGCCCAAACTCACGTCACTTCTTCCCTATCACAAGAGCTACCTACCATCCAAATTTCGTCAGCCTAGCATGTCTAGATCACAAGATATCAAAACCGGAAGTTCAGCTGCAGTACCATAACAAACCGCTAGGTGGCCCAAAATCTAATCAGTTCCACGTCTCATCAAGACCTACCCACCTACTAAATATCAAGACTATCCATCCAGGCGTTCTCGAGTTATCGTGCTCACACACACACACACACACACACAGACACACGAACGCCTCTGAAAACATAACCTTCTTGGCGAAGGTAATAATAGTACATATATTTTATGCTGTAATAAGTATCTTCATGATCCATGATCCACCCCTGAATAATCCATTGTATGTGTTCATGTACATTTATGTGTTCTTTGAGCTTTTCCTGTTGCTACATTGTACATTCCCTATCTATTCTGTCATAGTCAGCTTCTGCATTCTACCCAGTTCCTGTCCCTGTCTTCTATCACAAAACCAGTCCTGTCTGCTTATGTCTGTTTAAAACATTAGATTTTTTGTCCAAAAGCATAGAATGTCCATCCACTTATTTTCAATGTATTCCAGCAGTATGGTAGTCTTTAAACAAATACATACCATCAGCATTATTGCCGTGGATACATGTATTGTTCAACATACTGTGTTCCATTAACTGATTAACCCCAGTCCTTCCCCAGACCATTCAAACCCAGTGTGATTTTCAACTTACCCAGAAATGACAATCTTTTTTTTACCTAAGCTTAGGCAGTGCATGTAGTAACACTTGTAGCAGCTAGTTTTGTCATTCTCTGATTGCCTTATGCTTGTATATGCATGTATACAATGTATATATTGATCTATACAGGACTGGTATACAGTAGCTTACAAGTACATTATTGGCAGAACGTATATATACTGTGCTTGCGTGAAGCCTGTATTTTTCATGGTTTTCTTTGAATGTTTGGTCAACACAGTACTACAATGTGAAGTAGATCTCCTACTAAACTTTTAAAAACTATAGAGAAGATGTCATTCTTAAATACATTCTGTGGAAGTGCCATACACTGTAATACATTACAAGTTTCATGCAGGTACAGTACAATGTATGTTCTGCCAAAATACCAAGTATACAAACAAGTATTTACATTCTACTGAAGCTCACCTATATGCATGCCTGTACCAGTGATCTACTGATTGCATGACTGTCACCTGTCTGACTGCATGTTTCATGTTTCAGGTGTTTGGTATTTACCTGGCCAACAGCCTGGTCAGCGATATTCAGGCCATTCAGGCCCTCTGGTAACCCCCATGCACAGCTTTCCAGGGCGGGGCGGGTAAAAACGCTTTTGCCTTCTCGCTTCACAAAGCTGCCATGTCTGCCTCTGTGTCTCTGAATTTTCCAGGACTTACTTCATTTCAGTTCAGTCTGTGCTGAGTGGTGAATGCTCCATCCCTATAACTCATACACTTACTAAGTGACTTACATTCTTGAGAAAGACAAAAACAAGTTGAATCTAGTTATTCTGTCTCAGCACTGTCATTGTTCCAAAGCTACGAATGATCCTTACACTGACTTATACAATATAGATAACTTTTTCAAATCACCTTTGATCATTCCGCCCACATATATGACAAATCAAAACATTTCCAAGAAAAGTTTTGTTTTTTTCAGAAGATTTGCATTACTGGTTTCCTTTTTTTTTCCTACTGTAGTAAAACTTTACAGTACAATCTCCATACATTTGTATTCTACACAATCATTGCGACGCAAGTTACCTATTCTATATCTATGACATTATACATGACATTAGACATTTGTATTTCTCTCCACAAAGGTTTTTCCTCTCAAATCTTTGAAATGTTCCTAAACTACATGTACATTTGTACTACACGTTTAAAATAGAAGACATACATGTGATTCTCACAGTGTTTCATTGTGACCAAGCCATAGAGTAGAATGGTATAGAAAAATAGCTATGATCCTAGTAGTGAGGCAATGCCATTTGGTGACATACTGTATGCAGGAAGGTGAGAGAGCTTCATATCGAGTCCTTGAATGTTCTGGAGTGTACAGGACACAGAGGCAGCCACGTGCAGTCTCTGGGCTGGTATATCTGACCTGAGTTGACCTGGGACCTTCCCTCATCCTGATTCAGCTGACCTGTCTCTCTACCAATCTCTCAGTTGGGACACTGTGCAGTTAGAGCTTGTACAAAACCTTCATGGTTTCTTCTTCACACCTAGTGCTGTAGTTCTGTTGAAGTTTAATCTAAGATTAAGATGTACCATAGTAACTAATGTTTTGGGAAAACATATCTGGCAAAATCAGACAAACAAACAATAGCAGTAGTAATACATGATATTACATGATATTACTTACTTGATCTATATCCTTGCTTTCTCAGCACTATGTGTAGTTCTTAGACGTTATACCAGTAGTACTGGGAAAGAAAAAGTCTCAAAAAGGCAAGAAAGAATAAAGAACAAGTAAATATGAAGTCCTCTATATTATCATTTGACAACCATGGTATTCACAATTATGGCATCATTTCTCCAAGTTGCCTTGCACAGTGTCCCTACCTTTGTCCTACAGTACTCTTCCTTAGCAACGTTTTGTCTTGGATCCTTCTCCTTGAGACTTTTTACTAATCCAAGGCAGAATGTTGCCGGTTGTTTCCCTTAGGCAGCAATGAGAGATGCCAGGCTTTGCTTGGCATGATGGGAAAGGAAGGATTTGGGATGGTCTCCAGCCCACACATACTGCAGCCATGCTTGTCTAGTGAAGGGAGGGGCATTGTACAGTGTAGAATAGAGTGACAAAACTGAGCAGCCAGCTGATACTCTGTACAAAATACATGTAGAAAATACATGTATTTGGAAATAAAAATTACATTAAAAAAATTAAATCTCTCTCAGGGTTACCGTACTGTATTTTGAAAAATTACCAATCTGGAAAGGAATGGCAGTATACTCTATTTTCATGCTGGACCTGACAGATTTTCATGGCATTGAAAACAATTTTACATACACATGTAAACAATATCTTGTCACTCTGCCCAACATTGGAATGGCCCAACCTGTAGCTGCATTGCTTACTGTACTCATCAGGATAGCTTAGTCATCATTGTACATACATTTTCTGAGTCTAGTACCCCTGCTTTTTTTGTTGCAGAAACTCTATAGATGTTGAGAGCGTTCTGTTACTACTACTGTATTTAGGTTCTTTAATAGTGATTAGATCTTCTTTTTGTTGTAGTCTAATGTCAACAGGTATATAATCTTACATTTCCTTTATTTATAGCTTCAGCAATGATCTTCTGTGCCATCTTGTAGCTACAGATTTTGTTTTGTAGAAAGATTATATTTAGAATCTGTATTACTTTATCTTGCTTTGCAATATATCTAATTTCAGGTCAATTACAACATTGCAGTCTTCATTATTTAGTTAGTCTAGTCTAGTTTAGTTGGTCAAGCCTTATTGACTTATTATTATTTCTTTTCATCTAAACAATACAGTACTTTATACTCAGTATGGAATAGAAAGTACAGTTACTGTGATGATATTGTGGTTGACATTAGTTCATGTTGGTACCAAATTATTGTGTACATATTGCACAATTATTGTTATCATCATTTTTCTGACTGACAGAGGCTTTGTTACATATAATCATATGCTAACAATACGTTCAGTTAATTCTGTCAGGTCATTGGAAAACTTCATTCATTTTTCTCAGTTATAGACAGTAATGATTGCTCTTTGGACTAAGGAGGTTAAAGAATTGGACCAAAGACCACTGTCCATCTGAATCTCTGTCTGACTCTGTTTCAGATCCTGGGAATCTGTTTTGCAAACAGCCTCATCAGCGACATCCAGGCACAGAAGTCACGCTGGCAGTTCCGCAGGTAGACCGTCAGGTCACAGGTCATCCAGCCACCTTTAACCCTCGGGAAGAGACCATCACATCACGGGGGTGGAAAAGAATCTACTTTTATGTGACGATTCAGTGTAAAATATCTAACATTTAAGGATCATTGGATATATCTGAACAAATTGGACATTTTTTTACCAATTACAGGACCAGGAACGTATGGCTTGAAACCTAAACTAGTGGTGAATCAAACAGATTATTGTTATGTATGTCCCCTTCCTGAGTGATGCAAGATATCATAAACAAGGTTGAAAATGATAATGATACAGTGTCTTACTTTACACCAACATTCTGAAAGTATTTTAATATTCTCCCAGAAAAAGTGTAACACAGGCCATGACCTTATCCATTGGGATACATGTATGAGGACCTATTTCATTATTAAGAAGTGGAACGAGCCACAACAGCATTTTTTAAATGATTTTCAAATTTGTCTTTAATACATGCTTTAATACCACGAATTAAATTGTAGTCAAAGAGATTCAATGCATGCAAATGTAACCAGAAAAAAAATTCTGCTTTTCTGACTTGTTTCTGAAACTGATCCATTCTCACACGTTAGACCACGTAATTGCTCAACAGCTTGGCAATTTTTAATACACTTCTAGGAGAAATATACTTTGAGAAAGGTTATGTGACAAAATCAAAGATGACTTTCTTATAGAAATTATTATAACTTACTATTTCTGGTATTGTTGGCTAGTTTGTTGATACCAGGTGGTACTAGGTGTATTTAAGGTATGCACCAGTTTGCACATATTTTAGCACTAGTAAAAAGACCATAATTATTTCACATAGAAAGAATTTTCCTGTCTTTGCAAATTATCAAAACTTATGTCAATAATTTCTCAGTTGGGGAAACCTGCAAAGATGTTACAACGTAAAAAAGGCTACCAATAAGATATCAAGAACCAATCTAATTTGTTTTGAAGTCTTTGCAATGACTGCAGTAAAAAAAGCAAACAGTCAGTATCTGTTTTAATCTCTTATTGCAGGTTGTAACAGAATAATGCCTCTGTCACAAGGGTACCCAAAGCCCCCCTCCCCAACCAGTTATGGTCTTGTACAGCTGTAAAGCCATGAAATGCCTTGAAACTTTTTCTACTCTACTACACATAGGTTGTGCTGGGATCTGTATATATGTGCAGGTTTTTACTGTTTAAAAGTACATATGGCACTGACTGCATCATAGACAGTTGTAATAGGTGCATGAATGACCAGTAGAAATGACTGGAGTTCTGTAAAGTTTCAGAGATATCTTGAGTCCTAAGGTAGACCTTGTTTGCAGTCAATGTGCTTGTTCTACTTCTAGGCTGTTGTTTCTTAGGCCACACCAATTTAATTTGTTGGTTCTCCTGATTGTTTTTAGAAAAAGTATGAAGCAACAGCAAAAACAACAGGCCTAGGTATAGCCCAAAATGCTAAGAGCCATGAACAACATATATACCAGGCAGGTTTGTAATAATGAGTTTAAACTTTTAATCAAACCACTGCTTTTATAGATGGAGCACTATAATAACATCTAAGACTTTCTTCAATTATAGGGGCCAAAACAGAGCATTTTGCAGTTGATTCAGAACCACAATTTTTTTTGCAAATCAGAAAACAATGAAGCAAGTGAATCCTCTGTGAACCAATTGATTAAATTGGCGTAGCCTTGATACTAAATCAGACATATACGGATGTTATATTGTAGGAATAATGATGACCAACATTTATGACCAACATATTGGGGTGCACCACTTTTATATTAGTCATCCCAGCAAAAAGGTAATTTAGACATTTGTTCCACTTGCATCTGCCTAGAATAAGTATAAAGTCTATATATTTTGCTTCTTTGCAACATAAAACTGGGAGAAAGGGGAACATTAACAAACTAATCAGGGCATGCTACTCAAGACTCGTGCCGTGCAGTCTGTGTATGGTTAGGAAGATATCTGTGTTTGATAATATGACATTGTGTTTGTGTTACAAATCAAGAAAATACTGATGACAGCCAAAGTTTTATCACTACTAACATCACAAGTTTACTTGTTGTCAACCTTACCATTTTGTGCACACACCGTTTTTGTCTTCTTTGTGTATCACGAGTGGAATACGTGCAATTTACTAGCCTGGATTTGATTTTCCTCAGAGATTTTCTTAACATTATTTAATGGTGGTGGAAATGTATAAATATATGATTGTTACACTTAGTGATTTTTTGATCTTATGCACATGTACATGTACTTTTAACATTATATTCATATATCTAGCCATGATATGGGCTACTATATTCTTGTAGAGTGCTTTTGCTGCATTGTTTATTTGTCAGAAAAATGTGATTGGCTGTAGGTGTCTCCTGACCTCTTATGTAAGGTCGTGCTGCTGCCTCTTTGATTTAGACCAATACTCTGCCAGGTAATCTTGAAAGTTCATCTGTGTTGGTAGAAATCATTAGAAAGCAAGTTCGAACTGTAATTTCCAACAGAAGCACCCAAATTTTTGACTGAACAACTCCTGTCTTTGTCAAGGAAAAGCTGGAAAGCTATCCACTGTACATCAGGGCTCGACTAACCATCCCTCAATAATGATGGTAGAACCACAGACTTTCTACAACCTATATATATGATCCACTGCACACAGAGTTCTGTGTGTCATCTGCATAATGTGATGTCAGAAGCAGTGGATTGCTTGACAAGGACTTGAGTTAAAACGTCAAAAATTTGGGTCAATCTAATTTCTTGTGTTGGAATTTACAGCTCAAACTTGTTTCATAATACTACCCAGATTAATAAGGTAACTTTCCTCTGCTGTTAAAACTATGTGGCATTTGAAGGTGAAAGAGAAAAGTGAAGAAAGTCTGATATTTTTTTTTCTCTGCATGTCCTTGTGCCATTCGTTGTTAAAAGTAGCAGAGGAAGGTAAGTCCCTTGGACAATGTTCCTGTGTGTCTGTGGCCCTTATTCATGACAAGTGTGTACTAATGCATGTTCCTGTTCCCTGTGGAGTGGTGGATATACCCCTGGTGTCCATGTTACTGTAGTGTTCAGAAGACAAGGCCTCAGATGGCCCTTTGGCGTAGCCTATAGTCCAGTCTTGTTAGCTTTAGTCCGCTCCCCAAAGTCCGCTACCCTGCAGCCTTCTTAGCTTTAGTCTGCTCCCAAAAATGCACTACCCTTCAGTCTTGTTAGAAACTGAGCACCATTACCATTTAAATGATCTGCAATTATGACAAATAAAGAGCTTAGTGTTGGTCGAGGTGGATCTTGGTGAACAGACTAAAGCTCACAAGACTGGACTCCAGGCTGCCTTTGGTGACTCTCAGATGGGAGAGTCAGATACAGCAAAGTTCACCTGAATATAAAAATCAAGAACATTTAACTTTTGTAATCTGCACGATATAATATTTGTGTGAAAGCTTAAGCCAGTGTGTTGCTCATTTCACTTCAGTATTCTTGAAGTAGTTTGTACTTTTTTGCTGTACTTCTTTTTCTTTTAAACCAACTGGGGATTTAAATGCTGCTTCCTCAAAAGAAAAGAGAGGTTGGCACTTGGCAGGGCAATAAGATGTGAGCCTACAACATCAGGCAATGTGCACAACTGTGTAAGGAAAAGTTAGAACCCTGAAAGTTGGTTTGTATTAGTGGCCACAAAGTTACTTCACTGGGCATTTACCTGTAATACTATGATACATAAGATGTCACAACTTTTGAAATAACTAAGTTGTCAAGTAATCTGTTTACCTGGACACAATATAAGATGATCCTTATAATTTGATAATTTAAATTTATTCATGATGTAAATTTTAATTCATACAGTACATAATGACTTGCAGTTCAGGTTACAATGTACAGGTAATGACAAAATTTATGCAATTTCACTTGAACGGAAGAGGTACCCTGGGGGACCACCTCAACTTGTTTTCTCAAAGAACTGTAAGCATGTTAAAAAAGAAGCCAGAATTGTCAGTTCAAAGCTTCATTCAATGCTTTTACTTGTTTTTTGAGAAGAAGGTTGAATTTTTTAGACAGTCCCATTAGACATCAATAATGTAAAATGCATTTAATCCAGAAGTAAGTTGATTGTGGAACAAAAATGAACATTCCTGCTCATAACCATTATAGCCCACGCAACCGTACCAAAGTCAGGTTTTGTAAAGTCTCCGCTTTTCCCTTTTTGACAGGAACTTGAGCTGCATGTGGAAGCAAAGACGGGTTCACCTGCCCGGTTTATTATCCATAAAAGTCCTCGTATGATACACCAGAACTTGCTGAGGTGTAACAGATGTGAGAGAAACTATTTTTACATGCATGTCAAGTTCCGAAGGTCTTGTGCAGATGTAAAAACTGAGATGATGACGATACTTGAACTTGGTGTACATCCTTGTTACCACACTGCTGTGCTGTTTTCTATCAAGAACTTTGTGCAAGAAAAAGTTGATTTCGTGACTGTGTCGTGTTTGTGTCTTCTGTGGTGTCTGTACCTTTGTAACTAAGATGTACCAAGTTTCACATTGGAATGCCATATAATTGGACACACAGGCAGGAACTCATAATTCACGATTTCTTTGAATACACATTAAATTAGATAGTAAGTGTGACTGAGGAATTGAATGGGTCATTATGTAAAGGAAATTTCTCCATATCTGCCTGCAGACCATAAATTTGTAGGGCAGATACGACAAGTTGAAATTGCCCATCCATCCTTCCTGCCTATGTTTACATGCAATTCCCTATTGCAATTGTACTGGTAACTGTTATTCAATACAAATCTTCACAGCATGATCTTCCAACATCTCTCTTTCCAACTTACAATAGCTGTGAGTCTACTACTTCTACAACTTGATGATGAAAATACAAGCAGTTTGTATCGTAGAACTTCAGTTTATTGTCCTTAGAACCTGGTGAGCTTGAGAGGGAAGTTCTCAGTGATGAGATGGTCGTTCTGTAACACGATGACCACGTTCACCTCAAACTCCACCTTGAAGTTGGATGTGATGAGCGTGGGGCAGGTGAAGAGCCGAGGGAAGATCATGTAGATGGGTAGAGTCAGCCCGCGGCACACGTCCCCCTCCCCGATCTGGATGTTCTGGATCTCCGTGGCGTCGCGAGCGTAGCCTTCAGCGCAGCCGCAGGTCTCCACGCGCACCAGCTGCAGCTCGATGGAGCGGATCGGCGACTCGGAGCTTTCCACGACCAACTCTCCCGTCAACGGGCGCGACAGGCAGCATACGGAGGAATCCAGCTTACCTTTCACAACAAACCTGTAATGGACAGAAAGGGATATTCATCAAAGAGTTATAAAACATTGATAACTCTATAAAAGACAATGTACAACAGCATCACTATAATTATAAAATATGACAAATACACTGAAGTACAGTAGTTGAAATCTCACATGCACATAGAGTTTTTAAAATCTCCCTAAGGAGTTTGTTATGATATGTACATGAAAATCTTGAGGAGGGCCTGCATGCGAAATTTTCGCCGATTATGGAATACGTTAAATTCTCAGCTGATTACGACTTTATGCTTTGCGGCTAATGTACTACATGTATTATGAATTATGTTGCTTTTTGGGAGGCTGCCTACAGATTACGAAGACTTAAAGGCCTGATTACACCTTACGAAAAAGGGCATGCAGGCCCCCCTTGAGCAAGCTGTCATTAGGTTTCCCAAGTCTAGACAATTGTTGCAGTACCTTGGAACCTGACTTTTCTCCTTGATGTTCTGTAAGGAGTCAGGTGTGATGGTGAAGGGCACAGGTTTGGCCGAGGCCTTGTCCTTGGAGTCCCTGTACTCCAGAATGATCTCGCTCTGTTTGGTCAGGTCTTTGTTCAGCAGGGAGCGTTTCACCTCAGCTCGGAGCAGGTACTGAATGTTCACGAAGACGCCGTGGTATGTCTCGTACAGCACCTTGTTGTGTCCCTTCGGCTTCAGGGGAACTTCGAAGGGGATTTCGGTCTTTCCGGAGGGCAGCTTGCCGGGCTTGACCAGCTCCACGGCGTAGCTGACTAGCTGGATGGGCTTCAGGGAGTTGTAGAAGGCTTCAAAAACACCCACACTTTTGGCACTCAGCTGCAGGTTCACAGAACCCTCCATTGACAGATTCACACCTGGTAGTGATGAAAAGGTTTACACTCATGTAGAAAATGCTTTAGAAAATGGCCACATTTCTTTTTCTAACAATAACAAAACAGATGGCTGCAAGGTTGCACATCTACAAATATTCATTGGAACTTTTGAGGAAATCTAAATTTTTTGACAGAGTTTGATTCATAATCATATTAGCTTTTTCTACCTGCATGATATTACTAGTATCATTTTGGAGCTGAAGGTTGAATAGCTGGGAATGTACACCTTGCATTCTCTTAGAAGTTTAGGCAGTTCAGTTCTGAATCTTGACTACATTGTATGCTAGCAACAAATGGAAACTGGTGGATCTTTGATATTACTGTATTAAAGTTTGGAAGTAACGTTCATAGACTTTTACTTTAAAAACTATGGCATTATGTTTACCTTGGTGCTGCATGTCTCCTTTACTCTGGATCACCACAACTCCAGACACGAGCTCCCCGTCATAGTAGATCTTATTCACCTTCTTCAGGCGGATGTCCAGTGCCATGGCGGCCCTCTTTTCTAATTTCCGATCAAACCAAAGAAAAATGGGCCTCTCACTCGGAAAGTGGGGATGGGAGGGGGGCAGTCACGAGTGTTTGCACAGGGCAACTCGTGAGTATCAAAGTCCACTGGGGTATGTCACTCGACTGAAAAGTCGGAGCAGACTAATAGGCACAATTTCTATACACACCAAACTCATACAAATTGTTGATGTGGACAAAATGTCACAAATTCCATCCCGACGACCTGATTTTTGGGCAAAAACACCCACTTCCGGGTTTCAGAGCATGATGGGAAAATCCAAAAAGAGGCTAAAAAGAAAGCCGATATCTGATTGGCCGTAACATGTTAGGCGACCTCTCATTGGTTGATTTGAAGACCCAGGCACTAGATTTGAAAACGTAAGTTCAGAACTGAGGAGGGATCCAGCTGGAGGAAGGTTTAAAAGGTTGGTGAGATTTTGCACCATTATTTTACGCTGTTTGGGAAAAAATTTGAAATCTTTGTTGACTTAAAAGGAAATGTAACTTGTAGGGCCAGAAGGGAATGTTGATCTTGTTGCGATTTTTGTGTTTTATGCTGTAAAATTTGACAAATTTCGTGACAGATGCACACTAAGCTACATGACAAAGGGAAGTGTGGCGTGGGTGATCCAAATTTTAGACAGTTGAAATTTAAGCGTGGTTTCAGTCTTGATTAGCCTGAGATCGGAAAAATAAAACAACTACATGCACTATTGGAGAGTACGGACATTTGCTTTTATGCCCACAGAATATAGATCTTTGTGTAACCATTTTTGTTTGCAATTTCAAAATATTTTTCTTTTTTCACAGGACTGTAGTCTGTTAAGGCTTTGTTTGCAGCAAAAATGGAAGACTACGTAAAAATCGAGAAGATTGGAGAAGGTAAGGAACGTTTTGTAGATCTGGTGGTGGATAATTACTAGTAAATATCTGTCCTTTTTAGCTGAGTGTGAATGGTGTAAATTTATAATTTTGAAGAAGACTCAAAAATTCATATCATATTCACCAAGGTATCAAAGACCAAGGTATCATCATAGAGATTCAAATAGATTAATGTAGATTGAATGATTAGATTTTGTTTGTTTGCTATACAAGTTATAATACAACTATGCACTCAAGATGTGGATGCTTGCACGGCATATGAAAAATTTCCATTTTATTGGAATTTGAGGTGGTTTTGTTCATGTCTCCCTTCTTGCAGCTGTTTGTTTGTTTGCAGAACTGGTAAACAACCTTAACTGGTGCAAAAATTATATGCCACCAGTTTCATGTCAGTTACTAGCTTCTACCTCATGGGTTTTACATGATTACCTGCCCCAAACATTTCATTTATTTTCATTTATTCTTTATTTAGCCAGGAAACCATGAACACATATCGTCACTTTCAACATTTTTTTCACCAGTCAAATTTGACAAAAGGCTTTTAAATAGACATGTTTAAATGCAAGATGATGACAGCTAGTTGGGAGGGAGTCATATCAGTCCACACAAGTTGAGGCTTGCTACTTGGGAGGTAATAAAACATGAGCCTGCATGCCTTTTCCTGTTAGCCAACCACTTGTAGGCAAAATGGAGATTCTATCGGCGGCCCTCTCCTCTGGCCAATGATATCCCTTTTTAGGCCAATTTCTACTATTTAGTCAGTCTGGAAAAGGAGTCTTGAGCATCGTCTGAAAATTCTTCCTGAAGCGTAATTGAAAAATGAATTGGTCACATTAATTCCACATGGCACATTTATTTGTTATCCTTATTGAGTGTTACTGAAAAATTCTTTGTATTGTGCAGTTGAATGCCAAATTTCCCCCCAAATAAGTACAGAACACCCAATGTCTGCAGACTAGTTTTGCTACACACTCCAGTAATAAACATTCCTGGAATGTTCTGAGAACTTCTGACACAAACACTGTTTCTGACCACACCAGGTACCTATGGGGTTGTGTACAAGGGGAGGAATAAGAAGACAGGTCTGACGGTGGCTCTGAAGAAGATCAGACTGGAGAGTGAGGAGGAAGGAGTGCCCAGTACAGCCATCAGGGAGATCTCCCTGCTCAAGGAACTCATGCACCCAAACATTGTCTGGTAAGTCACAGTACAGGCTCATTCTGAGTCCTGACTGGCCATCAAAAGACATGTACACTATAAATATGGTGTGTCTATGTTGTAATATAAAACTGGTGGACATACCATCTATCAAGTATTTGATATCTAGCCTGGGTGCCATCCTCCGTAGTTTCTGACGGTCATGGAGGTAGCCAGCGACATTAGGGAGCCAGTGGAAACTACGGAGGATGGCTCCCAGGCTATTTATCAATATCTTCCCAGAAAAGAACAAAAAGTAGTCAACGGTCATACCTTCAAATACCAAAGTTTTCAACCTAGGATTCAAGTGTTCAAAACCTCTTCCCAGAAGTTGTCACCAATTGCAGTAGGTGCAACCTCATGATCACTAGATGGTTGGAAAACATCTATGATCTAGCTTGAAAGCTTAGTAACGAAAGTAGTTATGTCTGCTTATCTTTAAAAAAAATTGTTGCATCCATGTCCCAGCCTACAGGATGTCCTGATGCAGGAGTCTAAACTGTACCTGGTGTTTGAGTTCCTGACCATGGATCTGAAGAAGTACATGGACTCCATCCCCTCTGGACAGTACATGGACACTATGCTGGTCAAGGTACGTGTAAAGCATTCCTTTTCTGAAACAGTTCTAAAATGTTATTTCCATTACAAAAAGATTGGACCAAATTTTTGACTGTTCAACTCCAGCCTTTGTCAAGAAAGACTCCTTTCCAATTTTCAGCTGTTCATCTTCAATCTTTACCAAGAAAGACTTCTTTCCAATTTCAAGTTGTCAACTCCAGTCTTTGCAAACCAAGATGCCATTCCTTGACAAAGACTAAGTTTGAACAGTGTTGAACAGTGAAAAGTTTTGTGAAACTGTCTTTTTGTAACGGAAATTACAGTTCAGATCTGTTTTAGAATGACTTCTACCAACACAATAAGACACATGCTAACATTCCTTTTTTTGTTGTTGATCAAAGCCTTGATAGTGAGTGACTGAGTGAGTGTTGTTGTGGAACTAAGAAGTTTTTACAGCCACTTTTCTTACAAGAACTCATAGTTGTTTATACACGGTGTAACAATACGTACTGTTGTGTACTCCGCAGAGCTACCTGTACCAGATCCTGCAGGGTATCGTGTTCTGTCACTCCCGCCGTGTGTTACATCGCGACCTGAAGCCGCAGAACCTCCTGATCGACAACAAGGGGATCATCAAACTGGCAGACTTTGGCCTGGCTCGGGCATTTGGGATCCCAGTCAGGGTTTACACACACGAGGTAAGCTTGTTAGGTGTACAGATGGAGTAACATGGAGTACACCAGCCAACAGTGAGAGATTACCATGAAACCTGTCTACACTAACAGGGACCACCCAAAGGACTTGAATAATGTAATTCCTGATTTTTTCATGTCCTTTACGTTCACTGTTTCCAATCATTTTCTTTTCTAAAGTTTTATACCATCAATTTATCATTACTACTACTGTTGTCAAATCATTTCTCTTTGCCTCCTGTCCACTCCCACTACCATTCATTTTTCTCAGATCATGAACACAAAGTGAATTACAGTATGTCAACAGCATTAGACAGGTAACCATTATTGTTTAAGGCTGTAGTGTTGTGATGCCAGATAGACCAGACTCAAGACATTAGAAAAAAGTATACTATATAACATTAAGAAGACTTGATTAAGAAGTCATGATTGACAACTGTCTGTGTGGATGTGTCCTCCAGGTGGTGACCCTGTGGTACCGTGCCCCTGAAGTCCTGCTGGGGTCTCCCCGCTACTCCACGCCTGTCGACATCTGGAGCATCGGCACCATCTTCGCCGAGATGGCCACCAAGAGACCGCTCTTCCACGGAGACTCCGAGATCGACCAGCTCTTCAGAATTTTCAGGTACTGATTCTGGGACAAATTATCTTGACTTTGTGAGTTTGTCTAGCCTACTCTAATTACAAAAGAATTTCAATAACTGCATTTTTTTTTAATACTAGTACTTGGTTCATGTTCCTGTGAAGCCGGGATGTTACACCGAAGGGTGGTTAGACCGGCTATGCAGATACATGTACTTACTGATTTTGTCATAAACTTGTATTTCAAGCCTTGAGCAAAGTCTACCAAGGTCAAAGAAGATGTGAAAGAAAGAAACATAGAATTTATTGTTTTGGTATTCTGGTATGTCATCGTAACTTTCATCCTGTTCGCACGCATGCATCAGTTTTGGGAGCTCAGAGGATGTCATCTCTATCATAAACAAATCAGTATGGCCTTGTCAAATAATCACTGTAGCATATGCAGCACAAATATAGGTAACACATGGGACAGTGAAGTAATGTTACTGGATGAATAACAAGATTTGTGCCCCCCTCCCCACCCCAGGACCATGGGCACCCCTACAGACGACATCTGGCCGGGCGTGACCCAGCTGCCTGACTACAAACCCAGCTTCCCCAGCTGGAAAACCAGTCCAAACCAGCTCAAGAGCTCCGTCAAGAACATGGACGACCAGGCGCTGGACCTGCTGCAGGTAAATTCACTGTTTTTAACCCCCAATATATCCTCATAAGTTGAACTACCACTTGTTGTATGCACACTTTTGTGATCATAAAATTGTAGGGGTGCACATAATTTTTGACTGCATGTTCACCAGTGCAAGTAACTTTACAGGCTATTACAATCACTTGAAATATCCAGTAAATGATAAAAAACCAACTAGTGTCTAGAGTGTTGTATGATTGTGAAAAGGTATCCATTAACCACCTGTTATAATTAGCTTACTACTTTTACTAGTATTATCATAATATGAACCTAGACATGGCCCTAGATAGCACTGACTAAAAAGTGAACTTTCTGTCTATACATTCTAGTTAGGCTCTGTGGTAATAAGTAATATACTACCTTCTAGCTACTTTTAAAAACTTATCACTGAAACAAAACATTTGTGTCTTCTGTCCTGTGTTTTACTAAAATTGTGTTGTGATTTGATTTGTTTCACAGAAAACCCTGATCTACGACCCTGCAAACCGTATCTCAGCCAAGGCTGCCTTGATACATCCTTACTTTGATGACTTGGACAAGGCCTCCCTTCCCGGCACAAACTTCAAACCCAGCTAGAAACACTGTATAAATCGTCATACAGATACCCTGCGCATCATTCATATATCCTACTCTTCTGTATCTACTTGTGCTGTCTTTCTATATCCTTATGTATACATGTAGTATCTTTTGTTTGTGGCTTCTACATGATTATGACTAGTAATATGATTCTAGTACTATTAGTGTAATAACAAAATTTGTTCTGGCATACTGTATGTAAAAACACTGACTGTAAATGAAATGTGCTACATGTACACATTATGTAGACATTCTTATTTTTCATCTCAACAACTGTATAGTACAAAAATGTATTGATAATGCAGTCAACTTTCAAAGCTTAGACAGGCACAGGGACTTTTTCCTACCTGTTGTGAACATTTCAAGGTAGACAGGGCAGGGTAAAATGCTCATCAGCTAAGAATTACTGCTGTAGAAAAGATTTTATAGGACGTTGTTCAGAAAATTATCAACTACTCAACCAAAAGTGGCAGATGTGCAGTAGTTTTTGCCAAGATGTATGTAGTACTGTAGTCATTCATTGCCAGATTTTACTATACACCAACATTCCCATAACATGATTTTATAAAACAATTGCACAGTGCAATTGCTAGCTAGATCATCTCCCCTCATATGCAGCTAAGATTCTGTCTCCAACATGTATGAACATTGTTTTTTCTGATTTAGAGTAAGAGTAAATTGTCAAGCTGGTATTGGGAGGAAAGGTCTCTGACTATCCCATTTCTAAATGCTGGTCTTCCCAGTTATGGCAGTCATATGTCACAATCTTTCCTCCTGTTAATGTTACACGCTAAATGAGATAATAGATACAGTATTGGGT
>NW_017804420.1:1283196-1290940 GCF_001625305.1 Branchiostoma belcheri
GGGTGGGGGGGTTCAAGGAACTTCTAAAAAAAACAGCAAGTGCAAGACTACTTTGTTAGAAGCCCCTGTAGTTGTAATATTGTACAATTGCTACTTTTCATGGCTTTCTCTTGAAAACAAGGCATTGGACTCATGAAGCAACTTCACAGGAATATTCAAGACATCAGCTTTACATCCAAATTTTGTTTCCAATAAGTAGAGAATTTTTACAGGAAACAGCATTTTTTATTGTTGACATCGTATAGATAGCCTGGGTGCCATCTGATTTGTAACGGCAACCCTGAGGGTTAGCCTGGAATCCATCCGTGAATGCTCTGTCTTCGCTCTGTTCCTCCGCTCTGCCTTCACGTAGCGGAGGAACGGAGCGGAGACAAAGCGTTCACGGATGGATTCCAGGCTACAAGGGTTGCCATTACATATTGGCTGGCACCCAGGCTATTGTATAGAAACATCTCAGCTGCCAGGACTGTCTGTGGTCATGTATATTTTGTGCTTCTTGAATGTTGATGCCCTACTCTTTCTTCATCCTGTAAGCTATTATTACTACCAATACTGTCCCACTGTTATTTTGTTGTATGTATAACAGACCACAAATGAATATATCATGTAGTGTACAGCCAGTCCCTGTCTTTGTCTTTATTGTGTTGAATTCCCATTACAAAGTGTTTCTTTTTTAACGAACGGTACGTTTTTTTTTTAAACTTGAAAACTAAAATGGCAGAAATATTGACGAAAAAAGCTATGTATGCAGTCGCTCGTAAAAGTTGTTCTAGGGACGCTTGTATCAAAATGAACAGATGCAGGACTAAACTGGTTCTTTCCTGATAAATACGTAATAATTAGGCAGTCCGGGGGTGTGCTCCAAAACGAGGGTGTGATGGATTAATTTTCACTTTTTAAATTTTAGAAAAATGAAACTTTTTACAGTTATACATCAAAACCTGATTTTGCCATCAGCTGATCGTTTGCAGACGTGGTCACAGTCTTGGCAGAAGTGAATTTTCCGTGTCGATCTCATTATCATATGAATGGAAACCAAGCAGATGCATGGTGGAAGGTAAAATCGTAACAGCTTGGGGATTGCCATAGTTCTACACCTGGCAGAGACTATGTTTCCATTCATATGATATTGAGAATGACACCGAAAAATTCACGAATTGATTTCCTTCGTACATTCTTCGTCAGTGTGATAATATTCAGTTTGTTGTCATGAAGAAAAGACCAGGTTCAAACTGAAGCTATCCCTGTCCTTGGTGCTGAAAGCCATCCCCACATAATGCCCCCCTCCCCTGTTCGTAGTAATATTACGCCGTTGCCGAGCATTTTCACCTCCCCTAACCTCATAAATCGGCTCCTTTTCTCTGTAAAGGCAGTTCTTACAACTCTGTAGCTTATCTGGGGGAACATAATTGCCCACAATAGTCCCGTTCGTCCGAAAATCCTTCGTAACTTCAGTTGTTTACGAAAAGCGGCTTTATGGTTTCGAGTCGGTTGCCCATATTTGGTTGTAAAGTGATACGTCATCGTTGTATTTATCTATCTATGTATCTATTGTATTAGCCAATCAGGCTCAATGACTCAAAAACGTTGCCGTGATGATAACCAATCAGCATTAAGGATACATAGGCTAATGACCCTCTGCGCCATGTATCAAAAGCGACTTCTAGCAGTCGGTGAAATTATTGCATGTAAAAAATCCCTCAAGTACCTGCAATAATTCCATGAACTGCTAGAGGCCCCCATTGACACGTGTGATGAATTGGCATTATGGCGCCTGTGGATGCATCACAGCATCCAATTAACTAAAACGTGAGGGAGTAAACTTTGTAAAGAAGGGTGCACGTTCGCCAGGGATGGAAAGATTCTTCTGGACACCTCAGGTATGAATTATTACACTTCTAGGTGCCCCCACGACCACCCCCGGTCAAGGGACCGGTAAGACGGTAAGACTTCTAGAAAGGGTTTGGTGGGAAAACGGGGTCGAAAAGTTTATGCGTTTATGTGTTTTATTGATGTTTGTTTCATTTTTCGTTACTGAACATATTTTCCTTTATTTTGTTCTTGTTATCAGTTCTAAGCGTCCAGAAAACACATAGACGTGAATAAGGATCATATAGAAAATATTGCAGCAACTAGTTCTATAATCGTTTGCGTTATTTTTACTTTAAACGCTAAGATTTACACCCAATTCTGCCTACATTTAACCATGCATACATGTATCTACATGATTCGCCTGGAGGATTACGTAACTACCTCGCATGACGTATGCGGCACCTGGACTTAATGTATGTATATTTTTTACCCTCGTTTATATATCAGACGATATCCGTTGATTTGATTGGCCCGCCTTTTAATCGAATTAATGCTCAGCTAAGAACTGTAAAATGACCATTTTATTGCATAACTTTTGACGCCATAAGCGTCCTTTTAGTCACAAATTACGGACGTTTCGGTTATATTCGGCAATACTTTGTAATTTTGTGATCTTATCGTTGATACTATGATATTGGAGTTGTCACTTACTAGCTAGAAAATGTTGTTATCGCAATCAAAATATAAATGGGTCAAAGAAAGATCATTTATGGGAAAATTACTAACGTGTGTTTTCCTAAATTTATAAAGTCGAATGATGAGGATAGAAAAATTGAAAAATTCGTATTTGTAAGATGAAAGTCATAATTAAATCATTGTGTTTTTCAGGCCTGTATGTGTGATGATTGCCTATTGGCTTGTCGTAAATCTAATCTTAAACTTGATTATCGAATGCGCGTAAATTTTGCTCGTGATTTACAGGTGGCATGACACATGTGCGTGAAACACGCCTTTAGCTTTCCAAGATGGCGAGTGTACATGGACGGGAAGAACGAGCGGGTTAACAATTACGCCCAGGAAGACGCGCCACGCCCGCTTTGGTGGTAAGTTGTACTTTAAATTGTCGTAGATACTCTCGGGACTATTATATATAAATCTCCTTTAAGTTAAATGAAGCAAAAAGACAGAATTTCGATAAAACGTTTCGGCAATTATCACCACGTGTTAACGCTGCACTTAGTTAAGTAACTGATGGGGGCGCATTTGCATGGTCGATAAAAAAAGCACTTTCATTTATTCAGCTGTTTATTCAAGTTTTTTGCACCGTAACCACCAATTATTTGGACACGGGTCAATCAAATTTTATTCAATGAGGGTGAAATTAATGATGTGAAATAGGAAAACGACACCAATCTTAAGAGGTGCACTTTGTAAGTAATCCGCCGAGGGGCGCCTTTATGTGACCCCTGACCTGAACAGCTTTGCCTGAAACGTGGTTTGTTGTAGTTTTTGTCCTGTGTGTTTTGGTCAAATTCTATGCGTTTCAATCTAAAACAAAAGTGTTCCGAGGCCGATAGCATACAGAGGGGACACGATAGTACCGTTTGTGTAGAGGATGACATGGAGATGACATGGATAAGGTGATAGATTTGTAAGAAGGGGAGACAGACGACCGGTAAGTTTGAGTGGGGAGGGGGGCGGTAACAGAGTTGTTTATGTATCGAAGACCATATCCAGGGCGTCAGTGACTCACATAGTGCTTAGGAAGGTAAATTTGTCTGTAGAAAAGACACCAAGAATCCACCGTAAGCTTAAGGACTGTAAGAGAAGCTGTGTTTTGGCCTGGAACAGTTTAGGACTATGCACCAGTTGTTGAACGGTAAATCCCAAACAGACTCTCCAACTTGACTTTGGTAAAATCTGAGATTGAAATTTTTTGTGTAAACCTTTAGTAGACAAACTGATGACAGACCAAAAATACTTGGTATGGTATCGTAGTTATGTAAATACATGTAGTTGTTTTTTGGGAACACAACTGAGATTGTAATCTTTATTTGTGTTATGTGAACTTTAGACAAATTGATGACAGAGCCAACAATACTTGAATATGATCATTTGTATGCCTTTGTTGTTGTTTAATACTGAAGCTCCTACATGTAACACTATGCATGTTGTTCCAGATTCTTAATCGAAATACATCAAGGAGCTCCAAGCCAAAGGAAATGTTTTCAGAGGTGCTGTAGTTATGTAGTTGTTTTTTGGGAACAGAAGTTGGTAAAATTGGGAACAACAAATATGGCAGTGACGCTGTGGTCCTGGGTTTGAATCCCCAGCAGGTTTGTATACATGTCTGAGCATCTCAAAGTCCTATCATGACTTGTTGATCACAGATTATTCACTTAAAGTTATATATTACAAAGTCACTGGAGTCAGGATGACTCTTCTTGCATCAACCAATTTCTTAATTCAAAACTTCAACTGCTTCCTAAGATGAAGTCTTTTTCGTTATTCAATAATAGGTGATATAATTGCATGTGTGCAATGATTGTTAAAAACTAAATCATGACAGTTTCATTGACACATGTTTGCATGTAATGATGACGGTTTATTTGATATTGATACATAAATACATATTTGACATGACATGTTTTTCTCCATATCATTTATTGCTGTATTTAGAAATTATAATATGAAGCTCATGTTCTGTGTGATTTTAGAACCATGCACAGTACTCAGGTTTCGTGTGTGTGGTAACATGACTTTATATACATGTATCTTACCTTACTTACCTTAGATTTAGAAGTGCTGTTTACACTATTGCCTAACTTGTGTTAATTACTTTTTTTATTTCTATGCATATGACCTTGATCCGCTCGTCAATTTTCATGAACTGATATTTGAAATGCATTTCCATTTGTCGATGGCTCTGATGATTTTGTACCTAGTTGTAATTTGATGAATGTCAATACGAGATGCATATTATGTTATTTGGATTGTGATATCAAGTGTGATTGTTATTTTGGTTATGATATTCTATGTGTCTGTTCATTGTTAGCTATTCTCTTCTTTTGCCTGACATTAATGTGTTCTTTTCCCAACCAAGACAGATTTGTAATATCTTAATTCTTATGTACATGTGATATCATCTGTATGTGAGATGTATTTTCTTGTGATGTTGTTTGTGAAGAAATGTTGTGAATATTATGATATCATGCATGTGAATACTGTATGTGAATATTGTAAATATTGGTGTATGTAAATTTAGCATGAGATTTTTCTGAATGTTTATTTCTTTTACACCCTAGCTTATGGGAAGCTGAGACTGTACTTGGCCATGTTCCTGTGTGTGCTGTGGGACCTGTCTGTGTTCCTGTCAACATTCCCGGAGGATCTTTTAGCTATCCTGCGCACATGTCCTATTCCTGTGTGTGTTCCTGAGGAACCTGTCACTTATCTACGAGACAAGAGAACATCGGACCTTGATTGTGAGTTGGCTTTTATTTTTAGAACTCTTTCAAAAAGGGGTCTGCATGCCGCAATGTGTAAGCGCTTGTATTAGATTTGCATTATGTGAAGTCAGGTCATTATGACTTAATGTTGAGCGTAACATTATGGGTAAAGCGTTAGGCCTGCATGCCGGGTCACTGCTTTGCATACTTTTGTGCCTTGCAATTTGAATTTTGCATAATTCGAAGTAAAATGAGTTTGTGCATCCAGTGACTGCACAAAATGGAGAATTATATATCGTAGCCTGCTGCCTTTCGAAATTTAGTGCGAAGTGTGATAGGGACCTCCCATGCAGACCCCTAAAAATGACAATGAAATATGTTGGAATAGGATATCTCAGTATTAGATTGTATTAAAATGACAAATGACAATTGTATTAAAATGACAATTGTATTAAAATGACAGTATTAAAATGACAATGAAATATGTTGGAATAGGATATCTCAGTATTTTAATCATCTGAATTTTTCATTCCAAACACCTGATAATCCAAATCCGCCCTCTCTACTATTCATTGTCATTTTTGATTGAAAGAGTTCACATTTCTCATTAATAATATAGTAGTTTAAGGTTCTTCATTATATTAGTTAGGTGTGTCCTGGTGTTCCTGTCCTGACTGGGAGAAACCTGTGATGACGGCTCAGCAAACCAGTTGACCTGAAGACACATGCAGGTGAGACAATACTTAACAACGTCATAGATTTTTCCTTTTCTATTGGATGTATTAAAAGCTGTGGCATAGCTTGGTATTAGTAACACTTTGAAAAGCCTAATACATGTACTAACTTTTTGTGCATCGATTCAAGCAACTTGCTTGACAACTTACATGACTTATTCCTTGCCTCACATTATTATCTATAAGAACTCTAAAGGTGTAACATGCTACAAGTACAACACTTTTAAAAGCAGTTTTCTAGAGCGGCGTAGAGCCTAACTCTTTCAAAATCTATTCAATCAATGGGATAGTTGAATTGCATAATGCTATCATTAGTTTGGTTTGGTTATTCAGTGTTGCCTGGGGATGTTTTTCCTGGGGATGTTTTTCCTTAACACATCCTTTTATTTTTAGGTGTGTGCTGGCTGTCCAGTCTGGGAGAAACCTGCGATGATGGCTTTGACAGCAAACCAGTTGACTTGAAGATGCAGAAGGAAATGAAGACAGTAAAGCAGTGAGAGAAGACAGTGGGCACACTTGTAACTTGTGAGTATAGTTCATTTGTTCAGCAACAAACCCAGGCTAATACATTTCTATCCTAAAATCCAATCATCCAGTCATCCAGTCACTAAAGTTTTCACTGCTTTTAATTACACAGTATGTCACACTTTTCTAGACTCCTTTTCACATCTTTAAACAATTAGTCATATGAAAGAAGTTATAATGTCTGCAGTATAACCTCCTTGGTCCCACATTGCACTTTTAGTCATTTGAGATACAGCATGTCACACTTTCTGCACTGTGCTGTGGACCTTTACAGGCAGCATTTAGCTCCATTCTTACTGTCATAAACTTGCATGTTGCGTGACATAATATCTTGCATTAGTAAGGCTAAGTGCTGTTGTCAATACAGTAGTGACTTTTGTTTCTCTGTCTTCAAGATGCGGACTCAGAGACTGGACTGCAGCAGGAGAACCAGACTTTTGTAGGCAGGGCTGCTTGAAAGAAGATGGGGAGGAGTGAGTATGGTTTGTTTATTAACACGAGACAACACTCCACATGCACACACTTGCACTCACATTTCTCTTTTCTCATTTAACGTTTATTGTAGCCGGCGAAAAATTCTTTAAATTGTATGGTTGAATGCCAAATTGCCCCTAAATTGTTGCTTCAGACCTTTACACTTGAATTCTCCCGCCGAAAAACTTCGTATCTTAGCCGGTCGCATTAATTCCTTAGTCATCCTCTTTGTATCGTATGAATGCCAAATTGCCCCCTTCGGACCTCTACACTTAAATTCTCCTGCCGAAAAACTTCGTACCTTAGCTGGCCGCATGAATTCCTTAGTTATCCTCTTCATATCGTATGAATGCCAAATTGCCTTCAAAATTGTCGCTTTGGACCTTTACACTTAAATTCCCACCTAAAATCTTTGTATTACAGCCAGCTGCATTGTTGTCGTCGCCCCAAAATTGTCGCTTTAGACCTTTCTTTACACTTAAATTCTCCTGCCAAAAAACTTGTCTTTCCACACTAATTCCTTGTTCAGTCCATTTTCCCACCAAAAAAAAATTAATTGGCACCCTCACCTGGTTAATTAATAGGATTAAGTTTTCCCGCCAAAAAACTTAGTATATAGAGCACTCTAACCTTGAACTTGTGCCCCCCTCCCCACTCTTCCTGCCCACCTCCCACACTTCTTCCACCACTAAGAGTATGATAGTTACACTGTTCTCTGGACTTCTTCGAACATGTAGTCACCACACTCTG
>NW_017804420.1:1290960-1380404 GCF_001625305.1 Branchiostoma belcheri
GAGTGAGTATGGTTTGTTTATTAACACGAGACAACACTCCACATGCACACACTTGCACTCACATTTCTCTTTTCTCATTTAACGTTTATTGTAGCCGGCGAAAAATTCTTTAAATTGTATGGTTGAATGCCAAATTGCCCCTAAATTGTTGCTTCAGACCTTTACACTTGAATTCTCCCGCCGAAAAACTTCGTATCTTAGCCGGTCGCATTAATTCCTTAGTCATCCTCTTTGTATCGTATGAATGCCAAATTGCCCCCTTCGGACCTCTACACTTAAATTCTCCTGCCGAAAAACTTCGTACCTTAGCTGGCCGCATGAATTCCTTAGTTATCCTCTTCATATCGTATGAATGCCAAATTGCCTTCAAAATTGTCGCTTTGGACCTTTCTTTACACTTAAATTCTCCTGCAAAAAAACTTGTCTTTGTATTAATTCCACACTAATTCCTTGTTCAGTCCATTTTCCCACAAAAAAAAATTAATTGGCACCCTCACCTGGTTAATTAATTGGATTAAGTTTTCCCGCCAAAAAACTTAGTATATAGAGCACTCTAACCTTGAACTTGCGCCCCCCTCCCCACTCTTCCTGCCTACCTCCCACACTTCTTCCACAACTAAGAGTATGATAGTTACACTGTTCTCTGGACTTCTTCGAACATGTAGTCACCACACTCTGCTACACAAACACTTTGTTGATCGAGTGGAGTTTTTCCACCACTTAGACTTTAGAATAATCTCTCCCTCTCCTGGTCAGTCAATTGCACTGGTATACTGATGTGTCGAAGCATCAATGTCTCCAAAAAGACATCCACCGGGGAGTACACTTAGTGCATTGACCGTCCAGGAGAGCGAGAGATTATTCTAAAGTCTAAGTGGTGGAAAAACTCCACTCGATCAACAAAGTGTTTGTGTAGCAGAGTGTGGTGACTACATGTTCGAAGAAGTCCAGAGAACAGTGTAACTATCATACTCTTAGTTGTGGAAGAAGTGTGGGAGGTGGGCAGGAAGAGTGGGGAGAGGGGCACAAATTCAAGGTTAGAGTGCTCTATATACTAAGTTTTTTGGCGGGAAAACTTAATCCAATTAATTAACCAGGTGAGGGTGCCAATTAATTTTTTGGCGGGGAAAATGGACTGAACAAGGAATTAGTGTGGAATTAATACACAGATAGACAAGTTTTTTGGCAGTAGAATTTAAATGTAAAGAAAGGTCTAAAGCGACAATTTTGGGGGCGACGACAACAATGCACCCGGCTGTAATACCAACTTCAAGATTTTCGGTGGGAGAATTTAAGTGTAAGAGTCCAAAGCGACAATTTTTGGGGCAATTTGGCATTCATAAAATACAAAGAGCAATGACTAAGGAATTAATGCGGCCATTTCAGATACGAAGTTTTTCGGCGAGAGAATTTAAGTGTAAAGGTCCAAAGCGACAATTTTGGGGGCAATTTGGGATTCATTAAGTATCAAGAGGATAACAACGTGGAATTCATCCAGCTGGCTTAGATGCAAAGTTTTTCGGCGGGAGAATTTAAGTGTAAAGGTCTGAAGCAACAATTTAGGGGCAATTTGGCATTCAACCATACAATATGAAGAATTTTCAGTGTTGCTTAACATGAAATTGAAGTCGCCGGCTACAAAAAAAGAGAAATGTGAGTGCATGTGGAGTGTTGTTTCGTGTTCACAAAGAAACCATACTCACACCTCCCCATCTTCTTTCATGCAGCCCTGCCTACAAAGTCTGGTTCTTCCTCCTGCTGCAATCCGGTCTTCAGGTCCACAACTTTAAGACAGAGGAACAAAAGTCACTGTACTGACAACAGCAATTGGCCTTACTAAATCATGACATTACATGTATATCACACAACATGCAAGTTTACGATGATCATCATAGTTAATTTGTAGCTGAATGTTGCATTTAAAGATCCAACGTGCTGCAAAAGGAATCCGTAAAAGTGTGACGTACTGTATTTCAAATGACAAAGTGCAATGTGGAACCAAGGAGGTTATACTGGAGACACTCTAACCTCTTTTGTAGGTCTAATTGTTTAAAGATGTCAAAAGGAGTCTAGAAAAAAGTGTGACATTCTGTGTAATTAAAAGGAGTGCAAGCTTTAGTGACTGGACAAGTGGATTATGTATTAGCATGGGTGTGTTGCTGAGCAAATAAACTATACTCACAAGTGAGTCACAACTGTGCCCGCTGTCTTCATTTCCTTCTGCATCTTCAAGTCAGCTGGTTTCTCCCAGAACAGACAGCCAACCCTCAGGACACACCTAACAATATAAAAGGATAATTAGTGTGATGGAAAAACATCATGCAATTCAACTACCGGTATCCCATTGATTGAATATACTTTCAAGGAGTTAGGCTCTACAAAACTGCTTTTAAACATGTTACAATGTACTTGTAGCATTTTACACGTCAGAGTTCTTAACATACAAGTACATGTGAGGACAGGAATAAGAAATGTAAGTTGTAAAAGTTGCTTGAATACATGTACAATAATTTAGGTTTTTTAAAAGTGTTTAGTAACTGTTACTGGCAGCATGTTATCCCACAGTTCGTAATACATCAAAGAGGAAAGAAAAATTCAAGTTTTTAAGTATTGTCTCACCTGCATGGACAGGTACAAACTCCTGATCTGGTCTGGTTTACACAGAAGTCAACCGTCATCATAGGTTTCTCCCAGTCAGGTCAGGACAGGAACGTCAAACGCATAACTAAGGGTGAAAGGATAATTACTGTAGTATGATGCAAAAACATCTTAGATAACACTGACTAACCACCAAAGATACCGGTAATCATAATGCTTTAATAGATGTAGAAAGTGTTTGGCAATGGAAAGGTATTTTTAAACACATTACTGGTTGTTATGCCTCAGGGTCTGTAACAAATCAGAAATCAGCCACCTAACTACAGACATTAGAAGAGACCTGTCTCAAATAACAAAGTAAATAGTACGTTGAATGCAGAATTCAGATTTTTCTCACCTGAGAGTCATCGTCGGTCTTCAAATCACCTGGTCTGGTCCAATCTTCTCTTGTCAGGTTTATGAAGAATTCACCACTACTGCATCAGTCAGCAGCCACCTAACTATACAGACAGTAGAAGTTACACACTTGTCTCAAATAAGACCAAATAGTTGTAGGTAAAATGCAGAATTGGGATTTTTGTCACCTGATATTCCTCTTCGGTACCTGTCTTCGAATCTTCTGGTCCAATCTGTCTTGTCAGGTTCAGACAGTAGTCTTCACTACTGCATCAGTCAGCAGCCACCTAACTATACAGACATTAGAAGTTACACACTTGTCTCAAGTAAGACCAAGTAATTGTAGGTAAAATGCCATATTGGGATATTCCTCTTCGGTCTTCAAATCATCTGGTCTGGTCCAGTCTGTCTTGTCAGGTTCAGACAAGTTCTCACTACTGCATCAGCCTTTATCTAACCATACATACATTATAAGTTGGACACTTGTCTCAAATTAAAAACCAGCAATGCACACACACACCTTAAATATCTTTCCTTTAAGACAAACACATACCTCGACGAAAACTCTACACGATGACCATAAAAACGGGGATAGAAACAACAATAAGACAAATCAGCCCCCTTCAACTGAAACTTTATGAGGAATACGAAAAAACTCTGTGCAAAATATTTTGAAAACAGGAATTGCTACCTTGACAAGAAAAGCATAGTCATCCGTATTGTTGGCGCCAGAAATACTTGGGTTTGGTCATTACTATTTACTGAATTACTCTAAAAAGGAAACGAACAAGCTTTCATTATAAAAAAAATGATACATTGCATATGATAATGAAGAACGAATTTCAAAGTATGGTCAACTAGACTAATAACTAGTTTTCAAACGTTTTGTATCGTATTCATTTCGGCGCCTTGAAACTTAGAGGACCCCATCTTGTTTACGCAATTTTTTGGTAGGAAAAATAACTAATTATGTACATGGCCACATTCCAACAGGTGTTTTGAACCACGTGGAGATAAAGAGAAAATGGTTTGGTCAATGCAGAATTTCTTTCGACAAATATAACCTCAAAACGCTGAACAACTGACTAAAAAGACATGCGCATACATTTAGCACTCTGCAAGCGCACCACACATTGAAAATGTTGTTGAAAACGCGGCAACTTGATGAAGGACTTTTCTAAGCCTATGAAAAATTATGAACGGTCGCTACCTAATACAGAAATAGTTCATTTCTTACGGAATATGTTGACATGTTCGCACTAGTTGCTAAGGAATAATGTCAGCCAAACAATGTACTGGTTAATACCTGAAACAATGATCGAAGTAGTCTCCATTAGTCCATACCACGCTACTCTCCCCAGCTCTCTCGCCATTTTTGTCTAAAATTCGCCAGGTCAGGAAATCCGCATTTTCTCCTCAAAACATCACCAGAACGGCACAAATCCACAGCGAAAACTCCCAAACATTCTGCTGCACACTTTCTAGGACATTCTACCGACGAAAACGTCTAAAAGTACCTAGAAAGTTGTGAAAAAATCAGCCCAGAGTATTCCCGTCGTACGAAACCGCCATTTTGAAATGACCACGCCAAACTTGTTTTTACACAGGTGTGCAGAACAGCGATGCATAATTAATGTGAAGTTGATAATCTAATTATGATGACCAATGACGGCCCGTTTCGGTGCCAGGCACTTATATGTGTCGAAGAAGGACGATTAGATTATCTCATTACGAAGGATACTAACGTTGATGTCAATCTCGGTTAAAAAAAAATGGGTAAAAATGCAGCTACAGGGCACCTTTAAATTAGTATTTCTATAATCACAAATAAACGTTTTCAAGAATAAGCTGCCCAATTTTCCTATTCATCTATTTTCGTGGTTTATTCCGTGGTAGAATAAACACCTTCCACACACACACAAACCTGTCCTTGGTGCTGAACACCTTCCACACAAAGGTAAACCTGTCCTTGGTGCTGAACACCTTCCACACACAGGTAAACCTGTCCTTATAAGCCTTGTACATTTTCAAACCGTATGTATACATTTAGAAAATTGCAATTACTAGAAATCAGGGCTTGAAACAGATTTTTCTGCTTATTTATAGAAATAATGATAGAAAAAGTTGGTCTTAAATGATGACAAGAAATACGAAAGAAGCATTAGAATCACACACTGTTTTAATTAATCAAAAAAGGCAATTCAAACGTCAATCTGTGGCAATAACAAGTATTCAAGTCTGTGCTTTAAATGAGTTCCAGATACTAATACATACATGGCAGCTCCTACCAACACAGCAATCTGCTCCATAACTTCTATAGGATTTTTGTGACTGAATCTTCATTATTAACTATTGACTATTTGCAGCTGCAATTCTTTTCCACTCACATTTACACAATGCTTGCCCAAAGATCTAAAACTTCCATCAAAACCAGTGTCCTTTACAATGTTGCTTCACTATGGACTCATGAAACACATTGTACATTGTACACAGGGGCTTCTATACTTCTGTCTCTACATCTTGAGAATTTGTCCAATTTTGCAGTTTCTCGTATGCTAACATTTTTCTGCACACACATCTACATTGCAAGTACACTTTGCAAATAGCACCTACACAGATACACTTCTTTATACAGTCAGTACAGTCGTATTTACACCTTAAGCTTACAGCACAGGTGAACAGCATAGACTTAACCCTCTTCCTGCCATATTGTTCTGTAGCAGATGCAACTCTGATGCCAGAAGGCTGTCTCTGCAGGAAGAAGGTTAAGGGTCTAAGCTAGTCCACCACATCTAAAGCTATCAATAATAGCAGTACCTCTCAATATTCTATACACCACAGCAAGCTCCTTGTGCTTAAATTACCATAAAATTTATCTAAATTGTTTCTATGATTCTTCCCATTCACACTATTATGTACATAGCATATCTATCATTTGCAAACTAACTTAAAGGTGCTGTGCTACAATATACATGTGCGCATGAACCTAGCAATAATAGCAGGTACTGACGGGATGGCACCTGTCGTGTATCAGTTTTTCCTCATGCCACAGAACAAAGACAGTGTCGTTATTCTGTGGGTAGCAAATTAAACATAAACGACATTGATCAAAGGCTGTCCCAATTAAAATTAAAAACTTGTGTCATGGAAAATTCATAAAACTTTTTCATAAATCAGCTTATGTGTGTCTCCTTACACAATTGTATAAATGAGACACAAGAACAACACGACAACTACAAGTCCCAGTCATGACATTAAAATCCTACACTATCCATCAAATACATACAACTATCTTCTGGCATAACACAAAATAGAATTAAAGTTTACCCTGAAGGCAATGCTCCTAAACAAGTTAAAAACATAAAGTAAAACATAAAATCTTGGCGAGTGTTTCATAATTGTTACAGATTCAATTGTCTTCCTCATATCATTGCACATATCTAGTACAGTGTAGTAAAGTTTATACATGTATTTAAGTAAGGCAAGCTTTTTAAGTAGAAGTTGATGCATAGCTCACTGCAGACTACTACATGTACCTCCATCATAATGCTACAATGTGACAAACCTTACTTGTGCATGTTCACATACCAATGTAGCATTTGATTATTTCAATGAGAAAAGTACATGTAAATTGGCTTTAGCAGCACTTAAGACACAACATTAAACAATTTGTTTGACAACCAGGTTTACTTCTGTACCTGGCTTCAACTGGATATCAGTGTGTACTGCCTTTGTAACTCTGAATGTAGTCTATTTTGAAAGCTTTACGTCTTGTCATCAATGTTTTATTTCCAAGTCGGACATGTAATTATGTTACCCTGGTGCAAATGACACTTTCAAGTTTTAAGTCACTTTCAAGTTTTTAAAATCACTTTCAAGTTTGAAAAATCACTTTAAGGTTTTGAAGTCACTTTGAAGTTTGAAATCACTTTTGATTATGAAGTCACTTGCAAGTTGTGAATTGCTTGCAAGTTTGAATTGTTTCTTTGTTGAATTATTTCTCACTATTCCTGATATTTGGATCTTGAACCACGTATTGTTATCTCAGAAAGGTCCCGAGAAGAAATATCATGAAGTCCTGATTTACCTCATCAACTCTATCATCAAGTGCATATCTTGTTGGGACTGTGTTAAAAAGGCCTTGAGCATTCTGAAACACTGTTTGTACAGAAAATTGGTCAATTTTTGTAATATTATAGAGGCTCCTGTTACATACAATCAACAACATGTAGTATGGATCAGAATCAGTCATTGTTGCCCGGAAAAATGTGACGGTCACCAAAACATCGGATGTGAAAACTCCTTGGTGGTAATAAAGAGCCTTTTTATCCAACAATGAAATCTGTATAAAATTGCAGCCAGATTTGATAACATTTAGCACATCTATGGTCTAGCCTGCTGACTAAAACCCGTGCTCAATAGTCCAAGCTAACTGACCGATTATTATCGTATGACAAAAATGTCTGACAGGACTTTTGAGACTGGAATGGACTGTTCTTAAGTAAGGCAGCAGAAGTATGCCTACCTCAAAAGTACTGTCAGATGTACTGTTACAGTAGTTATATTTAGCACCATGTTTTTGTAGCCCGACTAAATTGCTCTCCTAGCAGCTGGCTTGCCCAAGAGTTGGGGAGGACGGCAGCCAGCCAGAGCTTGTGTAAACACAGGCTACATGTTTTCATTCAAGTGTCCAAAATCTGTCAGAATCAGTTCTTCCATTCCTGATGAAAGTGCATTCTGTACAAGATCACTGAAGCAGTATGTGCAATATTCCTTACTACTACATTATATATAAACATGGAAAAAAACATCTGTAACTTGGTTGTACATAAAGTTTTTCCAGTGAGATGTCAAAACAATAAAAAGTATTTTCATTCAGCACTTTGTATCTAGTGAATTGCTTTTGAAGATTTGTACCAAATACCAACAACAGGAGGTTTAAATCTATTTCAACCTGCTTGCAAATGCACAACAAAACTACAGCTTTTCTACCACCAGTCCTGTTAGACATTTAAGAAGAAACTATGCTTATCAATTACCAAAATTTCTATTCAGAGTAGCAAGATCTCACTAGGCACTAAGTATCTTTTTCAATCAAAACTGCAAGGGAAACTTCATTTGCAAAGTCTTCCTTACATTCCTTGCAAAAAGTAGCCAAGTCAGAATTCAGCTTGCGGTGCATTCTTTGACTCACACATTTAAAAGCCTGCCAAAAAGCTGGCAATAACTAACGAGAAGCTTTTGTACAGAACAGTCATGCCTGAAAGCGTTTGGTTCATAAGTTGACAGTTAGACAGCAGTGTCTCTATTGGCAGGTGCATCAGTGTCATCAACCCCTCCCCAGGTCCCATAAGGTGCCGTTTTTATCTGGTCGATTTCATCTTCTATTCTGTTGATGTAGATGTACGACAGCAAGATCCCAAGAAGCTGAAAAACAAGACAGAAGAGAAATTATTTTGTTATTCATCATCATGTCTTCAAGTTTATTTCCCTTTAATCTCCTTGATTTGGCATCGTTTTTTTCTGGCTGTTGTTAGAGTGTACGGGCATCACTATCAGGGAAGGATGGTACCTTTGCAGGCTGGACTGCCTGAGAGGCTGTGGATTAGTGTGGATTTATGGATTAGTGTGGATTAATGGATTGGTGTGGATTAATGGATTAGAGTGGATTAATGGATAAGAGTGGATTAAGATACATGTAGATCAACCTGGCATTTTTGAACTTAAGATGTAGATTGTTAAAAGAAGGCACAATTTTCAAAGATTTAAGTCGAACGAAGTCACTGCATCACCAAATTAAAGTTTGAATGAACTTGTCAATGATTTTGTGAAGCTGTCTTTTCTGTTCTGTTCTATTAAGTGTCACATTGAAGTAAGGAACTCAAGAATAAACAAGGAAAAGTCACTTACAATAGGGAGGTTATTTACTTCTTATTTAGAAATGTGTAGCCTACTTTGACTGCGATGATTGACAATCATGTCTGGTGAATCATTGTGAACACTGATCAGGGCAAATATTAAGAACAAGCAAAAAGAGTTAAAGGAAGGACTAAGTCAGCATTTATGAGGAAAATTTGACAGACTTCAAATGAAGTGGAAAGCAACCAATCAGCAAAGTTTCCACTGCAAAATCTTTGAATTAAAGACAGTTGATCAGAATCACACTGCACGGCAAACTTGTCTGGTGGGCGTCCACCTATAGTTTTTTTTTGCCTACTTTTCACAAAGTGCTCTCAGCTTCAGAATGTGGCACTGGTTGAAAGCCATACGCTGAACCATCTGGACGATCGAAGTACCATCTCTTGTTTTTCTCTTCCTCCACAATGCTTGTTACGTTTCGAATATGAATCCCAGCAAATATTATGCCCAGGATCTAAGGGAAATGAAGTCGTGAAAAATTTTTAGATGTCCACATCAAGGTTTGTACGTTTTTCTGAGATTGAAGGACAGTACTTTGTATTATCCATTGAAATTACAATGATCATGAAGTTCCTAAAAATATCATGGATGACATCCCTGCACATGTAAAGTAGATGGTGCCGGCTTGTGGTATTATCATGGCCATACTTGAAGGCAAGTTTGATTATACCTTACATTTGACATCCATTACGATTTTTTTGAACAGCCAAAGGGAAAATCATCCAACACTCACCAAATATTACAGAAAAGCTGTAATGCATAATGGATTTGGATTCCTCAAAAATTAAGATCGCAAGTCTTTTCAGTACAAATCTTTAAGTTGCAGTGATGTCATATAGTTAAAACTTTTACTTCTTTGTTTGGGGGACTTTATTTTATGGTGTTTAGATTTGATGGTGGTGGGTACATGGATGACATTACTGAGAGAAAATATGCATTGTTAGTGTTGTGGTGATTTTATAGTGGTGAAAGGTGACCATGAAAACTGTGTACACAAACAATTGTGAACATTCCAAGATAGTTAATACATGACAATTTAAAAAAGTCACTTCTCCGTGATAAAAAGTGCAACAGACTGATCCCCTAGCCAGAGTCCTTAGCAGGCTCTATATAAGGTTCTTTTATTGTTACAACCAGTGGGTTTATATGTCGGATGTTTTGCTTCAATCTGCAATATTACGACTGAGGTCCCAACTTGAAACTGAAACTTATTGTTACTGTACTTATGTGTACATATTACCCATTGTTTGGGACCTCATTTGTAACATTGCTGCAGTGACACTATAGCTCCAGTACAAATCAGAACCAGTCATTGTTGCCCTGAAGAAGGTGACAGATAGTCATGAAAATGTTGGATGTGAAAACCCACTGGTTGTTGGAATAAAGAACCTTCTCTTGGTGACCTGATGAAATTATTCACTGTAAAATGTGCACCCCACAGTTCTAACAACATTCAGGAGACAAAACAATTAGTGACAATAAATTAAAGACTTTTGTGCTGCCACCATCACCAAGATAAAATCTGAGGCCAAATTTCCTACACTATATGGCAGTGTCCATCATGGCGCGATCCACGTCATCTCCACCTGTTAGGGCAATCTTGGCAATCTCTTCTTCTATCCTGTCTATATATATCCAGGCCAACAGAATACCTAAACACTATGGATGAAGAAGAATGTTGCAAGAAATTAATGTGAAAGATGTATGAATAAATCTTTTTGTGTCATAATGTTTTGCTGCAAGTTTTTACTTATTAGTCTTTCAAAAGCATACCCTCGATTCCTTTACTTACTTACATAGACTTGTTGCAACTTACAGATATAGAAACCTACAATATTCTAAATGCTTACATTAAAAAGAGTATGCTATCTGTTACATGTATTTAGATTAAGGCAGACACCATCTAACACCAACCATACCTGGGGCAGGAGTAGCCCAATGCAGAGCCCAGCGAAAATGTCGAAGTTGTCCTCAAACCAGATAAGAACGGCATCCGTGCAGCCACGAATATACACTATATCCACAAGCTCCAGACGCTACAGGGACACAAAAGTACTATGTAACTAGAGAGGTACATGTAACATTTGCAAAGCAAATATGTAATGTTTACCTTCACATGGGGACAGTCTAGCCTAACAAACTACTGCTCTGTTGTTTATCCTTACTCAAACACATTGCCATTTAAAAAAAATAAATATATGTGGTGAGCAGCCCCTGCAACTGTCCTGAAACTTGCTACATAATGTAATTCAACAGCACAGGGTGTCTGCTACAGTACCAGTTATCATGGCAACAGCCTTCTGGTCCAGGTCATTGATCTCATTTGTTTGGAGAAAAAGAGGAAGAGAAAAAGAAGAAGCAGAGCTAAAAACAAGATGTTTCTGTGAAGGTTAACATAACAAACCCTGGAAAAAGGAACTTCATTTTTACCTCATCTAATGCTGTATAATATTTGTTACCTAGTTGTAAAAAACATGTAACTATGAATAATACAATATTGTGGCTATGTTTTGCTGTTCTAAAAAATTGATAGTGGCAGTGGTGTTTCCTATCCACTGTAGGCACAAGAAATTAGTAAACAGAAACACCTACAAGTGGTCCCAAGATTCTGCCCTGGGGACTCACCTCATACACCCTGACTCCATACCCACACTGGGTGTTCACCACACCTCCATCAGTCGGATTCTGCGGAAGATACCATCAAGAAGGTTAGGACTGAAATATGGTATACTAGTAACAATGTAATACAAATTTGTTAAAACATGATAAACGTATATTCTGGCTTACCGCGCGCCGGTCACAGCAGGTATGTGGGACGCCGCAGGAGGCAGGACCAGGGGAAGCACAACGGAAGTAGTCGTTCTTCTCCCAGTCCTCGTAATCCACGCCGCCACAGCAGTAGAACTACACGGAACAAACAACAACAACTGAGTAAATATTTGTCGGCTAGAAAGTCCACCACAGTACGAACTTTGGATGGTTAAGGAAATGCTCCTTTTCAGTCAGGGCTCAAAATACCTTTTTCAGCAAACCTGCACTGGTGCAGGCAACATTAAAATTTACCTGCACTAGACAGGGTTTTACCTGCATTACAGTTTCTTTGCCTTTTAGTTGATAAAGAAATCGAAATGTTTTGAAAAAAAAGTTTTCTAGTAGCTCCATTTCAATTTAAGTTTTTTTGCTGTCTTCGAAGATGCTACTTTGAAGAATGCAATGTATTTAGCACTTTTTGACCAGCGCTAGTCATATGTCCCCTCGTGTCTTGTTTTGTCATGGCCCAGTACAGTACAGCAGTTAGGTTAGGTACAGCTAGACATCTTTAAACTCTTGTTTACATATTAAACTATAGCATACAGCTAGAGCAAAGAGCCATATTGCTTACCCTTTCTTGTACCCAATCCATTGTGTTCTTGAAATCCAAGTCTGCAAAGTAGCTCTTCACACCTTTGGACACTTGTTCATTGATGAAGTTCTTTGCCTGAAAGAAACACACCACATGACACGAGATGTAACTTATCTTTTAACTCCTTTTCCTTGATGTTACATCATTCCTATCTTTAGAATCAGAAATAATACACATATAAAAGTAAAAAGTACCTGGTCCTTGAAGGCAAAAGCGACCAGCCCCACAATCAGCTGCAGCAAGAGTCCAGTTATCATCAGCCCGATGAACTACAGAAGGTACAGAGTGTTTCAACATGAGTCTCTAGGATCTTTTTTCAGACTTAGTAGTGTATTAGTACACGTCACCTGTAAAAATGACTCAGAATGACAGTGAAGAATGTAACTGTGATAATCCAACAATGATATGTTGCTATGAATCACCATATAACAGGGTCATGATATCCAATATATACCTCTTGACACTAAGTCAAAATAAGAATTTACAGGAAACCGAGAATGGTGGAGAAAACTGGTTATAGATCTTGTGGTACTACAACAACAGTCAAGTGACTCTAGCCTGGTTACCAGACCTATTACACTATAGCTCTCAAGTCCTACTATTTGCGGAAAGGATGTAGGACTCAGGAGCTGTAATAGGTCTGGTAACCAGGCTAATAATAGTCAAACAATTAGACCAAGGGATAGATGAGATGAAATTTCAAGGCCTGAATGTACATGTAAATAAAAGATATTTAAAACTTACAATTTTGAGAATGATGAGGTTGTCCCTGAGAGCTCCAGCCATCCCGAGGAAGGTTACGATGAACACGACGAGTCCCGCCGCGATGAGCGCCGCGGCCGGGCTGACCAGGAACGTGTTCATGGAGCCCAGGTCTCTTCTCACCACCTCAGCAAATATGCCAAGGCCCATGATAGCTGCACTGACAAGCTGAAACAACATATGGAAAGTTTGAAACCCTGGATAAGTATCTAGAGTTTTTTTTTTACTGTAGTTTTCAAACAACAGTGTAGATCAATTTCTGTTACTCTCTTAGAAAGCCAAATATTTTCTACAGCTAAAAGTCCTCTGCACTAGTAATCAGGGCTCAAAATACCCAAAGCATCATTCAAAATGCATGTGACATTCAAGATTTGCATGTAAAAATATTCTGAACTTGCAATTTTGTATGTTGAAAATACTGACATATCATGTTTGCACTTCGTATCTCCAAAGTCTGATGCTGCAAGTTACATCACAGCAGCGGCCATATTGTGTACCAGGTTGAATATCCTGAGAACAAGTGGCTCTTGTTCCATAAAATTGCAGGTAAAATTTTTGTGAGATATGCAATTTTACATGTTGCCAAAAAAGGATTTCGAGCCCTGGTCATAGAGTTCTGACTTTTGAAGGGAGCAGCTTGTCCCTAACACTGGCATTACATGCTCAGCATGCAAGATTACACAGTTCTATTCTGGTACAACAACCTAGGGTGAACTCAGTATTGTGTGACACACAAAAGGGACTTTTCCTGATTCTGTTGAAAACCTGATCGACTACTGACTGTGTCTCCTTTGTCATGTCTTCTCCATTTCATAATTTCAAAGATAGAATATTAGTCTCTTTGATAAAGTATGATTTGGTTCTTTTAAATAAAATTAGTTTGGGGCAAACTTAAATTCAAGGGATACACTCCCACTTGGAACACATGGCATTTGTGATATGTTGTTGTCCTATGTTAAGTTTCACATACATTGCAGATGTAGATATAAAAGTTCACCTTGAATAGTCTGTGCAAGGCGGCTTGGTCTATGCCACACAAGGTTTTACGACCAAATGCTGCATACCTATTGCCACCCACCTGTCCTGCTTAGGACATGGTAAACGACCGGATGTTGCATACTTGAGACCATACAGGTAGAACCACCCACCTACACACAGTGACACCTGTCCTGGGGCGGTCATGGTCCAGCAAACTTGACATGATCAACATGTACTACACATGCACAGCTTTGTTTCAGTACCATTCAGGAGCTATTACTATATGTTGATGAATTAAATATAATGTACCCACATGCAGTAAGTTTGATGGTCAGTTTAAGGTGGACATAAGCTGACATACAGCATTACTTTGACCACACCTCAGTCATCAACTTCAGGTGTGGGGGTGGATTGCCATTCTTCATGGTTTGAGCTTAGTTATGCTTTCAATAATACTTCAGGCTATAGTGTAAGACATACCATTGTGTTCCTAGACCATGTCAATTTACTTAAAATCAAAGTCCTAGGTCATTTTAGTGAGAAAAAAAAGAGTATTGGATAAAAAAAAACTTAAATCTGATTAAATTCACCCCTAGATCCTGTGTGAGTAGTCACGTTGCATATAGTAGGTATAAACTTTTACATCAGACCTGATTTTTAGGTTGATATTCCAACTTAATTAGATTAAAAATACTGAACTTAAAATTGCTTAAGGCTTTTTGGCATTAAATGTGGAATATTCAAAATCTTTTGGCATGCATACAAGTTCTTGGCTATACTAAAATCATAGAGGTAGCTCTGTATGACATACAGGCCAGCATGGGTCATTAATCAGAAGAAAATGGATCAGATAACTGATAAGGGACTGGCAATATTTCAACTTCAGATTCGTACTATACCATATGTAATTCTATCACACACTTTATCTATTTTCCTCTCATGATCTATATATCTATCTATGTCTTTTAAGCCTTTACCTATAGTCCAACTCAATTTGATACCTAAATTTTTTATTTCACATAATAATTATGTCTTCGTCACCCCTGATCCGATCTCAGTATTGATATTACATCAGAATTTTTCAGATTTTACAATTGCCCAAAGTCAACCTCAACCTGACAAACAAAACTGGAAAGGTAAGAATGAGTCATAATATAATTCAGTTTACAGTCCTGGGACTTTCTGAGCATCACAGGGGAAAACCCTGACCATGGCCCTGAATGACTCACTGCAAATTATGTATGTAAGAAAATGTACAACCTGGTAGGGATGTGTTCTGTCTTAGAAATACGTACCCGCAGTCTGCATTTCGAGAAGCACTAAGTCTTGTTTCTGGGCTTAGCACTACGTCATTTCACAAGAAGGCAGTTTCATTTTTGAGTACTCAGTATTTGAGTGCGTGGGCTGACTTTATCAAATTACCTGGCTTTGCTCAGCAGTTTGGGCGGCCATAACGCCAAACGTAGCATAAACTATCGTCCTACTCCTAGGAAAACTAATAGGACATTATACTGCTATCCTGAAGTACTAACATGTACTTCATGTTTCACTGTGAGACAATCGTCAAATACAAACAGCCCAAGTAAACAAGAAACGCCGAGAACATGGCCTAAACCACCTAACACATAATTGTCATGTTTAGAGTGGTTAACCCTAAATGTTTCCAGACGTGTGATAAGATCTCTCGACAAACTGAGGAGACAAGGCACAAGGTACGGCACCACGAGACTACAGAGATCCCGAACAAGTGATTAAAGACAAGAGGGAGTGTGAAAAATTTCGAGCAGACAACATTTTCGAGTGTTTTGAACCTGCTAGAGTCAAGAGTCCCGCTGCGAGATTTGACTACAAGTGCAGTCACGAAACTCATAGGTTTGCGATAATATACGTCGTTGTACCGGCAAAACTACGAAGGCATAATGTACCTACAACCTTTACTTACCCAGAAGAAGATGCTGGCGATGATCAGAAGGTATTTGACGACCTGATAACTCAGGTACTCGTTACATTTACTATTACAACCGTCGCAGCACGCCATTTTGACAAATTCTGTTCCTGGGATAGTGAGACCGCAGCGATACGCAATGTGAGCACAGGTGGCGCAAAAACATTACGTCGCCCAGTTAGCTCTATATATGTGCTCTAGACACAATGGATATCACATTCGCCATCGGAAAAATAATTTTGTGTGCTGTTTGATCTATGGCGCTGATAAATATTTTAAATGGTCCAATACCGAAAACATCAGGTATAATTTCCATATGATACAATATCATTGCGTTGTGATGCGAGCAAATTGTTTAAAAGGCCATTGACCCAATTTCTATACATACACATATTTTGTTTTTGTGCAATAAATCAGGACAAAGATAACACAAACACCGAAAGAAACTATGGCATAAGCTAACTAAACGTTCACCTCTGCCTGCAAGAGGACTTATGGCTAACAAGCTACATACAGTGCAAAGAAAAATTGTAATACCAGTATGCTATCATCTTCCAAACATTGAAGGGTGTGGTCACTTTGCATGTCCCTGCCATTGATTTGTCAAGCCTGTATCTCAGCAACATTCCCAAACTACCAGATATGGATATCTTCCAGTGCGGCAACTGTTACATTTCAAAGCTGACATGAAGCTGCAACAGATCAGCTTCTTGCCCTCCTTTAATATCTGCAATACCGTAAATCATAAAATATTGGCTGTGGTTTAATGTTTAGTTTTTCTCAACAGCCTGTTTCCACAATAATATTCTGTCTTGCATTGTGTTACTACGGTAACTTAAAACACTGCAGATTCACCTCCTTTTACTGCAAAAGAAATTCACAGTACATACTGTGTGTGTGCATGATACAAAAGTATACAATTATGATTATCTCTTCAGTCATTGTACATGTCAGAAGATATGATGTTAGATTTTGATTGGAAGATTATATGTTACAGGAAAGGTTCTCAGATTACATCAGACCCTCATAGAAAGTCCTTTCGAATTGATTAATAACAGAGATGACAATTCTCATTCTTTCTCTCTGAATTGTTTTGAAATAAAGAGCCGACACAATTGAAGAAAGACACAGACTCATGTTATTGTATCACCACATCTTTCCATTAGATGAATGGAAGCCATCAAGCTCATTTACTTCAATAGAAATCGTAAAAAGCATCCATTGCATATCACACATATTTACATAATGGGAGTCAACTTGTTCATTTGACTCTCTGCTGTCTTACCTCTGATGCCAAGAGTCCAAGACATGTCTATTCAAAACATACCTTTCAACATTGAAACAGTAGCTTCATTATATTCTTCTTCTATAAATACAGAAAGTGAACAGTAAAGACAGGTCACTGCAAAGTCCTAACAGCTACTTACAATATGTTATACTAAGTATGTAGCAGAATCAACTTCTTCGTGATCAGATACTAAGTTCATCTTCTAAGTATGCTAACTTGAACTTTTCCTATCATGGGACTTAATACTAGTAACTTTTAGACATTGAGGTACATTGTAGTAGACTATGGTAGAAAAAAGATTCAAGATAAAAGATATACAGCTTTACAATGTAATATTGCACAATGTGACAGAAATATGTGGTATATTGGGTCTCTCTTCTTTCCTGATATTGCAACAATGGATTCCATTAAGTAAAGGTACTTAAGTACCATATCACATGATTTCTATAGTTATTACAAGACTTGGTATTGTATCTAGTAATGTGTATAATCATACATCATTACAGGGTCACATCAACAGACTACTGCATGCACAAGAATGCTGTTGAGTCCCTGATTAAGGTTGCAAATGATTTTTTTGTAATTTTCCTAAAAAGATCATTACTTTTAATATATACAATGATACTATTATGATAGAGATGTTTCATAATTCTTTTACACAGTCATTGCTTCATATCAGGAATGTTGTTAATATCCTGCATTCTTCAATCTAAGATCAAAGTGCCCGTAAGTTAGAAGACTTTGAGATTTGTCTCTGAAACTACATTTTGTAGTTGATTCATCCATCCTTTATGACCATATCATATATACACATGTAGTTGGTCAAAATCAAGGCATGTTTGTACATACATATATGTATACCCATCCATCCAAAACTCAGATAGAATAGAAAGAATTCTAAATAAATCCCTGAAGTGTTAACTGGTGGTCTATTTCTTGTTTACATGTTCCGCCACTGCAACACAAACAGTTTATACTATATCTCACTTGAACAGCAATAATATAATGTTTTTATGATGCAGACATACCTTAAGTTAAAGATTTACAATAATATGATAATTTGTTTGTGACATAATCTTTGTGATTGTCCTTCATCCCACAAAATAAACTACATGTATATATGTATGTATGTATGTATGCACATATATACACATCATACAATATATTTAATAAGTTAGCAGTAAAAAGCAACAAAACACAATGAAAAACAAACCTTGGAGACTTGGCACAAATAAATGAGATGAAAATTGTATCAATCGGTTCATACATAACAGTTCAAATAAAATACGTAATCCCCAAGCAGATTCAGCGGTGGCAAAATCATAACAATACAGCAAGACACAATCAAATCCCGGCAGTGTCCAGTCGCCACCATTCCGCTTGGAGATTAAAGTGACATTAGCTTTGGACTGGTCTGCCTATGATGTTTTCAGTCTGCTGACAACATCTTCCAATCGTGTGGCGACTCTGAGACTCCCCTCCACGTGGAGCCTCCCGCTGCTGTAGGCCTGGAAGGGGCGGAGCTCTCCTGAGAAGAGCTGCTGCATGTCAGTCACAGACATTGTCATGACAACGTCAGCTTCCTCATTTGGAGGTGGACCAATCCCTGCATCACCTCCTCCTGTGGGTTCAGACACAAGTTTTCATACTTAAAAAAATAAAACTGTCCTACATGGATAACTTAATAACACTCATAAAACTGTCCTAGCTGTTCTACATAACTTAACACCCAGACTAATTGAAAATCAGTTAAGGATCATCATCAGTGGACTGTAATGGTTGGGGTTATTGTCCTTAAGGGGTGATGTACCCTTAATTTGTTAGCCTGATACAAGATAGGATGCACCACATCTCCCTGTTATAAAGCATATCACAACATTGCAGATAAATTCATTTGCATGTTGAATGTAGAATACTTTTGGGAACATACATCTTGCTATGGTCCTTTCAAATTTTCTTTTGCAAAATGTGCACAGTATCATATCTTACCGTTTTTCAGATCCAGGTAAAATGTGCCACCGTCCTCTCCCTCCAGTTCAAACTGGTAAATTGCCCCCACCTGCTCGACAATGGACTCATCCAGAAGAAGTTTGACAGCTGAGAGGAGGTCCCTGGGACTGAGACCAAAATCTGCAGACATTGTCCCAGAGGACTCTGGGATAGGGACTGCCACCATGGATCTGTCTTGTTCAGTCCTTGCACCTAGATAAGAAAGAGAGAAACAAAAAGACTGCATGTCTCCTTTCCACAGGGCATAAAATTTCAGAGAAGAAAAAGATTGTTGGGCAGAAAATAACAAAAAAGTTCAATCAATACTACAAATTCATTATACATGTACATGTACACGTATGAAATATGAAGTACGTGTTTTTCTTTCTTAGATGCCAGAAATTTCTTCACTATAACTTTTAGCTTGCCCAACTAATTTTCTCTTCTAGAAACAGCAATGGAGCACTTATTTGTAGACTATTTTTAAATGTGTCTTTTTTTGCAGTATTAAGTATGTATTAAGCATTACAGCATGATAAACACATGTACAGTCTATCAGAACAGTTACTAGTACCTCTTCCAGGCCCAAGAACAAACAATATTGGCATTGCTTTTTAACAAGAAAAGTACAATTCTTTTATTTTCAATTCATCCCTACACTGAACATGGAAATGAATGACAGACAGTGACACACACAGTACAAAGAGACATAAAAACAAAACATTTACATTTGGGAAAGGAGGGAGAGATGGGGTGATTGTAAAATACAACTATTTTATGTTACCATATCTGTGCTTAAGTCATTGTTTGTAAAATACAATCAAATTTTACAAAAGTGAAAGAAAGTTTACACTGATATCCACATCTAGCAACATGACCAAAAATACTAGTATGTTGATTCTGAAATATCCATACTACATATTTCACATAACTGTTTTGTTTGTGAATGCATCCAAAAGCAATATATCCTCCCCTTCCACAAATATAACATGTAAGCAGAAAAAATTCTGGAACATAAAAAGAAGTCTCCATTTGTGCTTTGCTGCTCATATGAAAGCCTTCAAGGGCAAAAAAGTACATAACCAAGGACATTTTGCCAAAAAAAGGCAGCAAGATTAGTCAGTTACCTCTCATTCTAGGTTTTGCATTAGCCATCAGCCTTGCAGCTTCTTTTTCTTTCCAGTTTCAGGAGTGAAAAAGCAAAAACGATTCATGAGGAAAAACATCAGTAATTTAACCGCGTGCAGGCATCCATGAAACTGACCCAGAGCAGTCTTTAGTTAGAACTTGTACACTCTTAAAGGAGGTCATTAGAGACAATAAAGGACCGACATTGATGACTTGAGTTAAATTTTAGCACCACTTCAGCAATGAAAATGGACTTGTAATGTTACATAATATTTTGAAGGGAAACTTGTAAAGGTGTTTGCCCTCCCTTCCACTATACTAGTATACCCAGTATGTGGACAATTCTACTAAACAAGTAATGACATCACATTGCCAGCCTCTCTACTTCAAGACATTCTGCAAAGCAAAGTTAACATTCACATCAAAAGAAAATACCAATATGTGGCAGTTTTAAAGCTCCAGACATACATGAAACATTGACTACAATGTATATATGTCCTATGGAATGGACTGGTAAGGATGGGGGAGGGTGTGAAAGTTTAAATATTTTTTAAGTTAGGTTATGTTTAATTCTGTAACACTTTTCAGGTCAACTACCTTGTACAATTTTTCCTGAAAAGTTCAAGTGAAAAAAAAAAATTTTCATGTGACCCTTCCCCTGTCTTTCCCGGTCCTTCCTTGACTAACCAGGCACGTCAGCAGAACGTACTGCACCTGCACAAAATCACAGTTTCTGCTGGATGTTTGGTCAAAGCTGTATCACAATTTTGTCCATTGTATAAGATTTCATTTACGACATAACATTTGAAAACTACAGATGGGATATCATCCTTAAATATGCAAACAAATGAAAAGTATGTTCTGTAGAAGTGCTATGCACATTACATTCTGAATTTTACGCAGGCACAGTACCGTCTGCCAATGTGCCAACTAACTACATTGTAGGAATCCCCTACCTTTGTTTCCCATTGAAGCCTGCTGTAAGAAATGCTGGGCCATCTGGAACACCGTCTGTACTTGTGGTGACATGGCCGGTCCGTTGTGGGCTGGTCCATTGTTACTGGGGGGCAGCAGGACTGGTCCATTCGCAGGAGGCCTCAAGATGGTGATCTGGGACCTAATAAACAAAACAAACATCAAAATGGAATAATAAGCAGAAGCATGACTAAATAATGGTCCTGAAAGAGGCAAGGAGTAAATGAAAATGATGTTAATCATATAAAGGTAAAGTTCATTTGCAAGAACACTTGAAAAGTTTTTGTTTCTATAGGAAAAGTTACAGATACCAATACTCACAGTTCTAGCCGGCTGATCTCCACTCCCCAAATCTCTGTACTCTTATTCAGCTCCCTCTGGAAAAGCACAAGCACAATCAAGCACATGTTTCATCACTTTTTTGTCATGTAAAAATGTCTGTTTTAGAATGTTTTGAAATGGTGCACTTGTTGCATCCACAAATTAATACTTAACAATCAGACTACAGGTATTTAAGAGTCATAGAAAATTTCCGTCTGACTCTCAACATTAAATACATTTGTGCAGTCTTTTTTTCCTAAGGTTATCTTTAGCATAAATATAGGATCAGCTTCGGTTGTATGGTAAGATTCTGTACTCTGGGAAGAATTTTAAAAGTTGAGGATAGATATACACATTGGGGCTACATATCGGTAAAAGTGAACTTTGGTTGCAATAAACAAAATCTATTTGCATGCTACAACCAAACAGCCCTGCAGGTTGCACACAGATACCTGTAAGGCTGTGTTCAGACTGGTCCTGTCTGTCTCGATGTCGTACAACCCTTTCTTCAGTAGAACGTTGTGGACTGTCGTTAGGGCCACGACACGGAGGGAGCCAATCAGGTCCTTTACTGCTGTCTCAGCCAAGATGGCGTCGTAGATACGGTAGTACACATCAGCGCCAACAGAGATGGCACCTCCATCTTCTGTATAGGCCTGGAACAAGGATCATCATCATCATGTCGGTGAAGGTTAGACATCCAGGTAATAAGATATGCAACTGGATATGATTTTGGAAATGGTAAGACATTTCTGGTAGCATCCACTACCTTTCACCAGTGACACTAGAGAGTTTAATAAGTACGAACTATTGATTGATATACAAATCAATCAATTGTTTGTAGTCAGGTCAAGTCAAGCTTACTGTTTGTGGTGGGACATTGAAAGCCCGTTGTCTCATGTCGATTCGTCGGCATCTGTCTATGCATGGTAGTATGAACACCATTCCTGCAATACACAGGATAGAACATGTTTGTTTGTTATTGTATAACTTTATGCCAAAGTTGTTGCATGACAGGTATTTTTCAGACCCAAATACACGTACTCCAGCAGTGAACAGATTTTTACAAATTCCAACAGTAAGTGGTGATTTTTGCAAGAGAAAAAGCAGCTGCTATCACAAACCTGGTCCTTTTAGGGGCTGCTGACGTCCCAGTCTGAACACCAGCAGTCTTTCATAATTCTTGACAACCTGTCATAACGAAGCAAAAAACCAACATCAACATCATATAAAAAATTGCCATCATGTACTCCACAAGTAACTCTACTCATACATGGAAACAATCGTTATGATCACATATGCATCTTACAACAGGTTACTGTCTGATATAAAGACTGATTTAGGGGGGTCATAAACTGGGCTTACCTTAATTGCGAGGCATGCAGAGAATGGACAGGTGAGGACCAGCAGCAGGTAACACAGGCAGGTCACCAGCACATGGATGCACTGGGCAAAACAGCTAGGGGGCGCTGCAGTACAGAGGGGCGGCAACAAGGAAACCATCAAATCTGACAGGCTCTTTTGTCGATCAATAACTCATTCGTCATGGTCCATCAATGCGAGTGCAACACAGGTTTATGAAGCCGGGGGTTTATGGAGCTCTCGAGAAAAAATCTATGCTCATTTGCATGCAAAATTTACATGAAAAACTGTTTTAAACCGGACAGTGCACTCAGACTCTAAACCTAATGCCATTTGTAGATATTGATCCTTAATATGTGACATTATAGGAAATGTTACGTGGAAAGAGAATAACAGAATCATAAACTGTTACTGATATAATGTTACATGAAAAAGATGCATAGTTTCTACAAATATCCCCACATTATGCATTTAGGTGGGGCTTCGACCAAATGACCTACACTACTACAGAACGTTATTCTTCAGGCTCTGACTGAGCAACAAACACAACAAATTATACCTGTGCCTTCGTCTTCGTATCGGTTGGTGCCTCTGTTGTACGTAAATCCCTCGGCAGGGTTCCCCTTGTTGAAGCCATACGTGAAGGGGGAACTGAAGTCGATTTTGTGACCGTCTTCGGTGGGAACCTGTGAATATTTTACCCCAGAAAACGCCATGGTTCACCGTTACCCTTCCCACAGACGTCTCGCTACCTATTGAGCGAAGAAGAAGGCGACAGAATGGAATTCTATTGTGTGGTCATTGTGCGATTTCTTGACTTTTTAATTAAAACAGTCTAATAATATACCCAAAATAAATACTTTGTTCACACACACTGTTTACTAATGTAGTATGGTGATGAAGTAGCCATGCTTAAGGCTAATTATCATCTTTAGGCCGTTTTGCTGCCCTCTATTTATGGGTCAAAGTTCGCAGATAGTAACTAACCTAGTGCTTCCTTAGAAACTAGTCTTGGAAAGATCTTTCCTTTCCTTATGCTCTGATACAGTTGTAGCTACTTTTCCAGGAAATTCTACCCATGCAAGTACTAAGGTGAGAGTCTAAATACACAAAATGATAATGATCACTCCTTGTAGTATTTATAGACACCTGCAGTAGACAAATGAAGAGTGTCCCAAACTGGAATTCTGGTATAACGTTACTGAGTGTATTAATCCTACTTGGCCAAAGACCTCTTACTCTCTACTTAAAGGGAATAACGAAAGGTCCCATCCCAAGGTGTTGTCTTTGTCATAGCAAGAACAAAAATCAAATGTTACAAGTTTTTTTTTATTTGTACAATAAACAAGTGGTTTCTAATAATGGACCAATATGTGCCAAGGAATTGGCTAGTCAATGATACTAACGTTATAGCCTTGCAATCAATATCGATCAATACCACCTGATTTATCAATGTCATCTGGCTGTATGATAATCGTATGTATTATTTATCATCTAGCGTGATAACCTTGAGTATTTCGTGTACTCTCCCATACTGATGAATAATTAAAAGCATCTATTGTTCAGTTGCCATAAACACACATCTATTATCATCAACATTCCACCGACTTAAAGTCAGAGTCGGTGGGTGAAGGATTGGGTTAGATCTGCTGAGGGGTGAAATCAGCGGAGAAAGGAACAACACTCGTCTTCTGTCATTTTCAGAAGTCTGCGGGTGTAGCACCTGTTGCCATGGGAACCAAGGTGTCCAAAGCCAGGCAAAGAAGTCCTCCCATTGGTCCCCATCCTGAAGAGCATCATGGGACCTCTCAGGCTGACAAGGCCCCACCAGGTAGTTTTGTGTTGGTTACAATTATACTTGTAAATTAATTAATAGCAGAGTTATGTAATGTTAAAATCACACGATGTTGTGTTGATTTTTCTTGTCATTGGCTGATGCTACTTCCTTTATATCAACAGACATAATGTATGTTCCCATATCAGTTGATGTTTTCAATGTATGTCATATGATATACTAGTAATACTGCCTGATGACATTCCTTTTAAAAATACTGTCTCTTTTGATGTATAATTAACTTCATACAAAGTCATCAGGCCTTGAAGTACCCACCTACAATCTGCAATTTGCATCAAGATTTTAAAATTGCATTATACAATACAACATGCAAATTGCAATTTGGTGAGCTATTTTAAAGAATATGTCGGGCTCTGTACTTTGACTTGCTCTTTGCAAAACACAGAAATAAAATACAGTATTTCAAGCTCTGGTCATACAGTATACACAGTATTGTCTTAATTTTGGAAGTGAAATGTGCAAAAACACATTTTTATTCTGTTGCATTGTATGTCAAGTTCATATGTGATTGAATGTGAATTATCATATCCCTATTGACCAGTTGGCAATGGAGTGTCTAAAGAACAGTTCGGGGCAACCAAAGGACAACCAGCTAACCAGATGTCATCACAAGTGGCTGCTGAGATAGTTTCCGGATGTTGGAAGACAATAGAACAACAGTGTGCAGAGTACCAGTCAGGTACACAGGGCAGTAAGGACAAAGCACAAGTTGGCTGGCAAGAAGTTCGAGTCTTCGTTTCGTCAACCTTTGCTGACTTTCACGCTGAAAGAGAAGCACTGGTCAAGAAGGTAAGTAAGTCTTAGAATACTTAAAGATTCAAAGATTGAGAAATATATCATCCATATTCTAGAGATGATTTGAGCCTCCTTGGTTAGGCCTTACTGGATATTTTTCTATACAGTCATATCAAATATTGTCTTGTGTTGAAATTCCTTCATGCCCATTCATATATGATCTACCTAAAACTGTCACCCTCATCTAAAGTCTGTATAAAAGGCTATATATTACAGATGGACATTGTAGCTGAGAGCACTGCAGACAAGCAGACAGGGTAGGAGACTTGTTCTCCCAACATTGACTAACTCTAACACACTTTTTAACCCCCGACATTCTCATAGCATGAATTTTTTTTGTGTTACACTTAAGTGTCCTAAATTGACATTCAATAATTTGTTTTCTAATCTTTGAATTGAAATATTCATTGATTTGTGTTTATTTTACAGCAGACTAACATATGTGGAAAACTGCTTTTTCTGCATTTTCCAGAAAGTTGTGTATCAGCACCCTCACTGTAAATTTAGTGTTTGTCTTGTATACGCGTCCTTGCAGGTGTTCCCTGAACTGCGGGAGTGGTGTGAGGGGCGGCAGCTCCACCTGGTGGAATGTGACCTGAGGTGGGGGGTTCCCAAGGACTCCACCTCACAAACAACCATCAGCATCTGTCTGGAGGAGCTGGACAGGTGTCTCAAGGAGACTGACGGGCAGCCGTTCTTCTTGGCCATGCTGGGCGAAAGGTAAGTCAGTGCTCAATATCCTTGTTCTGCATTTTTTGCAGGTAGCATTGGAAATAACTGATCCCCATGAAAAATAGATATGATAGAAAAAATACCTGCACAGTGCTAATTTTACCTGTAAAGGTAAGAGCTTTCCCCGATATACATGTATCTTACACACAGATATGGATGGATACCATCTACTGAAGATGTGTCAGCTGACATCAGGGACAATTATGATTGGGTGGACCACCTGTCAATCACTCATATGGAGATTACCCATGGTGCACTCCGTCCAAACAACCCCAATGCAGCATTCTTTCTCAGGGACCCCATGTTTCTCAAGGACCTACCTGAGGAATTTTACGGCAAATTTGTAGATGATGATCCACTATGTGTAGAACAACTTAAGGTAAGTATACTCTTTCTTCATTTAGAAAGACATAATAATTGATAGAATGTCAAAATGGATTTCCGGATATGATTTTCAAACATGCTTTATATGCAAATGAAGTAGAGAAGACCATTAATATTATATATAATGCTACCCACAACATTATTTGCATAATCATTGAGACAAAATAAAACAACAAAATGTACCAATTGAAAGTTTTATATATTTCTTGGAGGTATGCAATCTCTGAACTCTTGTTTTTCAGGAATTAAAGTCTCAGCTCCATCTAAAGTTTCCAGACCAGACCTTTGACTACAGGTGCAATTTCTCTGATGTACAAACAGCAGACAACAAGGTTGGTTTGAACATTGCATCATGTTTAGGTTTCTTCATCAAATAAAGTGTGTGGAATTAAATGGCTGAGTGGTTAGGCTGGCAGACATGAGATTGAGAGGTCACAGATTTTATTCCAGGCATTCCTGGCAAGTTGTTGTATCGTTTGACTTTCCTCGAACCACCCAGGTGTAGTACCTGATTTTGGTTGCGGTAACGAGTGGTGGAAGGAGAGGGATGGGCTCCACCTTTCAATACCATGCCCTAGACACAGTGGATTAACAACCCACTGACCCTATAGCCTGAAAAAGTCTATTGAACTACCATTACCTCAGTTTTTAAATCCAATCAAAGCATTTGTAAACCAAAAATGCTTTCATCTGAAAATTGACAGGGTCTGTCCTTGGTGCTGAAAGTGTAGTCTGTAGAACACAGTCATGGATTTTTCTTATATACATGCCTGTATATAGGTAAATTGAATTTTCATTGCCTTGATTTATCTTGTTTTGTTTGTTTTCATCCCATAGAAACCTTTTTATACACAGTTGTTATAGGGTATTGCTAGCATTTTAAAAATTGTCATGTACAAGATGATAATAATGTTAAAATCTTTGTTTCCACAGGTGCAGTTATCAGATCTGGATGACTTCTGTTCACAGGTGGTCCAGTTCTTCAAAAATGCCTTCAATAAAAAATATCCTGAAGACCGTTTGCAGAATGATCCTCTCAGCCTAGGTACGGAACTCCTAGTGGCTGTCCTTGGTACTGCAGCAGAACTACCTATTTTTGTATCTTTTGTCCTGGACATGCTATAGTCTTGATTTGTGGGTTAAGAAAAAGTGGCATGTGTTTGTGAGGAAATTTTAACAGAAGGAAAAGAAACCGACCCATCCAGAACCTCGAAGACTACAGCTGAAAATCAATCATTTTTTCACACCTTTTTTCCGGCCTTGAACAGAACTGCTGCCCCACGACACGTACATGCAACAGAAAGGCCAGCTGGTTCTTGGCAGAGAAGCTGAGATGGAGGCATTGATGCAGTTTGCTACAGGAGATGACAACAGTTCCTCAGCAGTACCCTCAGCCACAGACTCTGAACAAACTGGAGAAAGCAGCTTCCCGATAATGATGGTGGTGGCCCAACCTGGCACTGGCAAATCTGCTCTCATGGCCAAGTTCACCATGGAAGTCACTCAGGTAAGATAGGACAAGGTATGTGGGGAGCTGAAAATATTTTCACAATGTGTCTAGATACTGTACATGTCCTTTAAAAAAAGCAGAATATGACACTTTTAGATAGATTTTGAGGCCTATCCCGGCTCACCTCTCATGCAAATGTATCTGTGTCTTGCAAAGTTATTTGTGTAACAACAAACGTTTAGAAGTAGAATGTATACAGTGTTTTTTTTTAGCATTACTTGCATATGGTAACATTGACCTTTTCTCTCCTGCAGAAATGTGACAATGTCTTATACCACTTTGTTGGATGTGGACCTGACACCATGGATCCAGCCAACATTCTTCAGAGACTGTATAAAAAACTAGACAAATCTGGATCAGGTAATAGGCTTGTTGTTGCCACAGTTCATTTCTCTCTACTACATTTCTCTATACTGTAAAATATAGACTGATCTCTGCCCATCTCTGTCATTACATACAAAACACAAAATTTAATGCAAAGTAAAAGCATATGAAATGCAATTATTTGCCAGACATGCATTAGTTGAACCGCTAACTGCCATGTTATCACTGATAATTGTGACAGACATTCATGATCAGTTTATTGACTCTTGCCTGTATTATATCCTCCTGTTCCTTTGCCTGTATTATATCCTCCTGTTCCTTTTTTACAACAGAAAGAGAAACAGAACAAGACAAGGAGATGTCACCTGACCAGCTGAAGGAGAAGATACAGAAACAGCTGCGAGACTTTGGGGAGACGGAGGAGAGGCTCATCATCATCATCGATGCTGTCAATCAGGTGAACAAAACATCTTATGTCCACATTATCCACAATTTCTCTGTTATGAACCACGATTGTAACGTTGCAGCAGTGACACCTAGCTTTAGTACAAATCAGAACCAGTCACCTGTTTACCTGAATAAGGTGTCAGATGTTGGAACCAGAACATAGGATGTGAAGACCCACATTGAATACAGAAAGTTCTTATACAGTTACATGACATTTGAAGTGAATTGATTAATGTCATCTGTAAAGGTGTTGCTGTCCTTAAAATGATCTAAAGCAAATTATTACACTTAGGTCTGTGGTAAGGCTTTGAGCTTTTTGCATTTTCCAGCTTGCAGATCACAGCTCTACCTACCACTTGGACTGGCTAGCGCTGACGTTTCCCTGCAACGTTCGCTGCATTGTCAGTACAACAGAACACCCTCCCACTCTGAGCAGGCTGAAGGACAGACAACCTCCTCCCTGTGAGCTCACTGTGCCTGATCTGGACAAGAGCACAAGACAAGACATTGTCACTAGATACTTCAAGAGATACAATAAGGTATTGAGTGTGACATGAATAAAGTGTTGTCAGATTCCAGAATAACAATTACTCAAGCTATGGGATGGATTTTGAAATCAAAACAGATGAAAATCTAGTATCCAGCTTGCTTGAGAACTGTTACCGGTACTTTGGTATCTTATTGCCTGCCCTAACCTTCTTCAACATACATGTATTGTCAGATTCTTTCATACGAAACAAAAAGGAGGAATTTATTCCATTTCTCATAGTGCTCAATTAATCACTGAATTTGTTTTGTTTACAGCTCAAATTTTGCAAAAGGCTAATGTTTGATAGAGTTTGCTATCTTGTGCTTGATGTATTCAAATGTCTTGATTCTGACAGGCCCTGGACAAGGAGCAGTTAGAACTGCTGACATCATCAGATGGTTCCAGTAACCCCATGTGGTTGGCTATTGCCTGTGAGGAACTGCGGGTGTTTGGAGTGTTTGAACAGGTAACTGACACTGGTTTCATAGACTTTATCATTTATATACATTTACTGTATTAAAGTGCCTCAACTCACTGTCTTAATTATCTTGTCATTAGGAACTTTGATACATTTGAATGACAAAGATATGAAGAAGAGGACATAATTTCAAAATGAAGACAGACCAGACAGTATACATGTAGATGACTCAACCAACGGAGAGAATTCCAAATTGAGTGGAAAAATCAAAGACAGTCAAAAGCACAGCTATTAAGGACTATATAAAATCTTACATAATATTGTGTTTTTACCACAAAGGTCACAGCAAAGATCCAGTCCCTGCCACCATATTTGGAAGGCCTGCTGTCCATGGTGATCTCACGGGTGATCCAAGAAGATGAGACCAGGTGTGCAGAGAAGGTACGCCTGCTTTAACAGTTAAAACTTGAAGTTTAACTGTCTTTTCTTCAAATGGGCCACACAATACTGGTATGAGAAATTGCTATCCAGCTATAAATAATTACCAAAATTTTTGACCAAATCTTCCTCAGATTTTTAAGATCTTGTCTTACCTTGAGGAAATATTTTACTCTGCATAGATGCTGTGCCTTTTGGAGTGCTCACAGAGTGGTCTACAGGAGACCCAGCTTCAGGTGTTGCTAGGTGACCCTGAGACAGCCACGCCCCTGCCCATGCTGACCTGGAGTCAGGTGCACAGATCACTCAAACCCTTCCTGAGGAACACCACCGGCCACCTGAACCTGCCCAGTATGGACTTCTGCCACAACTCCATCAGACAGGTGAGACAACTTGATCCTTTATTGTTTCATTGTGGTTTAAGTCTTGTTTCGCAATTAGTTTGCATATGATCTCTAAAACAGTTCGGTCAGAAAAAGTAACTGGACCCCCCAAAATATATGTTCAAGTCCCTCATATATTGACAGCATTCGGCATCGGAGCAAATGTCAGAAGGTTTTGTCCATGGTACTGAAGTCCAACACTTACCAATAGTGACCAATAACAGTTATGTAATATTATTCTCTATAGGTGGTGCAGGAGACCCTGATGAGCAACCAAGCAACTCAGCAGAACTACCACAAGCTGCTGGCTGACTACTACCAGGGTCAATGTGCTAGCCAGCAGTTGGTGGCCTTGGAGTTGCCCTACCATCTGCAGCAGGCTGGTCTGCATTCCCAGCTGGTGGAGTTTGTTAGGAAAGACCTTCGCTCACTCCAGATGGGGATGTACAGCAGGCAGAAATACATGAATGTAAGGAAGTGTAATTTTTCTATTTACATTTTTTTGAGCCATGAATGGTGGTATGTTATGTAGCTTTTCCACATTTGACACCTGGGTGGAGTTAGGAAAGCTATGTAAAGTGCCTTCCCATATAACAGTATATTGGCCAGCGTCTGTTTTTCAGTCATTTGACAGACTTTTGTTGCAAAAACTTTGCCCAATCCATTATCTTTGAGAGATGTCATCAAACTAAGCTAAAGAAGCAAACCCCCCTAAAAGCAGGAAATAGGGAGCATGTTCACAGACCCCTGGATTGTTGCACCTCTAGCTCAATGAGTCAATGCCTCATGCCTATGTCAAACAAAATTGAGATGACAAAAAAAATAGGCTGGAGAGAACAATGACACATAATCTAGCCAGTGCTGTAAGTAGTTAATTCCTCATCTCTTCCTCAGGCCATTCGATGCAGGACCCACATCCCACCAGGTGGGTTTCACGGCGGCCATGTTGCCCAGATCGTGATCTGCAAGATGTGCTCCATGCAGATGCAGGCCTTCACACCTGCCAGGACAATGAACAAAGACACCTGCGTCATCTGTGGTCACTTCACTCCCTTCAAGAAAGAACAGCAGAAGGTAACATCTTTAGCAAGACTGTTCATTGAATACATAGTACTTCCAATGATCCTACAACAGAAACCTTACCAGATGCATCCGGCCAAGAGGAGGCGCCCAGTGTGTGGGACCTCACTTCCAGTGTCTGACCTTTGTGGTCTGTTATTAGGGAATTCCCCTCACCCACATGCTGTCACTCAACCCTACGGACACACAACCAATCACCTGCACAGACACACACACACAAAACAATACCACCATACCAGAGGTAAAAATTGGGCAAATACACTCCACTTTATCTGACATTAATTTTTTTTTTTTAGGTCCAGTTTTGCATGCTGCACAAGCCTCCTCTGGTGGCGCCCGGCCAGGACTGGTGCCTGGTGTGTGAGAAGCCTGCCATCGCTCTGAGAGGACGACAGAATGACCCAGCCTACCTCTGTATGATGTGCAGTGTAGGGATATGCACCAACAGATGTGCAAAGGTCTAGTATGTATGGTATGGTTAAAAAAAATAAAGGTAGTCCCATACTTTTTCAGCTGTACTAAATGGTATTTGGGTTGAAGCTACAGAGAAAAGATCTTTAGGATGTCTTTTACTTCATTATACTAGTCTGACACATGACCTCAAGGTACCTTTTTAAACACTTGGTAAGAAAATTTACCAAATTAAATTTCACATTCCTGTTCACTATTGCCAGAAATAAAATGTTCTTTATTGCAGTTGTTACTATCTTGCCCTTGATGTGGTGCAGTCAATTATTGAGAATTGCAATTGAAAAAATCAACTAAAGAAATATAATTTTATACAACATTGTGACCATCAAATAACATATACACACTGCGCTGACATTTGTAATGAAAGAATATACACTTCCTAGCAAGCTTTACTATTCCCATTTGCTTCTTTCATAAATACAATCACAGCAAGCTTTATCACCTTAACATTTCTGCATTATAAAGGCAAAACCTGGTACAATATGATTAAAACCTGTGTATAAATCCTATGAATCAACCCCCTGTTTTCATCTTCTACCAAGAATTAAGTATAAGCTGTGTTCACCAAAGGAGTTGCTACCTGTAGCCAAGTAAACATTATATACATAAGATACAAGTTGGCACCATATAAGTTCATCATTCATGACAACATGTTTAAGTCAGGGAAAACAATTTCATCCAGTTCATTACTTTGAATTGTGCAGTTGACATGCTAGCAATTACTTGCACCATAATTTGAAAGAAAATCAACCTGAGATGATCCCAGATGTTTGACAGGTATACTTCGCCACAACATAACATAATTACTGTCATAATCACCATCTCATATACAACTGCAAAGTCACACACTATTGTAGAAAGCTTGCAAAACACCTAAAAAGTATATACAAATTGCATCTACCAAAACCTTGGGAGGTTCCAGGTCCCAGCAAGTGTAATACTTCAAAATTGGTGATTATATCAAAACCCAGACAATTATGAATATTCCAGTTGATACATGAAGTCTACAGATTCTTTCTGACTGTCTTTCATAGTTCTACCTATGTACACATTTTTCTGCCATTAATAGTATATCCACAATGCTTGATACACTCACACAATATCTACAGATTCCCTCCTACGCTCACTCTGGGACCGTGAGTACAACCAATGAATGGACCTCTCTCCTTCAGGAGCTGTTCAGGAGTCCTGGAGCGGGGAGACGACTTCATGCCCTGCCTGCCTGTCTCACTGTGCAAGCCTGTCCTGGTGGGGTTGTTCATGTCCATACACATGTTCTCCGTACTCAGACAGTTGAGTGCCTCTTTGCTCTCTCCCTTCTCCTCCACTTGCTCCATGTAGGGCCGTGGGAACCTGTTGTGCATCATGTAAGATGGATACGGCTTGACGAAGGGCCGGACAGGTTCGTTGCTGTCGTACTCTGATGCGAGACTGCGCCTGCTGCGAGTACCATCAGACATGGCCGCCTCCGAGGCAATGCTGTTGCGCGTGCGGGGCGAGTTAAACCCACTGTCCATGTCGCTGCCGTCAAACGACTCCGCTACCTGGAGCAAGAGCTGCTTCCTTCTCTGGTTGGTGAGCGAGTTTGGACGCGCCAGGCTTCGCTCAATCTCCTTCCTCAAGTCCTCAACTTCTCCATCGCTCTGGACTTCTGGGATTGCAGCGGCACCCCCTACACTGTACTGTGGATGCCTGCTGCTGTACTGTGGTTCCTGTGGATGCCACCTCTCTGCTGGGTAGCCATGACTCTGGCTGTAATCTGTAGTAGTGCAGGAGAAGTCGCTTGCGTGCCTGTGCCTGGTAACATTGTTCTGTGTATTTGCTCCATGGGGGTACTTTCTGTACTGTGCCTGTTGCCTCTCTAACTCCGAAAACGTTTCGCTCACCACGGTTCCATTGTCCGGGTACTCATAAGAGCTCGTGAACTGGTGTTCCTCTTCAAAGTGGTCCGGTTCACTGTAGATCTGCTGATGGTTTTCAATCTCTGCATAGTAGTTCTGATCGAACATGTTCTGTGCCTGTTGGGGGTGCCTCATGTCATCACCAGTATTGCCAGTGCTGTACATGTGGACGGGAACACGTGTTACTGAGCCGTCCCATGACACTGGCCTTGGTGTTCTTCTGAAAGTGTTCTGTGCACTTGCTGATGGTGGAACAGGCTCCTCAAAGTGAGTGTTTTCTGCATCAACAGTGAGTCTTTCTGTGTACGTGTGGTCAGGAATATCAGGCACTGCAGGGGCTGCCTCTGTGTCGTTGTTGGGTCTTGTATTCCCCTCGCTGACCCTTTGATGGACATGCTCAGGTGCATCTTCTGGAGTAGCTTCATGGGTGTCTTTCTCGTGCCTTCTACTGCGGTGTTTCCTGTGCCTTCGTTTTCTGTGCCTCTCATCACTGTGTTTGCTCTTGGGCTTTTCCTGAATAAACAATAATACGAAGACATACAATGTTTAAATGTTTTTAATACTCCTCATAATTCTCTATCAGTGAACTACATGGAAGCCATGGCCTCAAAGGCAGCTGGCTATATTACATTGAATGACATGTTCTGGCTTTGCTTATCTAACTGAAAACATTGTTTAAATCTATCTAGTGATGATGCCCCTACTTGGTGGTAGAGGGATGATAGTTCTAGGAAAAAACAAGTTTTTGAACACCTCAATGCTTAAACTATTCCTTGTTCTCTTCTGAGCTGGTATTAGGTACTTAGTAGTAGGTACGTCCATCAGTGTATAAGTCATAGATCCTCACCTTCTCTTGTCCCTTATCGCCCTGGGAGTTATCCTGGTGGACGTCTGCAGTGACTGTCTGTGCAGTGCTCTGTCCCCGGTCCTGGAACTGCTTCTGTATCTCCAGGTTGTGTTTATGTAGGTTCTCCACCGTCAGCTCTGAGGGGCGGCGGTCACTCTGCTTCAGACAAGAACCCCTGCAGACAGAACTACAGTTAGATATTTGTCTTCACCATTCATCTACTAATTCTTCACGGTAGAATGTCAAAGAATGACAAAGGAAAAGAGTGGCTTTTTTTAAGTAACAGTAGCATTAATCTGTCCATAACAAACCTAACAGATGCATTCAGGTATTGATAAAACATGAAATAAGGATACATTGGTATAACAATTAAGAATGTACACTAGGAAGCAGTTTCTTTACCTCAACATGTCTTCTGGAGGGAACTGTCCTGAGAAGGTGGCATACTGCTTGGCTGGGCCCTTCCCATGATCCTTCTTGTTCTTGCTGGACCTCCCCCAGCGGAAAATCTTGATCCCAAACAAGCGGAAGGACTTCTCGCTTCCATAATAATCCTGTAACACTTCTGTGGGTGATAAAGGGAATAGAATGTAAGTAAGCCTATTACTGTTTTGATATACATGCATGTAATTCTAGAGTAGAAACACAGGTCAGAACCTGAAGAAGAAAACATGAACATAGCTATCCTTGGTGCTGATTGGCCATCAATCTACTTTTCTTGTGCCTCATTGGCTATTGCAAAACACTGTCCTTGGTGTTGATTGGCCGTCAATTTACTTTTGTAATGCCATATTGGCTATTGCAAAACTATCCTTGGTGCTGATTGGCCATCAATTTACTTTCCTTGTGCCTTATTGGCTATTGCAACACTGTCCTTGGTGCTGATTGGCCATCAATTTACTTTCCTTGTGCCTTATTGGCTATTGCAACACTGTCCTTGGTGCTGATTGGCCATCAATTTACTCTCCTAATGCCTTAACGGCAATTGCAACGCTGTCCATGGAGCTGATTTGCCATAATTTCTATTTGCTAGCCACCACTTAATACTGTCATTGATCCTCATTGGATGTTACCTTTCGGAGTGAGGTTGAAGCCTACACTCTTGCTCCGGCCCATCCTGTAAGACTCTGTTCTGCCCAGACTGGAGGAGCGGTCCTTCTCAGCTGGCACACGCATGGACTGACTACGCTTGAACTGGTACTTCTCCTCTGTAGGGAAAAGAGAGATTGGTGAAGTCCAGAGAAGAGTAAGCACCTTTTCATTGACTTTAGCAAATCTTATGTTAAAGGGGTGCCCTAGACACAGTGGACTAACAACTCACTACCTGCCCCTACGGCCTGAGAAAGTCTATGGAATTACCTTTACCTTTAAAATCATATCCATTGATCAGAGGAAGGTCAATGACCCATGCCTTACCTGAGTGACTCCTGGTCTGAGCTGATCCTGCCTTCCTGTTTGACCCCTCATGACCTTCCGCTGGTACGGCCAACATGGGGACAACCTTCTCTGTGGGAGGGGGGAAGTACATGGGGTTCCTGGCCTCAGGAGGGCTGGGGAGTGAAGGCTGGGGGGCAGGCGGTGGGATGGTAGAGTACGGGGTGGGAGGGTTGGTGGCTGTGTACGTCTCAGGGGTGACAATACGGTACTCTTCCCCATTGTGGTACACCTGGGAAGGAAGGAAGATTTTGGATATCATACATTACAAGACGGCATTTAACATTTATTACACTGAAGTAGCAGTTTGGCTACCAATTCTTTGTTAATTATGAGGTTTGGCGGCAGGGAGAAGGTTAAAATTACAAAAAATATGTTATACACAAGAAACAATAGTACCAGTAGTACATAGAATTGCACTATGTCAACTTTCTGGTATGAAAACTGCATGAAAATAAAATCCTGTCTTTCTGATTATTTTTTTGAATTTGAAATAAAGACAAAGGATTTGAAGACAACCACAGAAGAAGATGTTTAGTAAAAAATGACAACTGTAAACATTGCGCACAAACACCAACAATCCTTCTCTACAGTAGCCATCACAGAACAATGGAACAAATTGTCCTTTGTTGCTAATTTGCTAATGAGTCTCCCAGTGGGACCCATTAACACCTAATTAACCTTCTGACTATCAAATAACGAAGAGTATGACTGTTGTAAACCGTTCAGGCCTGTAATTTTGTTGAGAGGTGGTATCAAGAGAATATAGACAACACTTTACAAAAGGTCAATTGGACTCTTAAACAATACATTTTATGTATGCTAATATACTGACATAAATGATGTCCTAAAAGTAAAAGGACTTGTTGTAAATCCACAGTATGCTCTGTGCAGGAAGACAGAACAGAGAGTTAGAATTTTGTTTTTAAACTGATACCTCGCTTTATTCTGTCTCTCCCATCTTTTAAACTGTGGTGATTATGAAAGAGACATTTTATGGCTGCTAGTGTTTTTGGACTGGTCCTTTATACAAGTAGGTGTTGCTGGAAGAGTCCATGCTTTCATAGGGAGATGGAGTGAAATATATCATATTTGCTCGCAAATGTCATCCTCTCTAGTTACCTTTCTCTCCTTGATGAGTTCTCCCAGTAGCTCATGCAGGACGTCCTGGTCAGGCAGGGGAACTCCGCTGAACTTCTGCTGAAGATACTCTGCTATGTTGTCCTGAAACAACAACCCAGAATAAATATGGATATCTTTATTCAGAAATTATAAACAAAATTTTATAGACCACTGTTTCCCATATCCACTACATGTTGTGAGAGAAAATAATTGTCTATTGAACATTCCTTTTAAGCTTTTCTGCGCATAAATTGATCCTATTTTTTTTCACTGCAATGTAACAAAACTAACACTGGATTCTTCCTAAGTGTTACTTATTGCCTTCTTTCTGGATACATCAGATCTTATAAATCCTGGGTTGACTTCTAACATTTGTCTTCACTGAGAGGAAAGGATCACATGGCCTGTGTAACAGTCACGTGACATCAAAGGCATAACAGTCCTTTGAACCCAACCCAAATTGCCTCTTGACTTGATCCACCCGACCAAATCCTGGTGTATACAAGGCTCTCTCCTTACCCTAAGACTGTAACCTTTTACTCTGAGACTGTAAGCCTCAAATGGCAAAATGCTAAAGCTTATCTGCAAGAAGCGATGTTGATACTGGCAGTCACTCGTACAACAAGCAAAGAGGTTTTTAACAGCAAAATAATTTGCTTTTGGCTGCTCTTAATAAATGTCTGATGACTGTTCTATTTTGTAATAACCCAACATCAGTTGACTCATGCTGTGAAAACTTAACATTTTAACAAGTTCTTTTATGGCTTTGTACTCTCAGAATCTTTACCCTCACCACCAGAAAGATGTTCTGAAATCAGCTGTTAAAAAATCCCTATTTCCCCCCTCTGAGCACCACTTTGGCTAATCCCAAGTGCTGAACATGGCGACATTTCCTGCCTTTTGAAGTGTAGAGAATGTGGCTCCCAAAGACCCACTTGTAAAGTCAACAGTTGATCCTAGAGGTTTAAATCAATGGGAATCAGTCCACAGATGACAGGAAGTACCGGCAGGGCTTGGGGTGGGTGGTGAGAGATGTTCTCACGTAGCATACAAATTTATACTGTTGGATTTTGTAAAAGAATAAAGAAAGGAAACAGGAGAATGAAAGAAAGAGTAAAGGAAGAGCTCAGAAAAGCACAAGAAATAACTATGCCTTCAAGTACCAGACTTATCAACTTTTTCCTAGAACTATCGCTACTACCAAATATAGTAGAGGCATCATCACTAGATAGCTTGAAGCAGCGCTTACAGTTAGCTATGCAAAGGTTAAGGTGTACAGTAACAGCTGAGGTCGTTCAGTGTAATATAAACTGAGCCGCTTCTGGGCTGTGCATCTGCAAAACTGGTGTGTTGTGGGGTTGTACCAGCTATGCAGATATACAGATACAGCAGCTGGTGTGTTATGCCAGGTTATACACGTCATGTATATACCCTGGCTATACAGATATAGAAGATGCTGTGTTGCTCCAAATGGTAGTTATAGCTATACAGATATTATACAGAATATTATTTACCTGTGTTGCGACTCCTTTTCCATTGTTGAGCTCTGCGATGGTCTGACACAGGACGTCAGGCAGGGGGATGAAGTGGGACTGAGACACGGGAGCCAGCTGCACCTGGCAAACATCACCTGCAGACACAGGGCACTGGGTTTAACCTTCAGCATGATAAGGTAGTCATCTGGCACCACATTTGTATTCATTTTGAGGATCAGCAGCAGGGAGAAGGTTAGCAAATGGCTGAACTTCTTCAAACAGGAGCATTGAGAATTAATATCAGTCAACTGAAGTCAAAAGAGTCAGTTCAAGACATATAGGTAACAAAAGTTTGTAACATTGACCTGTTTACTTAGCTGAAACATTGATGACATGTACCACAAATATTCAAGAAAGTCTGAAAAATTGTAAAATCTAACTAGTTCTGTCTTATCCCAACAGAACTTACTGACTAGGCAAAAAATGCAATTACATGGAGAGATAATCCACCAAGCTAATGTGGACACATCAAACTTGTTACTATCTCCAAGGACCACGGAAGTCAAACTTACCTAGATCATTAGGCACTTAAAGAAAACAGGTTTCAAGGGAGAGATAACATTTGTCTTTTGGTAGACAAGTCTGACAGATAGCTCTTCAATTTCTTAAGGCTGCTCCACCCTTGATATATAGACAGTGCCTTAAATATCAGCTAGTACACACCACTGTTTGCTACACTGGGCACTATGTTTGCAGAAAGCCTTGTTGTTCAGTAACATTGGAGCGGTAGGAAAGGGCTTTGATACTACTGTAGTATGCTTAATGAAAAAGATTAAGGCCTTCCTTTACCATAAAATAAGTATGAGAATTTAGGCACCCAATACAATTTCAGGGTGGCAATACAATAAATATTTTGCAAGAGCAAATATTTCTGTTAGTGATATTTTGTGGAATTTCTTATCACTTTTTTGTAATAATTTTATCCTACGTCTTGAAACATTTGAAATAACGACAGTCCAAAATCTTCCAAAAACAAGCAATGTGAGAAGGTCCTTTAATTTTTGTTACCACCACTACACAGCTAGAACCAGCCTATGATATGAAACAAGCAACTTTTTTTCCATCAGCTACATTACATTTTTTCCTCACAGATATCAGTATGCCATGGGAGAGTTCATTCAACTTACTTCATTGAAAAAATTACCAGAAAATTGACCTATATTTGAAATCCAGTTTTCTTGCCTGAAATTGCTTCAGGTGACTTCAAATATCTAAGAAAGTTAACCTGAGAACACGTCAACTAAGGAACAAAAGATGTGGAAAAGCTGTCCTGAAAAGACCTCCCCCGGCTAGGAGGTAAACACCTTTACAAGACTGTGTTTGCCAAAGTCGCCTCAATCCTTTAAGATGTTAAAGGTGAGACTACAGAAAAAGATAACTTAAACCCAAAGGGAGGTTTAGCTTTGGACTGAAATAGACACTGTAAGCTCTTCTTCTTAAGATGGACCCCACCCCGAGTTTTAAGTTGACAATGGATGTTTTTCTACCATACTGTGTTCCTGTATTTAATGTGGCTAAGTTGGGAAAAGATCTTTCACTTCTCTGCCTGGGTAAGTGGCCTCAGAAACAGAAGCCTTTGTCCACATAATAACATCAACCATTGGCTGGTGGTTGGGAAGTAAGCCAATGTTAGCAGGCTTGCTACGGGCCATTTACAATGATATGCTTCAAGTGAGGAGGAACGATTTGCCTGTCAAGGACCGAGCCAAGCAACGCAACAGGCATGCATGAGAACATACCTTGGCAAAACATTGTATAATGATTTTTACTTGTACATGTAATCCACTTGTAAATGTTTAAAGACTTGGCAAAAAAAAGGTATTTAGTACAATCCAATTTTCTATTGCCATTCTTTCTTGTTCTTCATCTAGCTACAACTAAAACAGCTCAAGATATAATGTTATGATTGCATATTGCATATGTACACATTTTCTAAAACATTGGACCACACAGTGTCGTCTACTCTAATGTAATCAACACCTGTACCTTTTAACACTTTCTAAATGTAAAAGCAAAAAGCCATGATAGTAAATAGAAACTTGAGACAACCGAGGTCACCTTTTTTAAAAAAATGTGTATCAAAAGCTGGATATCACATGGCATCTAGTTAAACTAACCTAGAAATGTACCCTTTGTGGTGTATTCAATTAGCAAAGTAACCAAAACAGTGGAACAAATGTGGCTGTTTTGTACATCTAACAGAAAAATATGGTACGGCCTTTTCAAGAAGAGAGACACAAATACAAGCTTCAACCTTTGATGGCATACAAATGAAAAATCCTAGAGAGGTGATTGACTTGTGTCATAATTGGACTTGGAGTCATATTTTGCATAAAATAGATATGTGAAGAAATATCTATGTTGGGGTCACTCTGTGGCTGTAAAAATCTGGTTACTTCTTTTTACATACAAAAAACATGTACTGCAGTAGGAATGTTATATCACAGACACTGAACTGTATTTTCTTAAAACTTCTGTGTCTTTACATGACAGAACTCGTGTATATTCCAGTCACAGCTATGTCAATCTACCCAAGACCTTTTTGGTCTTGTAGTCAATATTATCTTTTGAACTGTGAGTCAATATCTAACCTGCCCAAGGATGTTGGACACCTCTGGGGAAAAGTCAACAGCAACACCTTTAACCTTTTTGGAAAAAAAGGAACATGTAAACTTGTTTGGAGTTTGAATTTAGGAAAGGCTGCATCAGAAAGTGCTTGAATTTGGTATCCTGCTTAGATGGTCCAGACCTGTTACTGATGGAGTTAACGTGAGCAAGATGGTTGGAGCCAACCAAACTGTTGTCCTCCCTGCACAGAACTGCACATACCACAGTGCACTGAGCAGCAACCGCGTTTAGCCTCCTTTCAACAGAATAAGTCACCTGTTAACTCGGCAAACCAGGCAGCTATTTGCCCTCCACATCGCTGACTTGTAGAAGTCCACATCTGAGGTGGTCGCACTATTGGCTTAGGGAAAACTAATTACCCAGGCAGCATACTTCATGTTGGGGCTGTTGTAATGTAAGGACAGTCTCTGAACCATAGGAAAACAACTATTTGCCCAGATCCCACTTTGTTCATGCATTGAACCATTAAAACCAACAACTGTATTTGATCAAATTCCATTTTCTTTTGTCTGTAGAGCATTCTTACCCAGGGTGCCTAGAAAAAATAACAAAGCTCTCAATAACAATCTCAAGGTCAACAATTCTAACTGGTACTTCAAAGTTCTGGAAAAATTTTGTTAGTGCATTTTCTCCATGGGTGGTTGTATCTCTAGCAGACACAGCTGCTAGTGCTATGGTTTTGAATTTAGCTCTCATTCTTTTGTATGTCTACTGGTATATTGCTGTAGGTTTGTGAATTTAAAACAACATTACCATATTATGGTAGCTGTGATGGAGCAACCCATGAACTAGATCATCAATCCTAGACAACATCAAAAGCCATCAGAATGCTACATAGTATGACAACGTTTGAAAGAATTCAATCCTGTGGGCTTCATATCCCAGCTACCTGCCTAATCCCTCTCTCTGCCACTGAGGACACCTGTTGGCAACACAAACACACTCGCACTGCTCCACAATAACACACAAACAGGTCCAGCCAGGGGGAACATTTTACCCAACCTCCCCCCAGTCTGCCCGGACAAAAAGGACTCCGTAACGACCGCTCTTCACACTTCTGAAGTGACTGCCCCATGTTTTTCCGTTGCTCTAGGTGATGTTCTATTACCTCGCTCCTCCTTGTGTTCAGTCATTTGCCCAGGTGAAGAGTTAGACTGTACACAGGAAGCGACAACTCTGTCTCCATATTTACCTTTAGTTTAAGAAGGTACAAGCTGAATCAACAACCTTGAACCCTTTATGATAAAGCTGCATGTCATGCATGTTAGTACCTTTGACTTGCAACAACAGTCATAAACCTCATGGTCTGCGAAGGTGTGTTAGCAGGAACATAAAGATGATGTAATATTTAGGTGAATGTATGGACAGCATCCTTGTTATAGAGGTCATCTCACTCCCCATAGGTACCGTGTTAATGATTAATGTTGTGAAGGGGGTCTCCTTCGTCTTGTTGTTGCAAGTATGGCATACTTGTCATAAAAGGTCAAAGAAGTACTACTACATGTAGTCCATTTCACAATCCTTCTAAAACTCCAGATTTACAATAATGCCAACTGGACCGTCCACAAATGTGTCAGCATCGTACACTATCATGCTGCTGCAGCCTGGGAAGTTATACTGAATCAATTTTTAAATTTTACGTTGCACATACATGTAGGTCTACTACACAGATACTTCTACAGTTTGTTCCCTTAGATTGCTGGTCTTTCTAATTTGGTTTTTCATGCCAAAATAGTTCAGAAAAGAAAAGTGGTCTAAAGCCCTTCCTTCCCCTCCCTGCTCTAATGCAATTTATTCCATGTCAGTTGGCGTTACTAATCCTATCTAAGCCTTTGACTCTCACTATCCTACTTGTCTTTCACTGAGAGTTCAATGGGGTGTAACAGTATCTAGGAATCACCTTGTATGTACAAAACACTGTCAGGATGCACTTTTCGGAGTCCCCAAACTTGAGACTGCTAATAACCAGGTGTGCCCTGAGACTGCCCTCCGGTGTGACAACACTGAGAATTTTCCTCTTCAATAAATGCCCTTCAGTCTAACCAGCAATGTAAACCACAATTTACAACAGCTATTTGCCTGTGTTTATAATATCTATACGCACTTAGATCAAATTACAGGAAAAATTCCAGCCAGCATGGAGCAGTGTATCATCTATTTCGAAAATTTGTATCCATCATAAACAATTTTTTTAGTACAATATACTTTTTGAAATTTCCTTTCACATGAATGATTCAAGTCTGCCATGTCAACTTTGTTTGAGCAGCAATGAATGCAGGGACACAGAACTGCATCCTTGATACGACCAGCCTTATGGTAACTCCCTTTGTCCCTGGGTCTCATTAGTATTCGTCGCACCGAAGTCAGCGTGGCGGCCGGTTCTACCCCTTTTATGTCCGCCCAACCGTGTCCAGTCTGGGTCAGCTACAATTACCAACCAGGAGCCCCGCTGCCCTCTACAGATATACTGTAAACTGCCTAATGGAACTTTACAAACAAATGTGTAAATCACTTGAGTTTGTGGTTAAATAGTTTTCATATTTGTGTCCATGAAAACGAACTTCTATTCCTTTCTACCTGTATTGTTAAAGATATCTCAAAAGTGAAAAGGGACCCGCATATGATTTCTATTGAGCAGTTGGGTTTTCACTGATCCTTTGTTCGCATCCTACTGAAAACAGTAGAAGAGGTAATATGGTATTTTTTGGAAGGACATCTGCCTTTTTTGTGACTTCAACAAATACCTGTTCTGTCTTTTTTTTTTAAAGAACAGTAATCTTTAATGTTTAATGTTCTATACACAAAAATCATTGTCCCAACAAAAATGATTTCTTGCATGCAAAAGTCGTGCTGCTTTGTTGTAATTTTCTCAACATCAATTTTTTATATGAAGTATAGAAATTGACAGACATAAAGCTTGACTATACAGTGCAATCATTCCAACATTTTCTGATGTTATTCTGTAAAAAAAAACACTTTTAGCTTTTAACACTTTTAGTGGTAAAACGTGAAAAGAGAAAAGGGACAAAGAGTTCATCCTAAGTCCATTGGTGGCTGTTTACGTTACAGAATTCACACATACACAATGTAAAAGGTGTGAAACATTATGTTTCCCACCAGGGTGCTGGTTTGTACCACATTTCCTGACAAACCTTGTGTTTACATGCTAAGTTTCCCGGCTCTATGAATAATCAGCTGCTCGTTACCACATTGTCTTTCCATCTATCATCATTTCCTACAGACAGACCAGGTTCACAGACAGGTCAGCTTTGTTGTCCTTGGTGTTGTTCTTTTGTCTCCAGGTGAGTTATGATGATGAATGGGACAACATACGGGAGAAGTTTCGCAGGTAAAATCCTACCACCATGCTGTAAATCACATGGCACAAAACAGTGGGCCAAGGCTGCTAATATATGAGGGTCTGCATGGGGGGGTCCTGGCAACGGTTAACGGTAAATTCAGCAGGGCCAATAACGCTTAACGGTAAATTCAGGAGGGTCGGCAACGCTTAACGGTAAATTGACAGGCTTTTTTTTCGATCTGCACTCGCTTGTGAGAAAAGGTGACCACTGACAAAATTACGTAACGTTATACCTTACATGTAATGAAGCATGCATTAAAGGCATGTGTCCCCTGTGTTTCCCACCTGCCCTGGTCCCCGAGTGCGTCCACAAATAAAGGGGAGTCCGAGTCGACGTCGGCCAGCTTGCATTTTTTCAGTCTGCCCAGTTTTACCGATGGATTTTGAGAGGGGAGCGCCGAAGGCGCTCGTAATTTAGGGGGGTCCGGGGGAATACTCCCCCGGGAAATTTAGGATTTTTAAGCCTTCAAAAACGCAATTTCCCGCATTTTGAGAGGCAAATCATGGTGTTGAGAGTGTTTGTCGGTTCTTCTGATGTTTTCATATTTTACTCAAGATTTTTGTTAATTTGCCTGTCAAGGTTGATGGATTCGTTAAAAAAAATCTGTAACTGTCCGCAAACTTCCGGAAATTGAAGGGAAAACTGGTTCTGGCTAGAGCCGAAGGGACCGAGCGCCAAAGGGGGTCCGGGGGCATTCTCCCCCGGGAAATTTTGTATTTTTATACCTTCAATGACGCATTTTCCTGCACTTTGAAAGGCGTAACGAAGAATTATTCATTAACGCTTAACGCTGAATTTAGGATGACAAATAACGTTTTACGTTGAATTAAAACGACCCATAACGCTTCACGAGGAATATACTGATAACGCTTAACGTTGAATTAGAGCCGGCCGGCAACGATTAACGGTAAATTAAAATAGCCCATAACGGTTAACGAAAAAGGGCATGCAGACCCTCATATATGCATGGCCAGGTTTGCTTGTTTACAGAAATACGACTATGGGAGTCCCGGACTATAGACTGTCTTTTAGAAAATGCAAATGGGAGAAAGAAGCCATTCATTTGCCCCAATACAGATCACATGAGGTCTCCAAAACATTTTATCTACAAGGAGATTCTCAAGGGGCATGAGGAGTCTATTGGCCCCAATTACAAACTATATACAGTGTATCAGTGCCTTAAAATTGAATAGCTCTGTTCTACTGCTACTGCTGAAGATATAATGGAAGTCATCAAGTTTAACCTGTCAATTGTACATGTATGGATGATACAAGCTATACATTTCCATGACTGGACTGTTTGGTCCACCTAATGTGCATTTCAGGTAAAAGATTGTATATGACCATTCTTTGCATACATTTTCCAGACGATTATTTTGCGTCACAAACGCCCACATTATGTGACATATATGTCCCAGTTCGGAGACCTGAACTATGGAGCAATCTCAGACATAATAAAAAAACTGTTTGTTTCAGGTTCAGTATGCTATAAAATATTTGGGTAAAAAGTCAATCAGTATGTTGCATTACTCAAGGAGGTTCAGTGAATTACCTAAGAGAACATTTTAAAACTTGCTTCAAGATGTCGTGATGTCGTAAATATTTCAGATTGAAAACTGGTTCCAGGGAACTAAGAAAACAATTACTGCTTGTCTGTCCTTCAATGTAAAGTAGGACATTCCCGAAAAGGTTCGACTGGGTCGGCAGTCACTTTGAAATCCTTGATAAGAGGATAGCAGATCTATAAATAGTACAGATAAATTCACCTTTATCGTGTTGACATCGTTTTGTTATCTAAAATGTGTCTTGTCTGAAAACAAACATTTCCCTTCAGTTTGCCAGCATCTGCAGAGGTTGCTTCTGTTTTACCATTCATCTTCATTGCTTGTCAGTTTTAGAGCAATGTCTAATTTTCACTAGACTGCACGAAAACTACTTCTAAATGTCATCACTTGGCTACAAGTTTAAAACAAACAGAAGTCCCTAATGGATTGATAAGCTACATGAACACATAAACACATGAAAAGAAAAGATAAGATACACATGGATTTAACATATGGAAAAATTTGGAATATTTGTTTGATCAATACAGTACACAGATTTTAGAACTTCAAAAGACACAGTTTGGCATTACGTTTGTTCTACAACTTTACTTGGAGCTATGTCATTTTTGCCCACTAATCCTTCGCTGTGAATCCAATCTATTAAGCCATTTAATAAACGAGCTATGGCTCATTGGCATTAAAAATAATACATTTATGCAAACTGTTTGTCTATCTAATCTGTTTCAATCCTGAGTTAATCCATCTGAGTATCTCTTGGGTGGAGATCAGAGTGAGCAAGTATTTCCCATGGGAGTAAACCACTGCTACTGTGCAGCAAAAACAGTCCATGTACTTGTTTCACACTGAAAATGTATCAGACATCAGTGCCAGTGGCCTAGGGCATGTTGAGCATTCAAAGTCGAAAAGCTTTTAAAACAAAATACAAACAGCAACTAGAGTTCCCCGATCTCATACCTTCGCCAAATGATGTTAATCTTTATGACTGACAAAGTTAAGATTAGATTATTCCCCCCTGATTTAAGAAATAGGAACCTAATTTTCATGAATTATATCATTTTATCATAATCTCAACCAAAAAAACAGTCTTATATTAACAAAGAATGCATTCTAGCATTTCCTAATAAATTATGCAAATGAGGTCCTGATTTGAATAAATTATGTTTAATGATGTTCACCTCAATTTAACTTTCAAATACCACAAGTATGAAATTCCAGGCAGTTATCATTACATAATTATAAAATTTTCTCATTAATTATGCAAATTAAGTCATTATTAACATAATCAACATCTTCCTGTGTTTCTCTCGTTGTCAATTACCAATGTCACAAGCTTCAATTGTTCTATCATGGAATGCAGCTGATTTATAGAATTTCCCCATAAATTATGCAAATTACATCCATATTTGCATAATTTTCACATAATTATATTAAGCATCACGTAAGCTACCTACATACCAAAAATCACGACGATCCGTCAACCAGTTCTTGAGTTATCCCCTTTTGAATATTTTCAAGAATTTATCCCTGCAGTTCCAGAGCAAGCCGCTAGGGGGCCCAAACTCACGTCACTTCTTTCCCAGCACAAGAGCTACCTACCATCCAAATTTCATCACCATAGCATGGCTAGATCATGAGATATCAAAACCGGAAGTTCAGCTGCAGTACCATTACAAGCCGCTAGGGGGTCCAAAATCTAATCATTTTGAGGTCTCATCAAGACCTACCCACCTACCAAGTATCAAGACAATCCATCAATGCCTTCTCAAGTTATCGTGTTTACAGACAGACAGACACACACACACACACACACATACACGAACGCCCCTGAAAACATAACCTTCTTGGCGAAGGTAAATATTTGTGAGAACTGTCCCAGAGTCTGTTTTCCTTATGTTACTGTCTTTTTTGTTTCCAAAATCACTGACACTACAGCAACATTATAGATATCAGAAACAGTTCTGATATTATGGTTGTGGCTCTGTTAGTTACAATCGAGATTAACAAATTGAAGTTGTCACATGGCCAAAAATCTACTAGTACCTTGGTTTTCTAACAACTGACTTTTTTACCTCCGGGGAAGGAGACATCCTTCCGCGAGGAGGTTTTACTATTGTTCGAAACATTTCTGTCAGCAGCTGTTTCTCGCGATCGGCTGGACGGATTGGTCTGTTGTTCGGTGTACGTATTGCTATTGGGCTGCAGATGATGCAGAACGTTTTTGTTTAATTGTATATGTGTTTATGGGCGTCGAAATAAAAGGTTTTTAAGTGCTCCAGACACCCCCGCCATGCTGAAAATGGAATTTACCATGTTGTTAAGGAATGGGGAGGTTTCAGTTTTGGGTCTTACCATTTAAAAGGGGTCAAACAGAGGGGTGTCTGCTTCCGATATGTATTTTGAAATATTATCGCAGTTGTATCTCGCGTTGGGGTAGACTGGACTCGGTGTATGTTCTTCTAATGGGCTGTAGATGGTGCAGGTTTTTTTGTTTTTATTGTATATGTGTTTTGGGGCGTAAAAATCTGAAAATCGTCGCGCGCGGCGCTGGGCTGGCTGCCAGCGCAACTTCCGGGTGGGCCAATGGGTCAGGGGTCAACGCCCTCTTGCGCAATCTTGGATGTTTTCGGCGTATAGTACGACTTCTTAACTTACAAATACCGTGGTATACTGTCTCAGACGTTCTCGACATGCATTTTTACCGTGGGTACATGGTATGGGCTGCAGATGAAAATGTTGACCAGTCCTGTATTAACACAACCAGGAACGCTAAATCTAACACATAAAATTCAACACCATCAACTATACAGAACAAACAACATGGAAAAATATACAATAAAAAGCCCGGAGGTATAAAATCTCAGATTTTACTTGTTTATTTCTAATTTGGGTCTGTAACCTGGATCTTTTAAAATTTAATGCCATCCCAACATTTTACCATGCAGCATTTACGTGAAGTCTAATAACATCATATCAGAGTGCTGTTAGCTTTTTATTAGTTCTATTGGATTTAAAATACACATTTTCAGTCCACTCTTGTTTTATGAGGTGTTTATGGCCCCACCGTGGGGTCACAAGGTCCCATGGTGTGAATGTTTGCATTTCGTCTGACGCCCTCCCTACATACATTAAAACTTTATCAATATGTACACAAGCACTGACGTTTTTCCTGTTCCTTTCTGTTGCACAATGGACGTTAAACTTGACTATGCTCTTGCCTAATGAACGTGAGTGTACGAAAAGATAAACTCTTGTGTTTTCTAGATGCTTAGAAACAGTTGCATCATCATAATTTGTTCCCACATATTTCAGCTTCCATAGAACTTGGATGATTAATTGCATGGTTGACAGAAAGCAGGACAAAGGTCAAAGTTTTTCTACATGTCCTTGCAAAAAATGGCTTCAAATTCTACACAAAACAAATTAGCAAAAATTCCACCCAAAAAGACATGGTAATTAGCTAAAGAAAATTAACTGTAGTTTCATGGTACATTCTACTACATTAGAGCATTAAAACAACCAATTTACATGGTATAAACTGATTGAGGAAACTTCCACATAATACTAGTATATCTCCAGACCAACTGTGGTAGCAATAGATTGTGCCCTTAGGAAAGAATGTTACAATTACAAAGGAGTCTTTCCAGCATACTAAAGAAGACCTCCTACAGACAATGCTATCACGCTGGTCTATCTGACCTGATTCTCAGAGAATACTGCAGAACAATCCTCAAACTAAGTGAGACAGGGAAAGTGGATACTTTAAGAGGCTTTGTTTTTAATCCTTCAACAGCAAAAGTTGAGATAACACCTGTTTGCTACCAGAAGACACTAACATACCCAGATGCACCCTTTCTCTGGTCTTACAGAAGACAAATGAGTTCACAAAGGCATAGGATGACTTCAGGCTACTGAGTTGTGTCATTGCCGCAAGCGAATAACAATAAAAAACTGTACATTTACTGACTTCAGGTGTGGCAACCATCAAAGCAATCTTAACTGTTGTTTTCGTTCAATTTTCTGCTTCACAGTAAGTTGGTACTGGCCAAACAAGGTGCTGGGACATTGTTTTGACTTTTCTGACTAAAGCACCATTTTGGTGACAGAATTTAAGATAGTTAAAAGATACCAATATATATTTTTCATCAGCCATTTTCTTCGTCACAATGTTCCATTCTTTTATGCTGCTTGTTTCATGTTTGTTATGAAAATTGGGTAAAACCAGATTTAAGTGCATAGCACAGCACATCTTTGTGTGAGGGCAAGTCTGGATGAGTTGCCTAGTGATTTCTGGTGTTGGGTTTTCATAGTTGGATTTGCTGTAAAGTTCCATAACAGCAGCTGACATCAGCACTGGATAAGATGGTGTAAATGATTCATGTACACTTATCACACATTAGCCTAGGCCACACCAATCTAATCAATTGGTTCTCGGATTCGCAGTGGTTTGATTAAAAGCTCAAAATTCATTGTAATATTTGGGGCAATTGTATGATGTCTATGCCATTTTTTTCCCTGTTTCCCATATTTCTTTACAAAAAAACACATTAAATTGGTATGGCAATCAATGACTATGTGTATCTGAATTTGTGAAAATAGAAAAGGCAACAATTTCTGCACAAAATCATAGCAACATGTTCATAGCGTAATGCTTTCCAAAAAGCTAATAATTGCTGACATGAACGGGCAAAATAAAAAAATACTGTATGATTTTTAGTGTATGTGTACCACTGTCTACCCTGGCACCATAACACTTTTTGTGATGGCAGAATGGACATTTAGGCTGAATCTAACATGTTCTAACTCTGCTCTTTCGTTTCCAGTTTCCATGACAACTGAACACTTTAATAGGAGCAAAATTATCAGGAAAACATTTCTCCAACCCTCATACTCATAGGGCCTGGCACCTCCTGATGCCCCCTGAAAAACGTGCTAAACCTGCGGTTCTACCCACCAGCATGTGTCCACTGTTGCCACCCGTATTTGTTCATTTTCTTCACCATGACGAAAGGTTTGGACGTGAAGCGTCCATCTGTCTGCAACCTTGCAGGCGACCAAATAAGCCTCCTAATCCATCCAAGTCGGAAATCATTAAGTAAAACAAAATTATGCTAACCAAAAAGGTGTGAAAACTGTGAGGAAGGGGGCTAGTTTGTAGAGTCACGCGTACGAACGTTTGAGTAAACTTTAGGAATACATGTTTAGTCCACAACTCACCTAAGCTCTCGATGACGAAGTGACGAGGTGGTCGGAGCGACCGTCTCGTCCAGGCGTCTCGCAGCGCCTCCAAGTCCTGCTCCGAGCCTTGGACGAACAGGGTCTGAGGATCGAACCAGCCCAGGTAGTCGATGCGGTTGATACCGCTTACCAAGTCCTTGTTCCAGTAGGAGTTGCGATTCTGGGCGACGAAGTCCGAGAAAATGTCCCGGCCCGTCCGCGTCAGGGACTGGGGGCGTTCGTCGTCCGCGATCTTCAGGAGGATGGCGAGGGAATGCGGCGCTAGCAGGATGCCGTGAGACGTCCTGTCAGCCTTCCCCGACATTTTGTCCTTGTTCCTGTGGCGTCTCTTGACTCCGGGTGAGACTCGGGCCGTGTCAGCGGCGCATTTACATGACACAGGCTGCGGGTCTCCCATCGTGGACTCTCGGCCGACTGGCTTTCTGCTTGTTGTGGGGTCCAGACGCAGAACAAATCAAACACGGGGCTATGATTGGAGGTTCCGGGGACGCTTGATCAAACAAATAAAACAGTTTCATCATGCTCATATAACAACGAAAGCTTTATGACGGGTAATTCTATTAATCTGTTGATTTTAAAAACTTAACAAATGGATATCAACGAAATTGGTTGACTTTGTACAAACTTTTTGGCATGAAAGGATCGTCCGCGTCCTACTTGAACAGCCTCCCATTTGTTGAACTAAAGAGGTGGAGAACAAAGCAACCGCTGTTTGTCAATCAAATCTCAAGCGAACTCCCGTTGTTTTCAGGTTAGCTGCCTGTCCACAAAGGTGAAAAAGTTGTGGAAATTAATTAATCCGACAATATTTTATGGAATCAATGTTTCTCTTTATCTAAAGTCTACCATAGACACTATGTAATGGCTAACATTTACGATGTTCTTCAGAATTTAGTGTTATTTTTGTAGGCATAAAACAATCGCTGCAACAGACAGCTACAAAAGTTGCGGTGGTGAAGTTGCGACACCTGTCATACCTGTAGGCAATACACCTAGGAATACACAAGTGCACCCAAGGGGTATCCTTCCATCTGATAACAGCTTTTGTTGGTACTTAATGGACCACAACAGACACACACCTTTTGTTCTACCTGTGAAAGTCTCTCTTTGATAGGGGCAGATTGTCTTTGAGAAGCCTTTCAATATATCTCATGGTATCAATGATCTGGTAGAAAGATAGTTTTCACTGACATACATGTATATTCATTCTGTGGTGGTACAAATTTAGTATTTTTTTTATTATATATGACACACATGCTTATCTCCAAGCCGATCTTATGGTGGCTGACAGAAAAGACACCAGTACAAAAAAGAAAGCCAGATGAAAATGCCTAAAAACACACAGAATATAAGCCGAAGCTAAACCTTTGCTAGGACTGAGAGCAATGTACTCATTTGAACTAGCAAACTCATGGTTTAAAAAAATAAATAAAAGCAAAGCAACTACAGGCAGTGTACTTTATGAACGAGGACTAAATGTTGAATAAGAAAGCTACAACCCAAGAATACTGTTAATTTTACGAAGGAAATGATAAAATCATAAATAATGGTGGAAATTTTTTTAATGTTAAAACTTGAGTGTTTGTGAAAACGTTGTCTAGCATTAAGGACAGCATGCTATCATTTATTATTCTAATTAGCCAATAAAACCTACTTATGGAGTCAACCTGATTGATCATCTATTGAGGACCAATGCCCTGGGGACACACACAAAATGTTCTACCAAAATTTAAAGCCCCCTTTGGTATTGTTCACCTCCTTTTAAAGTACAATGTACCATTTCAATACTGGTAGTATTTGATAATTCTAATTAGATAAATTATCAGGAAGTGAGGTTACCGACGAATCCCAAAGCCCACCGACTGTTAAAGCCTGGATATGCAAAATATTTGACAGATAAGCAGCCACTCTTTCATTGGCCAAACCAGTAATTGCCATGCTATTATTGGTTGAACTGTTAATTATGATGCACAGTCATGATTGGTCTATTCAATGTTCATAGCCAGTTTGTGCAAAGTACCACTAATACATTTCAATCATAGTTCCATTCAATATCCTAAGAAATACATTCAAGTCCTAAGAAATACATTAAAGTAACATTTCTAGCTGTATACACGTGTATGATAATTACAGCAAAAAAACATTAATTATCATAACAATACACAATGGCATACACATTCAAGTACACAAACATCAGGTAACAAGTCATTTTATTTCTGTTACTGTTTCCTTTAACTGTACATGTAATAAAAACTTTCATATCCATAGGGCCCATTTCACAAGTACTGAATTTTGTAACATTAATACTACTGAGAGGGATGGAGGCTCATGATGATGATGATTGCTAATTGTGTGTTTTCCAAAGACAAAATTTTTGTCCATTCCTTTACGAGTCTGTCCTTGGCAGCAGTAATGTTCAATTCCAACAGTTCCAACTCAGCCTGCAAATTTAACAGAACCGTTTTCCATCCCAATACAACAGAGTGCTGTGAATACGCTCGGGCAATGTACACTCGAGTACACTACACTGGCAAAAAATCATCCGTACTTTCGCAAGATTAGTATTCATTGCAGGCATCATGCTAGGAACACATGTATGTACAAGCTGTCTGTCTGTCACTGGTCAGAAAAATGCTGTCCAGATTGTACTCTCTCTAGTCTTCAGCTTCCTTCTTGCCCTGTATGTCTCGCTTCATTCTCTCCTCAAACTTGGCAAACTCTTCTTTGGCAACGCTGTCCACTTCATCTTCAGCCTGAGGTATGGGAATAGCACATTCAACTGCGTGTATGCTATGGTCATGATTCCAATCTCAGAGCCAGAACAGCCAGTTTGCAGGAATGACGAGTATGATATAAAAGACAACTAAACACAAAAAAAGTGGATGAAATTAATCATGAGCGCTACTTGTGTAAGTAAATATATTCTTGATATGAACTGCATGTAGTTATTTTTCATTCATGCAAACGGCTGTGGAATACTCATCCCTTCAATCTGCAACCAACTACATTTCCAGACTTAAACAATAAAGTTTGCTGGAAAGAAGTTCACATTCAATGATTTAACAGATATGACAAATCACTGTACTGATCTTACCTCTTCAACCCCCTGCACCTCTGGTATGTAGAACTGCAGCATGTTTTGTACGCCGCTTCTCAGAGTAACGACGGAGCTCGGACAGCTGGAGCACGACCCCTGCATCTTCAGCTTCACGATCCCCGTCGCGTGGTCAAACCCTACGTACACGATATCTCCGCCATCTTCCTGCACCGTGGGTCTGGTTTTATAAAGGAAATTCAATGTTAACTTCACATGATCTACTGCTCTGTTTATTCTTAAATGCATACATCTATATGGTGATAAGCCCCTCTAACTTTGTCCTGTCACTGGCTACATACTCAGTAATGTAATCCAATACCATAGGGTGCCTGCTACAACACCAGTTACCATGGTGACAGCTGTCTGGTCCAGGTCATTGACCTTATTTGTTTGGAAGGGAGGAAAAGGAAGAGGAAGAAGGAGCATTGCATGATAAATGATTTCACCCACACCACTCTTTCCTGGTCTAATCCTACAAATCAAAACATGAAGAGCAGCCCCAACTGGAAACCCAAATTCCTACTTGGCTGAAGAATCCACGTCTCCTCTACTCTGTCTAAACCATGTACTTCCCAGGGACAGTGACAACTGACCTGATCCTGGTGTCCAGTAGCTCCTTAATCATCTGTACTGTCTCATCATCATCTGGGTGGATGACTGGAGGAAACAACAAGAGTACCGTAAGTTTTACAAAACTGAAAGGATCTTTTGAAATCATTGCTCATCAGCTGATGCATTGTATTTTCCTTTTTGAATGGACAAGTACTATATTTAGATCATTTCCTTGGATGTTGACATGTGCCATGATTGAAAGCTGTATCAGGGGGAGCGGTATCTGTCTCTTCCCTCGATACAGCTCTCCTGAAAATAAACTGCCATCTAGCCATGCTCATAGAACACAAATGCTCTCTGTGCAAAGTCTGTGCAGGAGGCTAAAGACTGACCTGTATCAGCTGGAGCAGGCTCGTCTGTCAGGATGGGGAGTCCACTGGCAAAGAAGTCCATGATGGTGGCAAAGATGTCAGGCTTGAGAATCTGCCAGTCATACGTGTCATCATCCAACTGCATATGTAGAGGGGTATTTGATAGAAGAATCTTATAACAAGTAGAGTACAATCAGACAATAGAACGCTGTACAGAGTGATTGGGAACTGCCATGTCAGTGTTGTATACATGTATATGCACTTACTGTATATTTGTATATTTCTGTCATTAAAAGTTGAAAACATTTTAATGCCATATATATAGGAATGGAAAGTTGATATGTGAATAAAGAATTGAACTGACAATACATTACTTTTACAAAAGAGTTAAGCAATATATAATAGTAAAGATTTGAATCATTCCTTTGCATATGTACAGTACCTTCAGTTCCACATCATTAAGGATTACTATCCTGGTCCAAACATATCTGAATCATACATCTATCTCTTCCTCACCTTTGTGACAGTGATGAAATCTCTCCCAAAGAACACACCAGACACTCCTTCAATTCTGAAGAGTTGTCTGAAATAGGCAGCAAAACAATGAATCAGATACATAGTGACCAGCCCCTGCAGCTCTGTCCTGCCAATTGCTACATAATGTAATCCAATACCATAGGCTGTCTGCTACAGCACCAGTTACCACAGTGTCAGCTGTCTGGACCAGGTCATTGACTTTATTTGTTTGGAGAAGCAGAATATGAAGAAATGGAGCAAAAACATAGTCAACATAGAAGTCAACATAGATGCCTTTCCCCTTCCCTTCCACGTGTATACCAACCTTGCCAGAGGAGAAGCATGTGCTGAGCTGTGGTTGGGGAAGTCAAATGTTCCAGTCTCTAGAACCTCACAGCCTGGTAGGAACTTCAGACTGTTGGGGTTTGGTGTCTCCTGAATCTGGATAAACATGGTTCGTGCTGCAGCAACAGAATCAAAACAAAAGAACAGTAAGTAAGGTACTAGTATCCATGTTAACTTGAAAGTGAGTTTGTGTTGGTAGAAGCCATTATGATACATGTACCAGTTCGAACTGTGCTTTCCCAAGAACTCAAGAAATTGAAAATCCCTCAACAGAGACGGAGGGTGCCACAAACTTTCTGCAACTAATGATTCACCGCTCTTGAAGACACATGTGCTATCTACATAACGTGACCTTACAAAAGTGCTGGATTGCTCTGTGAGTCTTTGACAAAGACTTCAGATGAACAGTCAGAGGTTTGGGAAGGTTTTACTGACCTTGCTGCTGCTGTCCCACCCATGATAACACCACTGGTCTGGCCAGAAGAGATGGACATCCCTCTGGGCCTCTTACTCTCTGTAACCCACTGTACAACCGCCCAGGTCTACAAAAGTAATATTTCAATTACATACCTTACATAATAACCACCAGGTTGATAGTGAAAATGTGGTTACAAACATGATGTAGTGGAAGGGCATGCCTCCATCACAATGTCATGCATTCGTCTGAGTTCTTAACAAGAAAGTGCAGATCAGACTTCTGACATCACTTCATAATTTTGTTGAATAAGATTCTATTAAACCTCCTTGATGGAAATAATTTGGAGGTGCGCATTTTCACTTCACCCCCCTCCCATCGATCGCACCATATGAACACATTTTCTAGCATGTCTTTGAATACAACGTTCCTTAATACCCAGCACACTAGAACTATTGCATAACACTTTGCCTCAAGTTAACGCCGAGAAACGTTCAACTTACAAACATCGCTTCGGAGCGGAGAAATCACGCAAGAAAGACCGAAATCGCAGCAGACGCAAACCACGGGCAGCCATCTTGTTCGTCTTCACCTTGCGCTGTGACGCCACCTGTCGTATGTTATCAGTACTGCAGGTAAATGTATAAAGGTCATGATGATTTGTTGTCACTCCAGGCAGATTCATACATATAACATTAGCTATCATGACCATTTGCTGTATTGAGGGCAAAAAATGAGCAGCATGTATCAACAGGTCTGATGCTGTTTTGAGGGGACCGTTATTATGAGGGTGGGAGGGGAGCAAGAGGTTAGCATGGACGACACAAGCAGTCAATGGGGAAGCAAGGGTATTAAAATAAAACTTAAGCACAACAGTGTGGCACATTTTAACACTTGATTTTACATTAACACTACCATTAGCATATTTGCATGTATAAACTATATTTTAACATTCATATTTCTTTGCAAAAATATAAGTGTGCTTAATTTTATAGCTCTGCACAAAATTACATACCCATTATTATAATGGTGCATTCCAACTCCCATTTGTCGTCTGCAAATCTTCCTCCACGACGCAAAGAAAGATGGCAGCTTCACAGTCTGACGGTCCGGACGGTATTCCTCACATATTTCCACCCAAGGTACGACTTCCAGGCGAAAGATCAGCTTCTCCTTTGAGAACATAGATCTCGAAGGCCTACGCTACATGTACAGCCCATTTTGATGTAGGTATCGTTACCTGATCGTTGTATATTCGGGTAAGTTTATTAGGCATTTGAAGAGGAAAATGTTTGCGTTTCTTCCTGTGTGCCATACACATGTATGTTGTGGTGGCGGAAAATTATTCTGCTACTAGTATATCCCGCATTTCTTGAATTTTCCAACACTCTATGATCGTTGAAAATAGTACTTGGCAAAGGGTGACGGTTGTAGGGGTTGTTCAATCATCGCAAATCAGCCAGTTAGTGATCCTGGTCTGGATAATAACGGTACAAATTATAACGGGACGGGGGTTTTGTCAGTTGCCCACTCCGAGTGATTCCATATGGTGTCTGGTTCCCGGGTCACTGCTAGCCGTGACCTATGACGACGTTTTAGTCGTTTGTGACATCAAAATGCGGCAAGTAAAATGGAAGTGTGTGCGCATCATGATCTGATAAATTTATGAATTATGATTTGGAAGAGTCGTTTTGATAGCACTCTGATAATCTGTTAATACCAAAACCTGATTACTTAAAGTATTTCACCCCAGGGGATTGAAGTATTATTTTGACGTCTATTTGTCTGTTAGTTTGTATGTGTGTGTGTGTATTTCTGGAATATAAACAACCCAACATCACCATATATTTTCTTAACATTGATTAACATCCCCTGCTATTTTTGTTGGTGGGACTGGAATAGTTGCAAAGCAGTATGGGTTAGGGGGTGAATTCTGCCATCTCTGATTGCCTTATTATGCACCATATTTAGAATTAATGGTACATCATCTAAAAGGCCATATCTTGTCTGTATGATCTTTTCAAGTGAAAATATATGTATGTTGTTTTTGCAGGCAATAGACATATTGACATTGTTTTGGGTTTCTATTGTTGACAACTCAGCCTGTATGCATCAGTAATTTTGAAAGGAAAAAAAAAACATTATTTTTCTTTGTGCTTTACTCCCATTAAATGCATGTCACAATAGATTTACATTTGTACAGCTGTGTTTGGAAAAAAGTTCTCTCTTTGTTCCAAGGTTTTTAGAAGTTATGATAACATGATAATGGTGAGGCATTGTTTGTTATGCCTGATATCAGATTATCACCCCATGTGGCACCTGTTGAATTCCCATCTTTCAAATCATCCTAACTGATAAAGAAAGGTACTACACAGATAACACACGCATGCTGAAGTAAGCAAATTTCACTTAAAAGTTGTAATTTGGTTCTCGTACACATACATGTACCTGTGTAAAACCAACCACTTTTTAATTGGTTTGGTGAGCATTCAACCTTGATGTTCAGTAGACTGTAGAATTGACCACAAAAGAACTAGATGTAAGAGTAATGGTCTCTGTCAGGATTAAGTGTTTTTTCAGCTTGACACTATTTTTGGTATCCCTCCTGCTTTGTATAAGATTTCCAAAGAGCTGTACTTGCATATATCAAGGACATTATGTCCTTGCATGTATACTGGCTGAAAATATAAATGTGACATATTGGTTTTGCTGACAGTTTTTTTTTTTTTTAGTTTGCCGTTGCCTCACAATTTTTATTCTCATTTTTTAAACTGATGTATAGCTGTGTTACTGAGCATCTAACCATGATGAAATATTGACAGCATGATTATGACACATTGACAAGTGTGTGTGTTAGGACGTTTAAATTGTAAACAGCTACTCTGGTCTAAAACGTGCATTTTTCTCACAAAACACAATGCCATGTACCGGTAGGTGTTATGGTGTGTGAGTCCCATCCTAGAGTTACCTATGTTACCCCTGATGTTTGGGAAATTGGTCCTTTAGAAATGGCGTTGTTTATTAACTGTTGCTGTTTAGTAACTGTTGCTAAGGTGACAACTTTGTTATTAGTAATTAAATTATGGAAAACCATTTGGCCTCACAAAACTGGCTCTTGTTGAAAGGTGAGCCATGACGTTTTAAGGCAACTTAATTGCAAGCCACAACTAGTGAAGAATTTTCTTTCCCCAAACACCCTTAGTCTATGTGTCACATACTAGTTCAAAATCTCCTCCTCACTACCTAGGTGCTAGCTCTCCAAATTAAAAGTTATGCCCTTCGCAGAGTCCTGCTGCATGTTTACATACCCCACTGCTTTCTCTTCCAAGAAAAGGAGGTTAGTAACAGGCAGACATCTGGAGTAAATTCAGATAGATTTGTAAAGGGAGACATCATTTATTTGCCCAGTACCTTTTGAGGTCAAATCATGTGAAGACTATATAAAATGTTGAAAAGACACCCTTATTATCATCATCTTACCTTTTTGCAGACACTTACTTTGGCCTTTTTTATATTGAATCTATTTTTTCAATGAAAAAAGCCTGATGTGCAGGTTGCATGTCACTCTAACAAGACTAAATGATGTTTACTTGCATGGTTGTAGTCCCACTATTTCCAAGAAGATTAGACACTTATAATTATACATATAATTAATACACATCTTTTGTCACAAGTTATGGACTGTTCTAGAAATTCTTGAAATCAAAATTAAACTGTATAGTAGTAATATCCGTTAATAGTGTTATGTTCTGGTGATGTGTTATAGTGTGAGCATGTTGTGATTTATATTGCCAGTGACCAGCTTGACCCTGCTCTGCCAGTCTGAGTTGGTTCTGTCTAATTGATGCCTTCAAATCTTCATGTTCTACTAGCTGAAGGTAGTTTGAGAGCAGACACCAGTTGTGCAGCGTTGTGCAGCGGAGGCCAAAAAATGGGAACACGATTGTAGTGCCTAGTTAATACCTTTGAAAATCCTTTTTTCTCTTGGAAGTTTTGGTGCATTTTGGAGATTTTGGGACTGGAAGGCACAGGTAGGGTGTAAACTTTCCTACTTTGGTCAAGTTTTCTTATTTCAGCAGTTTAGTGGGCATAATGAGAGATGATAGTGGTTAGGTCTTGTCTGGCCAGGTGGATGGATACCATGGAAAATTAGGTCAAAGTTGAGGTTTTGTTACCATCATCATGTACATTCAGCCATCAAAATTAAAGGGGGATAATTCTTGGTGCCTTTCTTTGTCCAACTAAATGGATAGACTTAAATGGCAAATGTACATAAGAGAGGAAAAAAATTAGCTTTTATCATAATCTTAAATCATAATCTTTTATTATTACTAGGCTCATGCTAAATGGCTACTAACCTTAAGGCCTTAAAGACCTTAAAAGGCTACTGGTAACTATCAATAATTGATCACTTCTGAGCTAAATCTGTTCTTAACACACAGTTGAGAACTAGCAGGGATGTGTCAGTAAATGTGTTTGTCTACATGCAACCAAAGTCTGGATCTACATATACACAACATGTACATGTAGATCTTGGAGAATGGCAGCAATTTATATGATGTTGTAATGTGTGCTTTTTATACATTATCTAGAGCAGCATTTGTTGGAGATAACACGCAATGATATGGAGTTGGTGTGTTAGGCTGAAGGGCAGTTATATACTGGCTATACAGATAGAGATTTGAACTCAAATCCAGTCTAAGAAACCCCAGAAACTACCAAGTGCCTCTGGTATTGTAGTGCAAATAGTTGATATTTAACTCAGAGATTCATAGGCTTGAACACCAAAGTCTCGACAATGACTGAGATATACTTTTATTTCGATGACCTTCAGCTCATTTGTTATCTAGTCAACATTGGTGATGCTTGTTTCCGTTTTGTTCCATGGGGCAAAAGAAGTTCAAACTAATAGTGCTTTCTCACATTAGTTCACAAGTAAAAGGTGAGGCAAATTAGAAAATGCCAGTCACATCTGGAAAGGATGTACTTGGAGTTCAAGTGAACATGTTGAACTTGAAGGTAAACTATGTCCGAGACAAGTTGATTTATTGTATGCGGTCTTCAACAAGTACAAGGTCTTAGAGCCTTATTGATGACAGATTCCCTCTTACCATACCCGTTACTACCAGGCCTAGACTACTGGTGCTTTCTTTCACCTTTAAAACCCTCTCAAATTCCACTTAAAGATTATGATCATCCCTCTTTCCTTTTTGACCTCCCATATTTGTGTGTCTGTTACCAATTTGCCCATAGGAGGCCAGGAAATAGCTAGGTGTTCTTGTATTGCAAGTGCCAATACAAGTTTGCTGTTTTTGTTTACATCGATGTAATACACATGCAGAAAGCATGAAGACATATGCAAATTATTGATAGGTAAATCAGCCAACCGTCACCCGCCTTTTGCCTGCCACTTGCTGGTCATGACATCATGGCGCTCACCTGTATTGTAAGATTTCTTAGGCCACACCAATTTAATTTGTTGGTTCTCGGATTCGCCTCTTCGTTTTTTTTCTGATTTGCAAAAAAAAAAATTTGATTCTGGTCCTGAATCATCTGAAAAATGCTCATGTTTTGCCCCCAACAGTTGAGGAAAGTCCTTTTCTTCCTAGTTGTTACAGTTTTCCCATCTATCATTGCAGTGGTTTGATTAAAAGTTCAAAATTCAATGTTTAAATTTTAACCCAGCCTTTTGTGTTGACTTCATGGCTCATTCTGTAGCATTTAAGCCTATAATGGGATGCCTGGACCTGTTTTTATTTTTATTTTTTTTCGCCCTGTCGCTTCATATTTTTTCTGAAAAAATCCGAGAACCAACAAATTAAATTGGTCTGGCCTTACGTATAAATATTTAATCACTTTTCATCCAGGATAATTGGTGAGCAGGGTCACTACATAATATCCTTGATCCTTCTTGGTACCATGGCATTATGCTGCAGGCATTATTTTGTGTGTGACAATTCATACCAAAGATCTGATGTCTGAATAATTCCAATATTGCAATTTTGAACACTCAAAGGGGTTCACCGGAACTTCACCTAATAGAAATATAGTGACTGAAAGGATTTTACACAGCAGTTGGTTAAAATTACCAAGCTGCTTTTTGAACTGATCCCTATATTTGATGGGTTATATTCCATGTAATCACCAACCTCTTTTGTCACATTTGCAGGGTGTTTACATGCCATGAATGGCAGACACTGGCAGCAAATCATCAGAACTCAAGAAGCAGTGCCCCCTTACAGCTTCCTGTGAACTGCAGATGCCATATTCAAACTGCTCGCTGGAGTCAGATTACTGAGTGGCACATATACTGATAGAAATCCTGGTGACCAATGTTATGTTTCACTGTTGACTTATCTTTCATTAGATTACTATATACATGTAGGGCCTGTATCACACAAAATACCTACCAGCAATCATAACTAAACTAGAAATGATGACAGAATACTTGGTCACCAGGTACATGTACTTCCAGATACCAGTGAAACTGTAGATGTTACGTCTTTGAAACTGCCCAACACTTTTTTATCACCCCCTTGCTTGAAATTAGCATGTTTGCCACTATGATGCTTAGCAAATTCAAGCATCTACCACTCAGTACACGCATTCCCATCCTTCTCTTTTTGCTGGGGCTGGCAGTCTTTACTTCTCTGCACTACCTGAACTGTAAGGTAGGTGGCAGCAATGATCCAGCGAGCAGGCAGGCAGCTATGGACTATCAAGACAAAGACTATTACCTCACACTTCTCAACGAGCGCGAGGAGCAGCACAAGCAATATGTGGCAAGTTTAAAGAAGCAGATCAGTGAACTGAAACTCGAACTTGCAAGACGGACAGAAAAGATCAACAAGGGTGCACAACCAGTGAACGAGGTGGTCCAAGTGTTCGATGACCATGTGAACGACAATGATGACTTGAATGACTACCTACAGCAACAGATTGACAAAGCGGAAGTGCGGCATGGCTTCCGTATACGTAATGAGTATGAGATCATACCATTCAATATGTTCACGCCACAGCGAATCTACCAGCTGGAGATGGGACTGTACCGTCATCCTGAGGAAAAGCCGACCAGGAAAGACAAAAAAGATGAACTTATTGAAGCAGTAGAATATGCACTCGAACTCTTAAATAGCCAGAAGGCCAAGGACAGCAAACAGTTTAGTGTAAATGACTTTGTTGAAGGGCTCTATCGCACAGAGAGAAACACAGGCACCCAGTATGAGCTTTTCTTCCGATCAGGGGTATCAGGACGCATTCACCGTATGGAGATATTCCGTCCATTTGGGCCACTGCTACGGGTGAATTCCGAGGTCTTCGAAACATCCAAGAGCACCATCAACATCATTCTTCCCCTGGCAGGACGCATGGAGGCATTCCGTATCTTCATGCAGAACTTCAGGGAAGTGGGGCTGAAGCATGACCGGAGGGTGTTCCTCACGGTGGTGTACTTCGGACAGGAACACTTGCAGGAAGTAGAGAACACTCTGGAAAGCATCGCCAGGGAGACAGGCCAGAGAAGTTACTACAAACTCATTGCACTCAACGAGGAGTTCTCAAGGGGTAAGGGACTGGAAGTCGGAGCCAAGGCCTGGGACAAGGGCAACGTGCTTCTGTTCTTCTGTGACGTGGACATCTGGTTCACAATGGACTTCCTGGACCGCTGTCGGTACAGTACAGTGGCAGGGAAGAAGGTGTTCTATCCCATCCTCTTCAGTCTGTACAACCCCAGCATTGTGTATTCCCAGGAGAGTCGCATCCCTCCCCTGGAACAGCAGCTGACTGTGAAGAAAGATACGGGATTCTGGCGAGACTTTGGTTTCGGTATGACCTGCCAATATCTCTCCGACTTCCTAAACATCGGAGGGTTTGACCTTGACATCAAGGGGTGGGGAGGGGAGGACGTCAGCCTGTACCGCAAGTACGTGACCAGCGACTTGGTGGTGATCCGAGTCCCTGTGAAAGGACTGTTTCATCTGTACCATGAGAAAACGTGTGACGTGACTCTGTCTGAGGACCAGTATAGGATGTGTATCCAGTCCAAGGCAGTTGGGGAGGCATCACATGCCCAGCTGGGGATGCTGGCATTCAAAGAAGAGGTGCAAGCTCACAAAGCCAGCAGAAAACACTAGACAACTCCAATTTCTACAGCATACAGTATCAATATATCCATTTGATGAAAGCTGTAGAGATTACAGGAAAAGTTAGTCTACAAAGACAGATCCAAGTGCCTCGAAATTGTATAGCATTATGATAACGTTTTTCTTGTAGTTAAAATGAGCAGCATGTTCATCGTTACTGAATTGTGTAGACAATATACATGAACATATATAGACTGGATGGATTGTTACTATTAGGTACTTAGCATTGGTGGATAAAAAGCTACTTAACTTTCTGTCCGATCTTATCATGTATCATTGTGCTCATCAAAGGCCTTTAGCCCGAGCTAATTTCACTGTACTTAGTTCAATCTTACATGGAAGTATACATGTATATATTTTTTTCTTAAAAATTGGCCCATATGTATCATGAAATCAGGGCAAATATATATAGGAGTATTTGTTATTTCATTCTGTTTGTACTATTAGTCAGATATGTTTTATACCCTAGCTGGCAGCAGTTATGGAATTGGCTTTTGTATCAGCCTGGACTTGCAGCAGCGTCACCTAGCAGCTGGAACTATATTGCAGATGGGGACCACCTCAAGTTCACTTTTTCTGTCTTTCTTCCAAAACAGTTGCTTAACCATTCAAGGCTCTGGCCTCTTATTTACTTGTTTCTTCAAACTTTTTTGTTGTTTAAATTTGTATCATACATCAATCGTTCCTGATTTTCTAATGTTGTCACGTACAAATTGTTTAGAGTAACCAGCAAAAATGGACAGAATACAGTGTACTGTACGATATAATTTGATATGCCAATGTAAATCTATCCCATGTTAAACTGTTCCAAAGAGTATTGCATATAGTAGACCTAATTTTCTAAAAGGAAGTATAAAAACAGAAACTACCTCTAGAAATTCCAATGTTCCAGCTTCCTTTAGCTTTAACACAGTTCTGAATGTAGTCAAGTATAGCTGGCCTGTCTCTTCCTTTTTGTCCGACTTGTATTTCAGCTTAATGACTGTTGATGAAACTATAGTAGAGAATGTGAAGATAGAAATTACTGCTTTGCTCTATGAGATCCATTAGGATATACAGTACTAGTGTCCATGGGAATTTAAATTACATAACCAGAACATCAGGTTACTAGTAGTTCAGTCTCATGGTATCTTCTGTCAGGCTCATTTGGGAGTACGGCATATCAAAGTGCACTGGCATGTACATATACTTGGATATCAATCAAAAAATGCCAAAGCTGAAAGACCTGTAAGGCTAGAACATATGTTAATACAATAAGATATGGGACATGAAACAATGTTATATTTAAGGGTCTAGAAGCATATGTATATATTATATTATAAGATAATTGTAGCAATTTTGAAGATGACTTTGTGTTAGAATTCTTAATGAGCGTTGTTGTACTTGTACTTACAACTTCTTTAACTTTAAATATTTTTGTCACATTAATCAAAAGTTGTCCCTTTTTGAACGTCCAAAATGCTGTAAATTGCAATTGCATGTACTTTTGTTCCTATCTGAAGAAAGAAAATATGATAAAGTCAAATTATAGGTAATGAGTTTTTTTCTACTAGTACTGTACTTTTTTACTGCAAGCATGTCATGCCAGAAAACAATGAAATGTAACAAATTTGACGTCTCCAGTTGTGTCTTTAAAACAAACATAACGGTATTACATGTAATGATTTGGCATCCTTCTATGTGTCTAGGGAGCACTAAAATCATCTCATTTCAAACCTGTACAAGAATTATGACAATAACCATTGTTTCTTTAGACACATGGGAAGACACACACAGCATCCAACTTCGAAGGAAAACAACCTTTATTAAAACATTAAAATTACTTTGCAACATAAAATTCAACACGAACCTTCCAAACACCTTTCTGCCACTTGATAGTGTGTACATTATTGCAACCATAATACTCAAAATACTTCACTTTGCTCCACTGAACATGTACATGACTAATACATACTAACACTGCCAATAACCATAAAAGCTTATACCATGCTTCATATTCATAAAGATTGCTCTCATCTTAAAACTTAAGGCTGTCACTCCTGTGTTATACTATCCTTCCCAGCCTTCTTTACTTCAAGACACAAAAGGTGTCGTCTTCTCCATCAAGGCACCGTGAAAAAAGATCTTGCCATATACAAAGTGTAACAATTTCTTTCAAAATAAATAGTATATTTTCATTATATTTAACACAATCACTTATGTACAAAGTTTGAATCAAATCTTCAATAGTATCATGTGTGAGTCTTTTCAAGTTGCTTACATTACCATGGCAACCAGTCCTCATGGTCAATGTCAGCTCAAGGCACTTGATTGCTATTTATGAAGAATTTCTGTGTGTAGATTATTCATGAATAAATTTAAAGTTATTTTATCAGCTTATAAGAGAATAGTGAACAAAAGGGGTGACAATAGATCTAGAAAGCAATTTCCCAGTAGAATGAATCACCTAGTTGGGGTGAAAGAAAAGAAACAGTTGAACAGAACTTTGTGAGGTGACCTTGGTGGTATCATCACCTGTGATCTCTGCTGCATTCTGTATAATCCTGACAAGAAGGAAGGGTACATTTCTATCCAGTGGGGATGTTAGCGCAGCATCAAACATGTTGGCAGAACGTATTGCATCAGTATTTTGTATTTCTGACACAACATTTCAAAACTACAAACAGGATGTCATCCTCAAGTACATGAACACGACCTTAAAAAAATATGTTCTGTAGAAGTGCGATGCATGTTATGTTCCAGATTTTGTGCAGGCAGAGTACCTTCTGCCAACAGGCTGTCAGCACCCAGTAGAAATACTGAAGAGGAGGTGATCAAAAGGTTCTACACCATGTACAAGAATTTTGTGAGATGTTTAAACAGATGCGAAAAACATTCTTTGCAAACTAACTCTCCCCAAGCAGGCCCATATTGTGGTTAAACCAATCAATACGCTTCATGTTTCCATCAGAAAAAAATTCTACCCTAATCTCTGTGTACCATTTGTAATCCTGGCCAAAAGTTGTACAGTATCTTAGTTGTATTTTGTCATTCCATCAGATCAATGAATAAATAAAAACAAATTGTACCAAATGCAGTGTCTGAACAACGATCAGATTTGCATCAGTTCAAAGTTGTCATATAATTCTCTTACAATGTATATTGGCTTATCAATACTTAAAATATTCATATCGCTCTCTCAACATCTCTTTTGCAATTTGTTCCCTTTATCAAAGTTAAATTCTGTCACCAACTCTTTCGATGAGTGAAGTAATCTGTCCTTACAAAAAATATGTCCCCATCTGGACTGAAATTGCAGATCATTAAGATCACAGCTAAGTTGAAGTAGAAGTTACATGATACATCATTTTGCACATTAACATCAAGTAGTTTTTCAAGACATAATTCTAAGTGTGTGCAAAAGATACTGCATGAAGGGGACAACAGTTCACCATAGGCCGTCATAGCCACTCTATCATTCTGGCTGCTGGCATTATCACTGTGTAGCACTGGTTCTAAATTTTCTTCATCTTTTTTGACATTTGACAGTCAAAGCATGATTGCACTTCAAATATTTGACAAATGTAAATGGTAACCAGCTATGTTGACTTGACTGTTTCTTTCTTTCTTGTATTTATTATTGAAATGTTTTGTAGATTTATTTTACCAAACTAATTTTCTAATGGCTTCCATTGAAGAAATCAATCATACATGCCACAACACAGTTCAAAAGGGACACCACATGGCAGACTGTGGTACTGCAACAAGTATTTCTACAACATGTAACATGTACTAACCCAAAACATGGCCACCCTTCCATTAAGGACCCATTCAATCCTATGACCTACAAGGTAACTGTTATGTTACGGTGGCATCTAATAAGGGGATATGTCCACTGTGGTCATCTCAACTTCTGGCAGTGTTGTGCTGTGAGTAGTGGCCATGTTAAGGGGAAACTGTTACTGTTTACAGTAACTGTTGCAACACTAGAACTACCAAAAGGTGTTTCCACTAATGGATATTTCAGAATCATCAAACAAGATCCTGACCGAAATGGCCAACATAGGAGAGTTTTTAACTCCAATATCTGCAAACAATGTTTTGCCAACCTCAGGATGGACCATAGGAGAAAATGATGCACATGTACATCCCTTATTACATTGTAGCTTGGGACACTTTGTGCTAACTTTTGTCCACTCCATCAGTCTGTTCTTAGACTATGGAGACTTACATGAAGTGGCATCAGGCCCAGGTTACGTTCCCCATTCAGCCTTGTAATTACGGTTAGCAAGATTTATGCAACTGCACAAGGTAGTTGCTTCTTGCATTCCTTCTTATTACCATTTCAATTGCAATATATTAATTGATTAATATCACTTTTACACCAAGAACTTTCAAAATTGCTGTGAAACAGTCAATGACAAGTTCTTATTGAATCTTTCATGATAATAAGTAGATCATTGAATTGTTGTGCATGATTTTGCACACAAGTCTACCGAGTAGGTTTTTGCAAATTTTCTTAACACAGCAGGCTGTGAAAACAATGCCAATCAAAGAGGACTCAACTTATAAGCATGGGTTTTCTGATCTGAACGGAATGTCTTCTAAGCCAGACTACAAGCAGACAAAGCTGGTATGTTGAATCAAGGTCCTGAGAATGACAGATGTGATAAAGAACCATCCTTAACTTAATGTATACAATACATACATACACATATACATGTACATACAAATGATCACAATGTTGTCCTACAAATGTACAATACAACAATGCCTAAGAATGGTATACAGAAGCCAAAACACATCTAAAAAGGCACATGCACCTGCTGTAAAGGCCAAGTGTGCTGGCATTCAGAAACTCAAGTTTCAAAAACCACAGAAAACAGTTACCCAACATTGACACTATATACAGGCATGATTGCATGTCAGAGAATTATTAACATCAAGGTCTCTACTAGTCACAATCTACCACCCCACTCCACACTGTAATGTACAGCCTACTAACTTTGGCTCTCAAAGCCGCAAAATAGAAATTTTGTTGTAAAGCTTCAGATCAACCCGTACGTACCAGACAGGCAGGAAACTTCAGGCACACCAGACGTGACAGCAATGGCCAGCCTGTGGGTCCTTAGCAAATGGAGGCCTGCTCCAATATACAATCAAATGACGCCCCATAGCTGCTGAGGACCCCTGACATACACTCTCTTAACTCAAAACTTCCACCTAGTGCTCGACTGATTGAAGTTTTAAAATTCCAACAGAGGCCTGCAGCATTAGGTCAAAAGCCTTCATTCCAGATTGTCAGAAAACAAAGCTTTGTTGTGGAGGTTTTGAAATCAATTTTCAACTGTTACCTTCACGTTTCAATCGATCTGTAAAGAGAGGGCATTTTGAGCAGAATGTGGGTACTGGAATTTCAGCTACAACCAGATGTTTCACCCAAAGCAAAGCCTCACAAGAATTTGCAGAGCAAGCAGTATGTGGTCCAATAAGAGAATTGACAACAACTTACGTTCACCTCATCATGACATGAATACCATGCAAAACAGAGGTGCTTTGTCCATCAATCAACAGCTCAAATCTGTTCGTAGATTTATCAGATGTCACTGTTATCTTTGAGCAGTTCTTTTCTGGAGTGAAAAGCATGCTGTAGTCCAGCCTTATGGGCAGACTGTGTGGCCGTGACGTCGATCTCAGCGTACGCGGTTGGGTCCCTCTCCCCGGGCGCCACCCCCCGCCCATGCTGTAGACGTCGAGTGACAGGTAGTTCAGCTGCTTTCTGATGTGTTCTGTGGACTTGGGGATGTTCATGTAGTTTGCCTCTGGCACGATCGCACTGTGCTGGTGGGATGAGGGCAGGTTCATGTACGTAGGTTCGGTCTCTGAGACAGGCGGTATGTTCATGTAACTGTGCATGGCACCCGAGCTTCCTGCCATGCTTCTGGCAATGTCCAACCTCTGGGCAGCAGTTGGGTTGTGAGAGGGTGAGGTAGGAGGACTCATCGTGCCTGACTCTGTATTTTGTGTATTGATGCTTGCTTGACTGCCCGACGACTCACTTTCTGACTCTGATATGCCGCCTTTCAGAATCTTACCCCTGTTCACCTTGCCGTATGACTTTCCGTGTCTTGGACGTTCTATCGTGCAGGCTGAACTTTCGTGTTTCTTCTTTTTTCCACTACCCTTAAGCGGAAATTGTGAAACGTCTTCTTTGGTGCATTTTTCTGGTGTGCCAGAAGGAGGGTCAGTGTGGCGCCTCTGTAGAACATCGCCTGCATGGGTCACCTCTGGGTTCATCACCTCGTAATTGAAACTACTGTCAGTCCCTTTCAAGCTCCTCGGCTTTGGACTAGCTGGGTCAGTATGGCAACGCTCGCGATACTGACTAGCCTCAGCACTCTGATTGGGCGTCATCACTTCATACATCTGTGCAGCATCTTTGACAGAGATGCGTTTCGTTGGAGCACTTGACGCTCTTGTCAACTTGGGGGAGGTTGGATCTGTTTCTGTTTCCCCTGACAAGATGTCATCCAAGTCGCCCTGTAGCTGCTGCAGACGTGGTTTACCAGAAGACTTTTGAACTTTCTGGGCCATGTCCATGTAGGCTCCTCTTTTTTTCGAGTTATTCACGCCACCTCCAGTTGACTTCTGTCCCTTTGAGTTATGACTTTTTTCGTAGTCTTCCATTTCTTTCAGAGTTGCCATAAGTTCATACTGCTCTTTTGCCGGGATGTCCTTCAAAGTGGACTTCTGACCCTCTTTATAAGTGGTGAGTGACGGCAGATTTTGGTAGATTTCAGCAGAAATATCTGAGCTTGGCATCTCTGTTTTTCCTTTATTGGAAACTTCCATCACCTCATACCCATTGCCCTTACCTTGGATATTCAGACCCTGCGTTCCACGAATAAGTCCGGCAACATTTTCATATTCACCCTGCAGCTCTTTCGGCAGGACTTTCCTCTTCAAAGACGGAGATGGGACCCCTTTGAAAGTCTTCAGGGTTTTGAACTTGTCAGTGGACTCATGAGAATCATGTGAAACTTTTCTTCCAGGTAATGTGAAGAATTCTTTTGAGGAATCTCCTGTTGATGATGGAGTTGGATTAAGAAGGCAGAAGGGATCTTTCTTCAAGATGGATGGCTGCATGTCTTCATATGACATCCCACCAAGAGAACCTTTAGGGCAAACCTGATAGGTCTCTTCAACTACAGGAGTCTTGCCAAGAATAGCACCATATGTGTCTGCCATGGGCATCTCATCAAACTGGACATCCATCATCTCATAGTTGATGGGGGATTTCTCAGCTTGACCTTGAGCTGCTTCCATAGCAAGCTGCTGTTGCTTCTGTTGTTGCCAGAATGGCAGGTTCTCATATTGTGGTCCCTCTTCCTCCTCCACCCCCTTTGCTGGTTGCTGTTTAAGTCCTGGTACCATGCTCTCGTAACTTTCTTTCATTACAGGCACATTCTTGCTGATGTTTCTTGGCTCCATGGCTTCATAGGACTCCGCTACATGTACCCCTTCTGCTCCTTTGGGTCTTTCCTGCACTGCTGCCTCTTTTTCCATTGCCGGCTGCATGTCTTCATACGAGGATACTGGACCTCCATGACTCTGTGTTGCACGTTGGGCACTTTCTTCTGCTTCTTTTTCTGCTTCTTGCTCTTTGAGGACCTTCTCCTTAAGAAGCTGCCACCTCTTCATCGCAACATTGTCATAGATGTCTTCCCCAGTGGCCTCCTCCTGGCCCATACTGCAGAGTTTTCTCGGAACTTGGTACAGCGGTTCCTGGACCAGGCCCTCCCTGGGGACGGATTTGGGGCTGCTGCTACTGGACGTCTCGTCGGAGCTTGCCCTCGACAGGGGCCTGCCCTGACCTCTCCTGCCAACCGTGGGCGAGCACAGTTCACGAGGAACCTGATACCACTGCTCAGGACCGTCCTTCCTGCCAACCGCACCACCGATGCTGTGTGAGCGCATGGGCTTCATCTGCAGATACGCCTTCAGACTGTGTTGTCTGGCATGGCCCTGGTTCTCTGCCATGGTGCCGTAAGTACCGATCATCCCCTCCTCCTCCATAATGGCACTGTCGCCGGTAACGGACCCAGGAGGAGTCATCATCTCATACTGGCTGCCCCGGCCCGATTCTGAGGACGGGACGGGAGACGCAGGTGAGGTTATCCTCTGGTCTTTCTCGTCTCCCTGCTTCAGCTTGTCTAGATCCTCATCCATGTCCCCACATTCAGAGGTATCTGTGGGAAACCAAAATGCAACATTAATGTATAAGAAGTTTCTTTATTCAACAACCAGGGGTTTTCATATCCATGTTTCTTTGACATCTATCACCTTTTCCAAAGCAACAATGACTGGTTCTCATCTGTTCAGCAGCTAGGTGTAGCTGCTGCACTATTACATATTACTAATACATATGTATACATATTGTCATGTTATACAATGTTCAGGTATGAATAAACATATCATATTTCAGGTTGGCCATGACATGCATGTCATAATACACATTCTACATCATGCTATCCACCAGACAAGGAGAGGACAAACTGATCAGTAAGCATCTCTGCCATTGTCAGAACAATTACAGACAAAGGGCCATAATGCCAAATCATACAGCCTTCGTTAGTTATGAAAGTTAAGTATAAAACACTTGAATTGTCTGAGTGACACATACCTTCCTCGCCATCACTGTTGTCTTTCTTCAGGGTTCCATCCGAGCATTCAAACACTTCATCTGCAGTGTCTGGGTCCGGAGACTGGGGCAACACAGAAATAGTCATTATTAACTGGAAAAAACTCCATTCCATTCCATATCTGTTGACATAGTCTTATAATTTGTACATTGTTGCAGTGTTAGTGCGGATGTTGTTCAGCACCAAGGACAGGGACAGCAGTGTTAGTGTGGGTGTTCTTTAGCACCAAGGACAGGGACAGCAGTGTTAGTGTGGATGTTGTTTAGCACCAAGGACAGGGACAGCAGTGATAGTGTGGATACTAAGGACAGGGAAAGTTTTGTTAGTGTGGATGTTGTTTAGCACCAAGGACAGGAACAGCAATGTTAGTGTGGATGTTTTAGTACCATGGACTGGTGCAATGGCCAAATCAGGAACCAACCTTGCGTTTATCCTGGTCTGTAGAGAAGCTGGCAGTGTCAATGGCTGAGTCTGTCAGGCTCTTCATGTCACTAAGTGAGGAGGCTCCATCACTGCCGAGCTCCATGTAGTCTGAAGAGGAGATGGTGTCCCTTCTGTGACTGTGGTCATCCTGGCCTTGGCTTGGCACGGCTGGGATCTAAGGCAAGAAGGGAGAGACAAAACAGTTCATACATATATAAAGTACTTCACTGGAGTGACTGGACCCATGTTGGACAGGTTTCTCTACACAACACAGTATCTGGTATAGGCTTGATAGACATTCTCTGTAGGGAATCTGAAAAGGTCAGGAACATTTTCACAATGGTTAAGACAGACTTTTTGAAAGCCTTTGACCACAATAGCCATTGAGAAGCTGTTACGACTTGGAGTAAGGAGGAGTTTCATCCTACATGTGACTCAGGGCCACACAGACATTTGTGGCTCACCTTTTCTGCCAGTTTGGTCAGGTTCTTTGGCACGTCATAGTTGACCGCTCCCACAGACTGGGACCTACTGTCCACCTTGAGTGGAAGGTCCTCCTCTGATGACATCGCGAAAGGCTGGTCCATATCCTGGCTCTGTGACATCGGTCTGACGATACCGATCTCCGCGTGGTGCATACGCGGGGTGTCGTACAGTTCTTTCGCCTTGTTCGGCGTGTCGTACAGGTGCTTGGGACTGCTGCTGCTGCTTCTGTTGCTGTCCTGGTTCAGGTGCTCATACGACTTCCGACTGAAATTTCTTCTGAGGACTGGGCTGGAGCTCTCTGAGGTGAGTTCTGTGGCGTGGCCGTAGGAGGCACCACTGGAGGCCGAGGACAGACTGAGAGAGTCTTCGGAACATCCCAGGTATCTGGTGTAGATGCCTTCTGACGCAACTGACTCTGAAAATAGAGGTTACAACATGAATTTGCGCTCAGATCCATACTTCAAAGGCTATGTTAGGAAGGATAAATCTTGTTCAAACTCATGGATTTACAAGCAGTTGGTTGAGACAGGGAATATGCTTCACAAATGTTCTAATACCTACTTGTATATCCTGCAAACATACATGCGAAAAAAGTGAGAAGGAAACTGCACATCTTTCATACAAGGACAGCATGACAAAACAAACATTCAAACTGGAAAAGGACAAACAAAGACTTCTTACATAATATTCTATCTACCCCATTTAGAGGAGAACAAAGTACAAGCAACAGAAGCAAGACATTGACCATCTGGAGAATGCAAACACTGAAAAATTGCTGCATTGTCCATATCTATGTACCACTGAACTTACTGAAAAAAAATATTTTGTTAATAGGGTGAAAAGGCAGATGATAGTTTGATTAGATGGAGATGGAGTTGTGTAACTTGTTGTGATGTAGTCTCCCTCCTACAACCTAGGTGAGTGTCAAGCCTACTACAGTACTTGCTGCAGACAAGATCAAGCTATTAGAATCAGAAGTATTCCTTTACATACCAAGAGTAATGTACTGAGCCTCAACATATAGCATCACCTCTATTTCTTACATACTTGCCCATCCATTTTCCTGTAGGTTGGTACTAGTACTAGTAAGCAATTGGTAGAGTAATACAATGTATGTACATTACTTTGAATTTGATTTGCAATTCAAACAAAATCCTTTCTAGAACCAACTCCCAGGCTTGTGCCATTTGATTTGGATTGTATAAAAGTCAATACCACATGACACTTAGATGTTGTGCCCAGTACATGTACTAATGACTGTAAAGAAGAGTTTTAAACTTTTCTACATTTTTGCTGGTTACCTTGGTGACCAGTGAGCCACCTGTGGTGGGCGGGAGATACGGTAACCCGTGGCGACACCCCTGTCAAGCACAGGTCAAAGTTCAAAGTGTCACTCACTGAGGTCGTATATATCAGACTACATTGAATGCCACTTTGAGGTCTAAAACAAATAAGCAATACATAAACTGACCTAATGTCAAACAGAATAAGCACATACATGTAGACAAAACATAACTGACATTAAAAGCCACAAAAAAGTTACTTTTCACTAATCAAACTGCATACATGTATTTCCTTTCCAAAAGCACTCTTTTTCTGCCATTTTATGTTGACATTAGAGGTGGTAAAACATAAAGTTTTACCACTTCTGCATGAAATGGCCAAACTCTACATGTATGTCAGTATGATACATATTTGCATACATCATGTTTTTTCAGTATCACAACACCAAGATACGATCCCCTTCATATCATCCTTACAGCATTATACTTGAGAAACTACCAATACCAGGGTAGTTATGTAGTACACACAAATTCTGTAATCCATGTACTTCGGCAAAAAAATGCAATAACACTTGACGCATTTTGGTTGGCAAAGAATATGTGCTAAAAAGTGAAAAACATGCCAAAGTATATCAATTAACAAGAAAGTTGCAAGTTGCAAGCAAACAGCTGTAACTGTTTCACCTGTTCATCTCAACCAATTCAAATAAATAATCCTTTTATGGATTTAAAATTTGTCATTTCCATGACAGTAAATCAAACTTTATGAGGCATTTTTACTATAGCATTTTCATAACCACTTGATAAACATCTGGCCAGTTCATATAGATCCCGATTTTTTATTAGAAACCTTTTCATACATCCGAAATAGAAGTTATTTTCATGAAAAAAAAGGTTAACTTGCACTTGTAGAACATATGGTCCTCTTTGACGTTGAAAATGAGCCCATATACAATCTGTATATAAGGAGACTTGGAGCTTCTAGACTTTTCACAGAGAACTTTCCAGAGATCCAGGATGGTTGGATGTGGCGTGCTCTCCTTCGTTTTTGTCATCTTTGTGCCTGTCCTAACCTCAGGGTGCACGGGTAAGTTATCACCTCTGTGAACAGAGGTATTGTTTTCGGTGTGTCTGCTTGTCTGTCTGTGGTGGTAAGTCAATGGTAATTTCCAACTGTTTTAACAATCACTTGTGGATTTTCAAAGAGTATAGCAAAAAGTCTTCCTGGATGGAAGAGTACATGTTATCAAGAACTTTCGTATGGCAATGTACTGATGTCCTCACATCCTTGATTGATACTACCTTTCTATCCTATTGTCCATCAGACACAGAGTACTATAACTACTATGATGAACTGGCCCAAAGCATCTGTACGGCTGCCTCTGGCCGTCCAGCATTTGTCTTTGCACTGCGTCGTGACTGTAGTGGGATTGCCCCTACCTGCCATAACATCTGCTTGTCTGCCCGAGCAGATATGCGGGCAGTAGTCAGCAGTGGAAGGTATGCTATCTCCTAGTATAAGCATCAACTAAGGTTCAATTAGAACAGAGGAAAGGAAAGGAAAGGTCTCCCATGCTTCTTATGCAGAGCGTAGGGTGGTGCCCATATCCATTTCTGTAGCCCTTGGGCGACACACAGTTGTGCAATGCACTACAGCAGGGGGCTGGTCCGCTGGTAGTGCTGTGTGTTTGACCTCCCTACACTTTTTCTCATATGTGCTGAGTGCTAAGCAGAGAAAGAAGTGTGTACCATTTTTAAAGTCTTTGGTATGACCCGGCCGGGGTTTGAACTCACGACCTCCCGGTTACAAAGCGAGCACTCTACCAATTGAGCTATTGCACCGGTAATTAGAAGAGAGAGCGTGTAACTAATAACTCGCCGGCCCTTCAAATATGTTTTTGGACACTTATTCCTGCTGCGATCCATTGTTAAATTTCTTTGAAGTTTGATCGCTTTGTTCGCTACAGTCTTTTACTGGCTTTTCCATGCAATGTACATTTGTAGGGGATAGAACTGAAGGCTAGTATCAAGAGCTAATAAAGGACCTCCAGGCCATATGAGTCAGTAACTCAGTACTCTCTCCTTTTGATTGAACCTTCTTGAAACAACTTGCAAACACAAGAACTAGTACTGGTCACTCTACTTTGTGTTATTCTACTAGAATGATGATGAACAATGATGCTAGAATTTCTAGCATCATTAAGAAGCAAAAGTGCCAATCCCTATTTCCTGTTCATGTTCTAAATGTATCCAGTAGAATTTGCTCTAGGACTTTTTTCTTATCCCCTGCAGTACTGCTGAGTGCTTTGATGCTGTGAACATCGCAAAGAATCGGCCGTCACTTCTGCCCAACCCTACCAGTCACCAGCCTGATGCCGGCAGGGTTGGCCTGGTAACATATCGCTACCACCAGGGTGGCTGTACCTGGACACCCAACCACTGCGGACCCAACTACTGTTGCTGCCGACTGCGCTGATAATACATATAGTACCTCTGGGAGAATGTTACTGCATGTATCAGAGTAGCGAGCACAAGGTGGTGCAACATCAGAGATTTACCTCAGACATACCAATAAAGCTTGCATAAAATCTAATGGCTGATTCTTGTCCTGTGTCTGCCTTTTTTATTCCCATATTCATAATGCAATATTCTTCCAGCATGATTGCTTCCCTCTCTGTCTGCAGACTAGACTTGCCATGAACTGGCACAGAAAACTGACCAATCTATAGAGAGTTAAAGTCATTGAACATATACATTGTATCTTTGTACCTGTGCTGGGATGGTGTGAGAGAGAACCCCGCAGGTCCATACGGGGAGGGGGGACCCCACTGGCCACACAGTTGAACAGCATCTGTAGGCTGTCTGCCTCTTCAGTGTGGATATAGAACAGTCCTGACCCTGTGAAGTACCCAGTAAATAGACATAAGTTCATGTGAACTTGAGAGGAAGTTAATATTTAGCGTATGGCCTTTGTACTACTGACATTTACAAGCACTTTCATCTTATGACATGTTATTTCTTTTCAATAATCAGCTGCAAAAAAAGTTTTGTTTTCATGAACCATTACAAAAATGACCCACATGTCCAAAAAAAGTTGGTGACAAATGCCCTTAATTCTTCTCCCTATTGCCTAATCCCATTACCAATATGTACATATTTTGTGTCGGACAACTAACTACTGGTAACATAGCAGGCTGAAGGTTAAAGTTACCTTTCCCACACTTGGAGCCTGCCTCAAAACTGAAGCCGCCTGCAATGGCGCCGTACCGCCGTATCCCCTGTAACTGCCAGCACCACAGCAGCTTGGGCGGGACGCCGTGTGTGAGGCAGAAGTAGTTGGAGTAGAAGTGGAGCATGGCTGGGCCGGTGGGGAACTTACTACCAGAGGGGATGACCACTGGGAAGCGCCAGGCTGGGACAGGAAAACATCTTGTTATCCACATTATCAAGTCAGACTGTCAGAGTCTTGTTACCCAAATGGTCATGGTAAAAAAAGCCTTTGCATGCAAGTGTAGGCTACATCAATACAATTTCAACTAATACTTGCATCCTCACTTTCTTGATATCTGAGTATGCGTGTACTGTGCCTGTGCAAAATCAGAATTTTTCACATTTTCAGTTGGATTTTCGTCAATGTTTTGCCCATTGCAGACAATGTTTTTCCCATCACAACATTTGATTACTATGGACAGGATGTCATCCTTAAATACATTAATTCGACCTTAAAAGAGATGTTCTGCCAAAGTGCAATGCAATACATTACAGGTTTCACGCAGGCACAGTATGTACATGTATTTACTGATTGCTTTTCATGATCACCATCATTCGTGCATTTTTAGAACTAGAAGTCATGAAAAGCTGCTACTTTTAAAATTACCATAGATACTTGATGAGTCCTTCTCTTCTGATGTTTGAAATTTATAATACAAGAGTTCCATGACCCCATACCTTGTGACGAAGTTAGCAACATCAAAAGTGAGGACAACATTCTCCCTCAGCATGCAAGTGAACATATGACTTACTACCTTCTCCTATAGTGGAGCGAATCTTGAGTTCCCAAACCAGCATCTTCTCTCTGCTCTCGAAGGCCAGCAGCAAGACCCGCTGCTGACAGACAATGGCCATGACATGACTGACTCCGTCCACAACCAGGCCTGACTCGATGCCACAGAAGTCCTCCAAGGAATGGGTGGCTTTTTCCCTCCCATCTTTGTTCTTATCTGCTCGGTCCTTGTACAGGGTCATAGACAGGCGGTCTAGGAGAGAATAAAGCAATGTGTGAACAAACAAAACTGGGACAGCATACAAATACTATTTACTTTAAAGAGACAGGTGTTTCAGAGTCTAAAACATGCGTATAGCAAATAACATTATGTTTAAATCTTATATATATACTAACTTTTTCTGTGCTCCATTCTATACATATAACGTTACTTCATACCAGGTCACACAAGAGTATTTTTTGCTTTGGTTATCAAAGTTACCAAACATTCAAATTTCCAAACATCGTTACAATCTTAGCAGGAAGATGACAGGAGGGACCTATTATATTGATTTTGTTGATTGCATAGAGTTGACCTCTCATGTTACATTCCGGTATTGCATGAATTTATAAAAATTTGCATTTATTCATTTTTTGCCATACAAGACATACATGTAATGTTACATCCTGTAGGCTGTTCAACACAGCTATGTCAACCTTAACCCACATTACTTATTATGCTTACGTTGAGAAGGACTGCAACAGAGATAGGCAACAAACAAATCTGGGCAAATTTCCTCAATCAACCCAGTCTTGCATGGTTAACCTACTGCAGTACTCAGATTGTAACACAGAGGTCTCCAGTGCAACAGGAACAACACACAGTTTTCCACTGACAACAGGGAAATGTCACACACTTGCACAGCTCCTGTTTATCTGGAACAAGGTCCTATTGACCAACAAGGGATGACAACTACAGCACAAGATCTGTACTCAGCTTCTAAGGTTCAGCCTGAATATAAGCCTTTAACTTTCATGTACCTCCGAATGTTCACATATTTTTAGCATGTGAGATATTGGCCTAAGCATTTGATAGATAGTAGCTGCACCAAGTTGTAATTGTTGTATTACAGTGTACTTTGAGCCATTTTGAGCGGTAGTTTTTACTATGCTTGCTCGCGTGTGTACACAGTTTTTGTACCATCCGGTTTTTGCCTGCATGTAAATTGGGTCTATCTATGATATGGAACCACCACAGATTCAGGACCAGGTCATTGACCGTCTTCAACACAAACAGTAGCAGGAAACCCCACATCTTAGACCTGTCCTTGAGACAAGCCATCAATAACACTCTCCTGCTTCTTAAGGAAGCTGGACTGACAAGACTCCGGTGCAGGCCATTCTGCAAATGTAGAGAATTCTGCAGGCAAGGTCCCCTATCCTGAACAGAATTTCTTCCTCCATCGTCACCTTGAAACCAAAGTACTCTTTTGGTCTGAACTACAGCAAATAGACCATTAGGCAATGAAGAGTCCTTTTTCAAAGGTTCTGCGTAGAGAAAAAATGTCTGAGAACCAGTAAGTTTTCATAGTGGATACAACAGTTTACTGAATGTAGGCTTTCCTAAACATTTTACGTTTACACAAAAGCAGGAAATAACACACAATGTAATACTGTAATTGTTTAACAATCATCCATCCCATACTGTGATACACTTGAGATTGAGGAGGATGAGCTTCAGTCAAAATAAGCTCTATGGTTGGCTATTCCCTTTCTTCTAAAGGAATATTACTCTGACTATCCTTCTATTAATACAAATGCATCTTATTTCTTTGAACTAGAACTGGTGTAGCTTTTTACTTTGGAAAGTTGAAGGTTGAATAGGTATAGAAGGTTGAATTTTTAGGTCGTAAACTTTAAAATAGACTAGATGAACACCTTCTTTTAAACAGGTGCATTTGCATCAATATCTATACCTAAAGGAGTAAACAAATAAGAACAAAACAGCCCCTTTTCATGTTCTTCCTGGGATTCCATCATCACACTGACCCATATCAAGCATGGACAACTGATAGTGGGGTCATTTCTCTATCCCTTGCGGTACCCAGATATGTCCAGTATGGGCCAAACTGTCAAGCCACACTCCCGTGCAATATGATCCACCATCACAACATCTACTGATGTACGACAAACATAGCACCACCATCAGAATCCCTTCCGCCATTTTGTTTTGGTACCACGAGGCATATAGATAACCATTTCTGTTTCTTCAACAAGTGTACATTCTTAGAGCCTCCACGACCACAGTAATGGTTCCAGAAGATCATATCAAATGCTTTGGAAGATTCTGGGATGAATTTTACATGTAGTCTGTAGTTATCTAATTGTCTAGCCATTTTCACCACAACATGACAGCACTGGAAGAAGAAGCAGGGGATCTATATAAGGATGGGAGAGCACGACAATCATGTCAACAATGTAACCCACATGACCCTTCGCTCGACCTTCAACAACAACATGAAGACTTGTTCTACACAATGGCACATACTCTTGAAACCGGTTCACCGGTGAAATATGAATTTTTTGGCATCCAATCTGCGAAAATATGATCAATCTTGCACAGCTGGTAAAAGGAATGTAATCAGAATGCTGTGCAACGTGCTAGGGTCCAATATCGCATACCATCTGCAAATCTTTACTGTATAATGTGATATGTTTGCATGCTATATTCCCAGTTACAGGGCAAAGTTTTATTTTACAGTCACTCTGAGTTATATTTCACACAGATTGACGTCAACATGATCAGTGCCCAGTTGTGTGGAGGTCATCAGCTGTTTAGCAACAGGCCTGAATGTCAGGAATATCATTTTTTTACAATCTTTTTCACAGCTATTTTAGGAGCCAACAATGATGTTAAGATAAAGGATATAGATACAAATTATCAACTTGTTCAATTGTAGGTTATATATATATTATAGAGAGAGAGACAGACAGAGAGTGAGTGCGATGGAGAAAGACTACCAGTATTAACTATCATTCTGACCAAACTCTTTTTCAGTTTATTCTAAATGAATCAAGCGCAATTTTTTAGACATTTAAAAATTTTTAAACAGTTGATTTTCTTCATTGAAATTGTACTGGTCTCTACTTCTCCTGTTTCAAGAGAAGAACAATGTCAGCCAACCAGACCAATTTGGAAGAAAATCCAATCTTCACTGCACGTACAGAAAGTAATCAATATTTTGTATGTACTACTTTGTTCTCTGTGTGGGGCAAACTACAAACAAGTTATCAAGGAAAAATATAATGTTTTTATTATAAACTTTTCTTTATGTTAACGTTATTCCTCTAATGCTAACAAAAAGGAATCATACAAATTCTTTTTTACATTTCTTTTACATCTCTTTTCAGTTTGACGTCTGTTTTATATTATGAACAGGTATTGCTGTTTTCAAATTGTTGTTGTTTTTATTGTTTCAGCCCTCCAGACTGCTCCCATTTTAGGAGCATATTCTCCCTAAAAGTCATGTGCCTCGATTTTCTTACGGGAGCATCCAGCGCTCTCAACAAAAATTGCATACATCGTAATGCAGACTGCTTAACTTAATAGTCATATCACGACTGTATATTTGCTTCCTTACTCTATGATCAGGATCATTCCACTCTGCGTGTTTCTATATACAACAAGCACAGTAGTTCCTGTCCTGAAAATTTATGTTCAATATGACGATCTACCTTCATAGTGGTGCACCCCAGTTTTTTTTTTGTTGGCACCGGTGCAAAAATTTAGTCTGTATTTTGGATTCTTGATCATCACACTAGTCCGATGCACATGGCTTCAATCTCTCCAGCTATCACAGTAGACTTTCACAAGGCAGTTACCATGGTAACTGATGTGAGAACCTAGCTTAGCTCTTGACCCTTAAACACAAATCTGTCCTTTGTGATTCTCTTGGGATGCAATTATGTGAACTTTCCCAGCTTAGTTAGACATCCTGGGCATTTATTGTGCACATTGTGAAATTCCACATGGAAATGGAAATTAAAGATTCCTCTCAGAGGTGTTCTGCAGATTGACAGCCAGTGATTATATTAACTTCAACAATCAATCATGGTATAGCGTCCGCCAATAAATTACATGGTCATGTCATGATAACTATATTGGGCATTGGAATAATATTACATGTACATGACACGGCCATCACAATTCTTCTGGTATATTGACCTGCTGACAATGTCATGAACAATAACTAAAGAGCTGTGTCCATGCATGTTCATGATATCAACTGGCATTTCCTAATACTACATGTATCTTCTGCCACCCTTTTTGCTAATAACCAACAATCAAAGAGACAGCTAATGTTAACTACATGATTGTATAAACTGCAAAAGACTGTTGTTTTTTCAATAATTTTTTTCACCACAAAATATGACGATAGACTGAGTAAAGCAAGAATACAGTATCAGAAATTGTTCCCAGTGACAACCCCAATTGTTTCCTCACAAGCAGCTGCTGGTTAGTTAGAAAGTGTCACCCTTCAGAGTAACTACTGCAACCAAGCCAGAAACATTACCAGTGCCTGCTATAATTTGACAAATGCCTGAGTGTTCCATGTGTTACATATCAATTACCCCCAATGGTATTAGAGTTAGTTTTAAAGGTTGTATTTCAAGGTTGATATTACATACATGTAGATGTGTCTTTATTACCAAAGCCTTTCCTTGAACAAAACAGATTTCTATGAATATCTCTAGGATACGACAGACAAGTACAATTGTACGTGCCCTTTATAAGTACTTTAAGTAACAGGTACATTTAGTAAGTATATACCTACAAACTTTTACATAACCTTTGCCTGCAGTCCTATACTTAAATGCCTACAATTACATGGGGAGGGTTATAGTAATTGGACAAACAACCAACCCCCCCTCAATGATTAGAAACAAAACTGTTTGGGTTTGCTCTTAAAACAGGAGTGCTCCACTGGGAAGGACTGGCTGTCTGAATCTGAAACTGTTCCACAAACAAACCAGTTTGTTCTCCTTGTGTGGTGCAGCACTTCTTGCAAATCAATCTTCATAATATGTGTAAGAGGGCAAATGCTGTCACCAAAACCACCAACATTTGCCCTAAAAATATTTACTACATATGATCACATTTGTATGTCCTGTTAGTTGCTTCAAGTCTGATCAAATCTGAAAGTGAATTTCTACATACCTCGGATACAAATGTATATTCCGTATCTTGTTGCAGAGAATAATGCATTTAAACAGTCTTTAAGTTTACCACAAAGTTGCTCAAGATTTTACATTGGACCTTAAAAAATTCTAAACTGGGAGGTGTATATTCTCCTAAATAAAAAATTGTTATTATCAAAGAGTCTCTGTGCGTGCTTTATCCAGTATCCCTTAAGACTCTACTTTCAACAGCACAATCAAAAACAAAACATAAGACCCACCAATCAATTCTATCTATCAAACAAGACACCTCTGCTTTCTCTCTAAGCAACAATGTTAACTTTACCTGAACCTGTGTACAATACTGGGTCAACCTCCCATGTTGAAATTGTTAGAGCAACAACTAAGGTTTACCCTGATGTAGTGGAAACAGTTGTCCTTGGTGTGACCTTGTGATCTTTGCAGCAACCTGTCATCTTGTGAGGGAGAAATATCAACTTCACAGTATTCACCAGGGTCCTCTAAACACTTTTAAACACACTGTCAGTCTCTTACAAAAATATGGATGTGATTCTAAACTAAAGAAGGTACAAGACTGATAAAACAGTAAACCAGTCTGCTGAAGAAGGCCTCCCAGGGGACCACGGTTAAGTGGTCTTCTTGGACAGGTGACCTTCTTGGGCCTATGGACTGTCTGGCAAAAAGGAGGTTGCTATAGCCAGGTAGCCAGCTTGAAGAGGAGGCCGCTAGAGAAGGTTATATAGAGGACTGTATATAGAGGACTGTTATGGGATATGGGAGGATAAAAATGATTGCGACAGTAGTCAATACATCACTTTTTCTCAATGTTGCTCCATTGACTATAACATTGGCCACTAACAAAGCTGTAGTGTGATAATCACATTGTGTAAACCAGTCATTTGCAACACCAAGACGCCCTTCATTGATACAGCATTAAGAGTTCAAGAGAACCTGAGAGCCAAATTCGCTGAGGTTGCATTTGGCACCACGCTCCTGCCTCAGCGAGTTTGACTCCCAGGGTAGCCTTATCCCTTCTGCTCCTACCAGTTCTGACCTCCTCTACATCTCCTAGCCTGTTCCTCACCCCAACAGGAAGGAAACAAATGAGCCAGGAGGAAACAGGTCCCCTGAAGGAGACAGTTGGTTTCCTTACAAAGTTCCTTCTGCTCAGATCAATTACCAAACAACACTGCTAAGACCAGCCAGGACTTAGATATAGAAGTGTCAAGTTTAAAAAGCCTCAACATCTGTTAGACATCAATACAAAGGGCTACTATGGAAGTGAACTTGGACTGTTCTATAAGCACTCAAGAGTTTCTTCTTTAATTCTTAGACAAAAAAATAGATGGTATAGACCCGATTGACATGCACACGCAAAAACCGCGTTAGAGCATACGAAAACTGCATACCGGGTACTTTTAGTTTTACGTTTTCCTGCATGTAAATCATACGTTTCCGCAAGGGCTGGAGTACAATCTGACTATACGTTCTTGACGTGCGTTAAAGCAGGCTGAGCAAAGTTCAACATCATAGGATACTCACTAAAAGACAATTCAACATATGTAGACAACCCCTTGGCCAGGCTTCTGAGCCACAGTATCACAGACAGAAAGACTACCATGAAGATTTGTGGAATTATGTTCGATAGAAGCTGCATCTTTGAAATCGTTAATACCTCCCGATGCTATCTCCAATGCCTTACATGGGTTTAAACGAAAAACCCAACTGTCCAGGGTCAAATGTGACTCGATATCACCACTAATGACTGTTCCTATCTCTGGGTTGAAGTTGAAACGGCTGGCAAAGAGCCAGCGTCTAGCTGCAATTCACTAACTGGGTACTTTGGTCACATCCCTACCGGTAGTACAAGTAGGTGCAACTTCAAACTGTTTTTTTACCAACATCAGTTTAGCTCTACACAACACTCTACAAAACACTACATCACCTTGTCACAGACCACAATACCAGCACTTTCCTGTCAATTTCAATCCAACAGCATTTTCAATCCAAACACTCTATTTCCTATAGTTTTTTGTGTCTTATTTTAAGAAGCCTTACCATAACACCCACAATTTCCAGGTGCTGTTATTCAAAGGCCTGCCATGGCAAATTCAGATAAAGCCCTTCAGAAGCATTATTAGGAAAAGAGCCAGGAAAACAAATGGTACTTTTCCTGTCTGCATTACTTGTCACATCTTAATGTTGCAGCTGTTTCCGTTCTAAGGTGTTTGATTCTAAGTCCATCAGTCCTTTTATTGCAACACACTGTCACAGTCTTACACAATCTTACACATGTCTACCATGTCTGTATACATAATAAATTCATATTCAAGGCATTCACATTACACTATGAGAAAAATTTATCATTTTTTTATCAGTTGTAAAGGTCAACATTATTTGGCGAAGGTGTGAGGTCTTGTAACTGCACTACCTACAATTTTTCTCTTACACAACTCAGGATATTGTCATAAAATAACTAAAAAAAATCCTGTTTCCATTTGAACCTTGTCTGGGGAAGAACACTGTAAGATATGCCAGACACAAAAAGAAGCAAGTGTCTGTCTGAAACAGCAAGCTTACCATCACTCATACTTTGTGATGAACGTGGTGACCAGTGATTGGACTGCCTCATGACATCATAACTGACTCTAACCAGTACTTGTTATTCCGAAGAAAGGTCTTGGTGCTCAGCAGGCTGTGTCAGGAATGTCCACACCGCCACCACAGGTCATAGCAAGGTTAAGTTCAAGTAGGTGTCAATCCCAGAGGAAAACTACATCTGTGGCATTATGTAGGGAGAAGACAGACACCCCTACAGTTCCTCTAGTTACAAAACACTCTATAATGTTTTAGCAGAATGGTAATGGCATTTCTGATACGCCTCCCTTGAAAACATGGACTTCAAGTTTCTTAATCATCTGGCAACCTTTGTTAACTAACTATACTTCAAATACCACCTGTTTAAACCTCATTTGAATGCAGAATCATTACATTACACATTCATGTTATAACGTTACATACTAAATACATGACTTTTCGACAAACTTCATGGGAGTTTTCAATTCTACTAATTGTACACACTTTCAGTACAATAAAGGAAATGACATGATCTAACAAGTGATGAAATGGCCCCTGATTTAGGTGGTTGTGTATATGATGGACCAGGACATCACATGATGGCCTGGAGGTATTAGTACTCAGTCTGGGCTGCTTCTGATTTGGGTCTCAGTCCTGAACATTCTTTCAATCTACTGTAGATCATTTTATTTCTGTACATTTGATTTTATATCAAATCTCATAATAATACCTTAAGTTTTGTTATTTGCATTCACACATATCCAATAGTCAACATTACAAAAACATCAACTCAGTTAAATGCAAACTTCAACTTTGTTAACAATGCAAAATTCATGTCATAAAGATTTATGGTCATCAGTTGGAAACCATTGTTTGACGTGTAGGCCATGTATATCATACAGGGCCGCATCTTTCTGGTGATCTACCGGTAGACCCCCACAACAGCTGACCCATGTCTTGTCACAGGCCAGTCTTACAGTTGGAACTCAAGGTATTATCCCACCACCACCTCCAGATTTTCGGGATATCCCGCCCAAAAATAACAACCCATTTAGAGCCCAGCTCTAAACACTATCTCCATTGGAGAATGCAGGGATTGTTTTACAGGCAGTGATTGACTAGATCGTCCTGATGCCTTTGATGCCTGGTCAGGCAGTCTTTCCTGATTGGTGAATCCTGCAGCAAGCTCAGGAATGGACAGAGAAGGAGGGGAGGGAGGGGGTCAATTTTCCATTTCACATCATAACTTTTGTGATTACTATTTCTGCAAACTTTTCTGCAAAAAGTCATTATCATATCATTTTTCTCCCCATGCAG
>NW_017804420.1:1380424-1398798 GCF_001625305.1 Branchiostoma belcheri
GAACTTCCGGTTTTGATATCTCCTGATCTGCACATGCTAGGGTCACGAATTTTGGGTGGTAGAAAGCTCTTGGGCTAGGAAAGAAGTGACGTTTGGGCCCCCTAGCCGTTTGTTCTGGAACTGCAGGAGCATTTGTTGAAAAAAAATTGAAGGACGGTAACTCAAGAACCGGTTGACGTATTGTCGTGATTTTTGGTATGTAGGTAGCTGAAGGAATGCCTGACATAATCAGATGGCAATTATGCAAATCGGGAGCTAATTTGCATAATTAATGAGGAAATTCTATAAATCTGCTTTGTTCGATAATAGAACTATGAAGCACTTGTGACATCTACTTGAGAACGAGGAAAACATCTGAAGATATAGATTATGTAAATGAGGACCTAATTTGCATAATTAATGGCAAATTCTTATAATTCCATAGTTGTAACTGCTGCACCCCAAATTTCATTGCCACATTTGGAAGTTAAGTGAAAGTGAACATCAATAAACATAATTTATTCAAATCATCACCTCATTTGCATAATTTATGAGGAAGTGCTATGATAAGGCTGTCATTGGATGGAGAATATGATCAACTGATATAATCCATGCAAATGAGGCTCTTATTTACAAAATCAATGATTAAAATTGTATAATTCGTCACCCGCAAGGGTTAACATCATTTGGCGAAGGTATGAGATTGTGAAACTCTTGTTTTGTGTCTTATTTTCAGAAGCCTTACCACAACACCCACAATTTCCAGGTGCTGTTATTCAAAGGCCTGCCATGGCAAATTCAGATAAAGCCCTTCAGAAGCATTATTAGGAAAAGAGCCAGGAAAACAAATGGTACTTTTCCTGTCTGCATTACTTGTCACATCTTAATGTTGCAGCTGTTTCCGTTCTAAGGTGTTTGATTCTAAGTCCATCACTCTCACACAATCTTACACATGTCTGCCATGTCTAGTATCTGCATACATATCAAATCCACATTCAAGGCAGATCACATTATCAAAAGTAACTATAGGAACATTAAGGTTCCACATATAAGTCATGCAAATGAGGATATTATTTGCATAAACTATGAGAAAAATTTATTATTCATCAGTTGTAAAGGTCAACATTATTTGGCAAAGGTACAGTATGAGGTCTTGAAACTGTAACTTCCTACAATTTCTCTTTTACACAACTTATAGGATATTGTCATAAATAACTAAAAAAAATCCTGTTACCATTTGAACCTTGTCTGGGGAAGAACACTGTACGATATGCCAGACACAAAAAGAAGCATGTATCTGTCTGAAACAGCAAGTTCCCCATCACTCATTCTTTGTGATGAACATGGTGACCAGTGATTGGGCTGCCTCATGACATCATAACTGAGTCTAACCAGTACTTGTTATTCCAAAGAAAGGTCTCGGTGCTCAGCAGGCTGTGTCAGGAATGTCCACACCGCCACCACAGGTCAAAGGAAGGTTAAGTTCAAGTAGGTGTCAATCCCAGAGGAAAACTACATCTGTGGCATTATGTAGGGAGAAGACAGACACCGCTACAGTTCCTAGTTACAAAACACTCTATAATGTTTTAGCAGAATGGTAATGGCATTTCTGATACGCCTCCCTTGAAAACATAGACTGCAAGTTTCTTAATCATCTGGCAACCTTTCTTCACTAACTATACTTCAAATACCACCTGTTTAAACCTCATTTGAATGCAGAATCATAAATGCATTGCACATTCGTGTTATACATACTCAATACATGATTTTTCGACAAACTTCATGGAAGTTTTCAATTCTACTAATTGTATGCCCTTTCAGTACAATAAAGGAAATGACATGATCTAACAGGTGATGAAATGGCCCCTGATTTAGGTGGTTGTGTATATGATGGACCAGCACATCACATGATGGCCTGGAGGTATTAGTACTCAGTCTGGGCTGCTTCTGATTTGGGTCTCAGTCCTGAACATTCTTTCAATCTACTGTAAATCATTTTATTTCTGTACGTTTGATTTTACATCAAATCTAAAATAATACCTTGAGTTTTGTTATTTGCATTCACACATATCCAACAGTCAACATTACAAAAACATCAACTCAGTTAAATGCGAACTTCAACTTTGCTAACAATGCAAAATTCACGTCATAAAGATTTATGATCAGTTGGAAACCATTGTTCGACGTGTAGGCCATGGTGTATACATTATAGGGCTGCATCTTTCTGGTGATCTACCAGACCTAGACCCCCACAACAGCTGACCCATGTCTTGTCACAGGCCAGTCTTACAGTTGGAACTCAAGGTATTATCCCACCACCACCTCCAGATTTTCGGGATATCCCGCCCAAAAATAACAACCCATTTAGAGCCCAGCTCTAAACACTATCTCCGTTGGAGAATGCAGGGATTGTTTTACAGGCAGTGATTGACTGGATCGTCCTGATGCCTTTGATGCCTGGTCAGGCAGTCTTTCCTGATTGGTGAATCTTGCAGCAAGCTCAGGAATGGACAGAGAAGGAGGGGAGGGAGGGGGTTAATTTTCCATTTCACATCATAACTTTTGTGATTACTATTTCAGCAAACTTTTCTGCAAAAGTCATTATCATATCATTTTTCTCCCCATGCAGATTTCTACCTAGCATTTCTATGTCTCACAATGCGCACACACATAGAATCCTTCCATGTCCGTCTATACCAAAATTTCACAGTGACCTAAGGGCTTTCCCACACTTGGGTTTCAACTCCGGACATCCTTGATTAAGACTGTTAATCAATCCAAGTCACCTTTTTGTCCAGTTTGCACTTTTAAGACCTGATGAGGAATCTACAGGTATTGCCATTGGATTATTCAAAATAAGAAATGATAAAATTCACCTAGCTATATCGAACATGGAAGATGATGGTTCTTTCCATCATTTTTCTTCCTTCTTTCAACCAGTCATTTGCTTTGACATTCCAATCATTTACCTCTGTAGTCAACAGTCCAGCTAACCAGTCTCTTGAGGGAAGCGTCATTTGTTATATCATCATCCATGTCCCTGGTGCCATCAAAACCTTTCATCTTGTAGCAGATGGTGATGATTTAATCTTCTGTTCATCTTAAGAAATTGTCAACCTTATGTCTTTATTACCACTTCCAACTTATCGTCAGTGTTTTTTTTTTTTATTTGCTAAATTGTAAGGATAGAGGAAAACTATTATATATTCTTTCTTCCTTTCTTTGTATATTATACCTGAAATTGGCCTCCAAACAATCTGCACAAATATATAGGACCAAGGTATGATTCAGACAAGAACTAAGTAGTTTGTCTGTAAACTACTATATGTACTACTGTTGTGTAACACTCAAAAACAACAACATTAGTGTGCATCTCCAGCCAGGGTCAGCCTTTGGAGGAGGGTCCTGACTGTTTGTCTAGCCACTCTGGACGTCTGCCATTCAGTTGGAGACTGAACTTGACCTATGGCGACCTCAATTTGGAAGGATCCAGAAGACACAGATATGCCATGTGTTCTGCGCTAGGGTTACTATGTACATGTACTAAAAGCCACAATACTAGCCTGGATGCCAGACTATTCACCGGGACAATATACAGAACAGTATTTTAATGACCTATACAGTACTTATTTGTTTATCTGTTTTCTGAGATTTTAAAGTTATTTATGATGAATATGATGAATATTGTAAATAAATGTCCTGTGTAAATTAGCTATAAATCAGACTTTTGATTGTCTGCCACTGCTAGTAATAAAGTTCTTTTCACTAGTTCAACAGACAATCCTTATTTCTATTCCCATGGACTGCAGGGCTGCTGGCATTCATTATGGATCTGTGAACCTGACCTTGAGGACCCTGAACTAGCAGCATCCTGTAGGGAAGCCAAGCGTATCCAAACATGACACACGGAACACTCCGATGAGTGATCTGGCCGACAAGTGGGAGTAGAAACAAACCATGGTGGCTCCAGTTGGCACTCTCTACTACATATCAGTCCCTTTGTATGTATACAATCCTTATCAGAATCAGCTGTCCACATTTTTTTCAGAGCAAAGCTGAAAACTTAGTCTGAATTCCACGATTTTGTGTAGGACCTTGGCCTGAGCAGAGAGGTAAGGTCTAAACTAGGTTTTGAGGCCAGATGAGCAGTGTTGGCTAATGTTCCAATTGCCCCCCTCTAATTTGAGGTCAAGTTCACCCACAAATAAAGAGCCAAAACAAACATTTTTGCTGTACAGGCAGTTCTTCAAAATATTTATCAACCACAAATAGTTCGTATGTGAGGAAAACTAAGATCAGTTAGGGATAGATGTCTTTATATAATTGTAAAACTTAAATTAGACAACCTCAGCTGGTGACAAATTGAACTTCTCCTTTCTAGTATAAAGTTGTTTTGTCCTTTCACCACAAATGCTCAAGTTCCAAACATTTAAAACATGTGGTATGGAACAAACTGGAAAACTGATTCCACAAACTGACTCCGAAAACATTTGTTGTAATCCCCGTGCTCTAATTTTTCAGTCATGACTAATCCATTAACACTCTCAGCAAGCAATTGTGTCAGGACATATTTCTTGACATAACCCAAGTACTTTTCCAGTCCCAACAACCTGTTTCTGTCACATTTTATCAATGCACAAATTAAACACCATTTAACAACTTTTAATGGGAGAATAGCATGATCATGATGAGATTTCCGGAAAGTATAATAAACACCAGATTAGATTTGTAGAAGTCACAAAATCCCAGCAGGATTTCTGACAAAAACAGCACCAAAACATAACTTCCTGAATAGACCTGAGATACAAACATTCCTAATCTGTTTGTCATAACCCAGTTTGATACTCATAACAAAAAAAAATGGCTAAATTAGAAGAGAAACATGAGACCAATGCTTAAACCTCTACTTCAGAAGCAATTAAGTGGGAATTAAGACTGTATTAACAAAAGAATGTAATCATAAGTACTTCAGCAGGGCAATTTGAAAGCCCATTATCAGATAATTACACCATGTTCTTTCCCCATCATCTTAGTTCCAAGATGCAGTAACGAACTTAATAGTCAGAGTAATCATCCAACTAATCTTGTTCAATTACTTTTCAGTTCTTAATTTCACATCTTCAGATCAATGTCACTGATTGTTATCATTATCCCTATATTTTATGGCAAAATGAAAATATATATAAATGGTGCACACGTACAAAGTCAGACATTACAAAGATGGGATAAAGAGTAGGCACAGTTTGTAACACATCTCATGAAGTTCAAGGAGCCTGGATTCCAAGTACTTTATAATCATATACATTTTTCGTATCTACTTTGTATAGCTAAGCTGTATGATCACCCAGGGTCAAAGGCACTATAGCATCCTGAATGGGTCCACATGTGTGTTGCAGACCACCTTGTGAGTTGGGAAGAAACTCTATCTCCCTCGGTAATGACTGTGGTTTTGACTACAGCCAGAGAATAAACCGTCCCAGACAGAACACCACCTACACAAGCTGACAACCAGGAATGGCTTAGTTTCAGGTCTGCCATGTCTGCAAGAAAAACTCACAGATACGGATCAACATCCTTCCTCCTTTATCACTGGAAGAATGAGACATGTAGGCCTTATCACTCCACCAAGCCAGAGAACCTTTCCTGGACCACCATGGGTAAAGACAGGGGTGACGAGCAGCATATGCCCCCACTTCAAATGGAGACACTGCAGACAAGATGAGCTACAGGTTTTCCAGCAGAAGACTTGAAATGAAAAGGTGTTTTGAAACCATAGGCTGTTTGAAAGTAATAGTCTGGGCATTTGGCATGTTTATTCACAGCAGTTACGTTATACACACAAATTCATGAATCATCAGACTAACTGCTCAGCTTATTACATAATGAAAGTTTATTCAAGGTATTAAGAATTATGCTTTTGACCTTTGTTGTAACTATTTTGCAGTTAGACAAATAGCTTAATGCATTTAAAAATATACAAATCAACCAATCAGCTGAGTTGACTCGTCTAGCAAGGACTATAAGATGCAAAGCAGTGTATAATACAATGCCAGAAAAAAGTTGCTATAGTTTTGCATTTCCTCTATATACAGCACAAACACTTTTGTCCACCACATCATCATCATCAGGTTGGGGTTTCCACACACCCTCAGTGACCCACTAGCAAAGCCAAGCACTTCCCTTTGAGTTTGACACTTGACATGTGAAGGAGGAAGCATTGTTGGCATGTGTCAGTTGTGTAATATGAACAGACATTAATTTGGCCAGAGCCTCTGCCTACTTGACAATAAAATCCCCCCAACAAGATATCCAGACAGATCCAGGCACAAATGGATCCCAGAAGTCCGACAGTGGCACCAGGCCTGTCTGCGTGACCTTTTGCCTTTGTTCACGACCTTCAAGCTGCAGGACCCAAGTATAGAGTCGGCTCATGCCGAGATGTAAGAAGTGCTTTGCTCACGAAATCTGGTCCAGAAATGAGGACAAACACTTTCCAGCCTGAGAGTGGGACCCACTCATGGTCACATGAGACCCACCACGTGGATGAAAGTGCAGTAATCTTCAGTATGGGGCAACCAGAAATGCTTTGTTCCAACTCAACGTAAACAAACAATCATTATAAGCTGTCAGCAGCCAGTCATCACTTGTCATCCTGCTATTATATGCTAATGAAGCTTGCTCAAAGGCTGTCTAGTTGCGTCACTGATGGATTCGTACAAAGGGAAGCAGGGTTTGTTTGAACTTTACAGACAATATGATGATAATGAGCTTGCATCCATATTCAGTCATGGTATTTTTCTTTTATCTGAGATGTATTGCTGTTTTGTTAGGAATAGATGTGTACACTTCATGGCCTTCATAGAAAATATCATTAAGAACTAGAAAGAAGCACTTTCAAAGTGCAGGTCTGATAGTGGAAGAAAGGAACAACTCTGTTGATGTTTATTATTTACTCAGAGACACTTCTATCATTACGGTAGGAAAATACAGCTGTACCACTGTGAAGGCTCTAATCCTCAATAATCATTATTGGCTTCAATTCTGACAAGTTGTTTATTTCTCTAAATGACATCATCTTCCTCTGGAACTGACAGCTCTTTCCCATGAGGCCACACTGATAGGATGTTGTGTCTGACATCACTTCCTGTAAAACTGTCCAGCTGTAGACTATTAGTAGTAGATACTGGTCCTTTTTCCAACACAAAATTGACAGCTGAGAAAAAGTATTGTCATGTATAACCTGCTTAACACTACAAAATAATAATCATTAACTTACAGTTACCATTAGTCTTATTAATAACAGTGTGCACAACAACTATAACCTAGGTCTGGCTTAAATCTCAAGTGACAAGAAAGTGCAGTGACTGGAAATACTCTTAGGTTTGAACTAATACACTAATCATTGGGTCATGATGGTCTGTCCCTGACATAACAAGCTTAGGGATTACTCTAGAGGCATCAGTTCTGACCCAGCAATTTTCCACTCAATAAGCAGCTTCAAAGAAATCAGACAAGGCTTCCTTCTCACCAGACTGAAAACATGTCAAGAAAACTGCCCGGAGGAATGGGAAAGGCACACTTAAGGCTCTTTGGAACAGCTTGGAAAAGGGCAAAAACATCCCCATTTTCCTTTCCATAATGTGTGATCATCTCTATCAAGGACAGCACACTTACTCAAGACAGTAGCTGACAAGAAAAGCACCATGAAATTTTAACAGCAAACATTGCTGTAGCTGCTGACTGAAACCATTCACTCTGAACAATGGTGGCACACAGAGAGCCATTCTGTCTGGGCAAACAGCTGGGTTACTTTAGATACTGTAGGCTCCCTCATTCCTCTATTCCCTGACCCTCTGACATTATCCTTTTCTACTTCAATGTGCATATTTGCTGCCCTTTTCTTGGTCTAAATGGAAACAGACACAAGACCACCGAGTGCATTGTGCAATTAAAGACTTTTCAAGGAATTCTCTCAATCCTTGGAATGGACAGCAAATATAACATTACGACCCAACAGACTCCCCAGTCTTTTAAGAACAGTCCATGTGGGAAAGATGCCTTTGATGAAAACAATAGCCATTTAAATCCAAAGGCATGCAATTTGTCATTTTAAATCAGTTAAAATCTCTGCATGAAAATGGTGTTTCTAATTGTATGTCAATGATTATAACATGTCCGATAGTCATAAAAAAAGATATAGCAATCGACCTCAGACTGAGGGACTACTGGAAAAAGCATGACAATTTTTTGTTAGCTAGCAGTGCAAAGCGACTTTGCCACGGCTTGCATATTGAGCCAAACACACCAGGTTATTACCCCTACTCGTCTCAACTTGGAGTGTGTTGGGTTCTACTTCTCCGTGACAAAGCTTGCCTCCCCTTCCCAGCACAACAGGAGGTTCAACAAACAGCTGGAGAGGAGACATTGAAGCTGACAGACGGGCAACATCTGAACAAGGCCCAACAGTAACCTCTAAACATGGCCGTCTGTTACAATTGCATATTGTTACATATGGTATACAGGCAGCCAAAAGCGGGGTGCAGTCAGGTTCATTTGCCAAACCGCAGCCATTCGTCAATCAAAAAGTCCGTCCTTCAAAGCATGATGTCAAGAAAAAATGCAAACAGTTGGCAGAATTTGAGACTTAGGAGTCTTTCCTCTCTTAATTCTCAGAAGTGGAAAAGTCAAGGGATGAATGAGGAAATTGAAGAGATAAGGCAAAAGCTCTTGTTCCTGTTTGTAAACAACACTTCAGCAAGCTAGGGGGACTGGACAACATATGGTGAGATTAGTCTTGTCATGCCGTATGTACATAGCCTCTACCAGGCTTCAGAGGTGGCTGAAAAGGGTAGAAACTGCCATATAGACAGATAATAACATGCTAGAGTAGTTGGTCCTAGTGGCAAACTGTACTCCCTAAGCGGACCAACTCTCCTGGCATGGTATCTGTATTTGGCCAATGTCTACTCTTTCCAGTTGCCTCTGAAGCCTTGTAGAGGCTACTTTGGACAGACTAATATTTCGATACAAGCCCTGTACAAAACATTACCGTATCATGCAGAATATCATGAATATGTGAATAGGTTTTTTCAAGCAGTTAGTCTATCGACAGGAGCATAGTGAAAAGTAAATTTGCATAGAGAGTATGTCTGACTGTTGGTTTGTCTACAACCCTTCTTCTTCCTTACTAGTACGAAGCGGTTCTGAGCTGTTATACAACCTTGGAGCAGTCAATTATGTCAGGATGTACGGGATTTCTCAAGGTCATAACAATGTCGGATAACCAATGATAACATTCCTAGAGCCTTACTGTAAACATGTCACCAAACTATCAGAAAAATGATCCACGGGAGCCATTTTGCTAGAGTTTAACTTGATAAGCAGATGTCAATCATTCTTGATTCGTCTTCAAATCCCAATGTTTAATAAGCAGACTTTGACACTAATTTCTCTTCATCCCTGGTTTTGACCCTGTTATGTCTTTGCTGTTGAAATCCTGATCAGATAGATCCCAGGGTTATGTAAACAAATCGCTGAGGCCCTGGACTTCATACCCTTATGATAAACCCTCCCAATGTTTGTGTTGCCTGTTAATCTGTCAACAGCTGAGTTTTCCCACCCATCACAAGGGCATCCTTATTCTACAGAGCCATTTCTTAAGTTCTGTTTCTCCTAGGACGAAATCTTTTCCTTCATACATTAATTGTTGTCAAGATGACAACGGGAAATAAATGTGTTACATTTACGTTGTGAGTGATATTACTCCTCTCTTTTCTTGAACAGAGCAAGGACATTATACAGAAGTAAAATGTCCTTGAACATAACAACTGTTTTCTTGTGATACCAAGGAGCCTTCCTCGCACGATAGCATAATTCAGGGATACCATTATCATTGCAGGCAAAACTTCATAACTCAAAGAGTAATTTCCTCAACAGTTTCTTGTATTATACATTCAGTCACTCATAGTAGTATACAGTACATAGGCTTTACTATAAACAAGTTTACATAATTGTCTGGGTCTGTCAATATATAACGTTGGGGTCTGTTTTAAATGGATTGACCAACAGATGATATTAAGTAAATTGTTTGGAAAACACGCAAATGAAGTGCAAATCAAATGTGATAAGAAGACCAACAAAAACAGAAACTTGATCTTTTCAGAGTTTTCTTCTTCAAAATCCTTCATATCACTCGGTGCTGGTCTGTTGTTGACATTAATATATCGAGAGACACTACCCCATGCATGGAACAAAAAAGATGAAAACAAAACTGATTTTGCTTTTCCAGAAACTCTCTTCGTGACTTATACAATTTTATTTCAGTTTCTATTTATTATACAAAGGCAACCAAGATTTTGAAGATTTTGCAACATATTTTTCATACTAGGAAAAGAGAAAAAATATGTTCTCTCAGCACGAAAAGATGAAAATGTTTTCTCTTCAACAGAGAAGCCAGACGCGAAATTAAAACATTGTTGTGAATATGGAACAGGGTGGCGCGATGGTGGGCCTGGCCCTGAGCATATCTGTTTCGCTGCTTTCTGACCCTCTGAAGTAGTTTTATGTGTTTGACGTAGTACGGGTGTAAACGTATCCCTCACACACGAGCTTCTTTTTCACACTTCCTCGTGATACCCGCAATGTAATACAGGTATCAAGTTCAAGGAAAAAACGAGTAAAATACTCGAAATAGACTCGCGAAAGTGAGAGTGATTGAGCAACAAGTGAAATTGATGGCAAGCGTAAAGTGTTTAGAACCGCGCCCAAATCGGTGCGAAATCCCGCCCATCTAAACTTTCACACCCTCCCGAGAACAGGACGATTTGTTTCGAAAAATAATGCTACAATACGTAAATAAGGAAGGAGACTTATAAGCCGATGAGAATCTTGGCGGGAGTCGCTTCGAAGAAAAAAAACCCAAGGCCTCCTGCCAGGACAGAAACCCAACACTTGTCCCTGCGCTACTCGCGACCGGTCACAAGATCCGCCCGGGCCGACACAGCCGTACCGGGAGACAACAACAAACATGTACGAACATCCCTGAGTAAATATCTCTCCTATAAACCACCAGACGCAACATTGTCACGACTTGTTCACGGTTCTCCCGGCCCGGCTGCTATATTTTTCAGACCCCGTTATCTGTGCTTCACACACGGGAAAGACAAGAACTGACCTGCAATGGGAGACGACCTCTTCAGAACACACCATCGCTGTTTCCACTGTGGACGAGAAAACACAGAAATTAGTTCAGTCCTCGGTGGGGAAGCACTTCAACAATCGACACGTGAAATCTGGCGGTTCACCGTACCTTTCTTCCATCTCTGTGCTTGAGGAAACCTTCGAGTATTGCAATGTCTGCCATGTTGAAACGGCATCCTGAAGTCGTGTTCTACTGGGTACGCATGCGTTGGCTCGGCAGCCCAAAAATAAAGTGCTCGCCAGCCAGCGCAAGCTTCTAAATTTGTATCAGGCGGGGCAGTAATTGAAAACAGGCCCCCTTTCCGGTACAAAATCTCCTACTGATAGGCGATTCTTTACTGAAGTGTTCAGAGAGACGCGGAATGATTTGGTGGTCGTGATTTTGGATTTTTTTCGGATTTGACAAGTTCGCAGGAATGTTTGGGGATAAGAAATGGTCTGAAGGAGTAGAAGTCGGGTGTCCCCCGGTAGGGGGCCTCATGACTCACGGGGATGTCATGTTTCTTGTGACAGGTCACCACATCCTGTCTATCCACAAGCCCCCACACCTAAAGCCACAAACGGTCAAGGACACTAGTAAACGTGAACTTGTTTTCTTCGTCTCTTCTTTCCCTCCAGAAAGTTTCGGTATTATGTTGTACGACTGACATATCTTTTGTTTGGCGCACCTTATTTTTTTTTTACAGCAAGAGCGTAAGAGGTATTCTACAAACCAAGCCAATGTAGTTGCCGTGAACATTGACTCGACAACAGTTCATTTCTAATCCTTCTGGGTCGCACACATATTTTATATTATATTATATTATATTATATTATATTATATTATATTATATTATATTATATTATATTATATTATATTATATTATATTATATTATATTATATTATATTATATTATATTATATTATATTATATTATATTATATTATATTATATTATATTATATTATATTATATTATATTATATTATATTACATTTGTAGCAAAGTTATCTAGTAACGGTCATGTAATCTACCTAACGCAGGAACTTCAAACACAACTATCTATATATATACTATGTAGGGTATTTCAATGCAAAAGGAATAAGTTTAGTTTTAGCTGTAATTATAACTATTTTCTAGGATATGAAAAATGAAAAAAGTGGGGACGTCAATATTTCCCATCATTATTACATGAATCGTGATTTTGAATAGACTTCTAAGACAATACGCGAATGTTATTGTGCGATATATCACATAAACGTCCTATCACCATAATGTCGTTGCACAGATCGAGAAGCGTTGTTTCAGGGTAGATGATTTGAGCCCCAGATGGTGGCCAACCCTATATAAACCAGATGTGTCCCTGTACGCCGTGCGCAGCTGACACGACCACACCTGGGGACTGTCATGACACAGGCTCCCCCGGGGTGGGGGTGGGGTGCTAAACTTTGAGAAATCTTCAAGCAGATATTGGGAGCAAATGTTTTCTATCTGTTCGCCCAGTCTTCCTCACGGAAAAACGAAGAGAAATCGCCACCCACCCCCACCCCCCAAATCTGCTTGAAGATAGCATAGCATCTTGGATGGGACTCGCGAAATCTCCAAGCAGATGGATGTAGGATGGAGTTTTAGTAAAAGACGTCAGGGCCACAATTTGTTCATAAATTTCTTTTCTGTCGGTCTATTTACTTGTTATGTGCTTGTGTTTATTGTCATATTGTCAACAATTTTCTCGCTCGATGTCTAAGATTCCTAATGCAAGTATTCCCCCTTTTACCCCTCTTGCAGCATTTTACCTGGCCCAGCCATACTTTCTATGAATAATACAGCAGTTTTAGAACATGTTCGTCCGGTTTCTTCCCGTCTGTCGGAAGAGCAGTGAAATAATATATCCAAAGAAGGACTTTTAATTACGCGATTAATTGACAAACGAGCGGACAGTCACAACAGTGTGCTTCATTTAGGATTGAATTACCGGGTGGAAATTAGTTCCAGCGATCTGTTAGTCAAGCTACTGTGACTCTGGCTGACTCAGTGCTTTAGTAACGTTACATATAACTACCAGCGCATCCTTCGTTCTTCATTCTCTTATTGAACAGTTATCAGGTCAAAAAGTAAGGCAGATCCAATGCTTCAAAGAGATAAATTATCATAAAACCAGTAAACTAGTATTGGACTCCAACAGTTCCTACCTGGCCGAAGACTTGACTCTAGTGACACAACTCTGTAGTACTAGTATCCCGGTAGTAACCTCGGACCCATCCGACAGACCTGTCCACAACCCACGCTCTTCAAATCCACTGTCCTTTGAGATACCGTCGCCTGACTTCATACACGACCAGTTTTCATAGCTCTCCAGGCTTTAGTGATTGAAACATGAAAGCCTGGGCGAAATCGGCTCATTTGTAATGTGCGTCTCCCGTAAAAGAACTAATTTGGTGCAGTTTTGAAGATGGAAACTTGCCCTGTCAGGGGTTCTTACACAGGGCGCCGCGGGACCGGAAAGGCTCGGTTGGGGACCATTGATGTTGGTGATGTAGACATTAGAATTAAATCAGAGTCATGCAAACATGTGTTTGTATTTGTTGGCGTTCATGAAAATGAGAGACAGCGAGCTAGGAAACATGTGATGTGCCTGGTGGGAGACGGACAGGTGGTTGTTGATCGTGTTGATGGACTTTTACTAACTTTCTTCCGTGTGTTTTAATTTTACTCTAACGCGACTCTTTGTGGGATAATCCGGCACTGACAAAGAACACAACAAAAATCAATCCTACTAAATTTCTTCAAGAAAGACTACTTATTTCGTTCTACACTCGCTAATTTTTGCCTTTATATGGTATAAAGTCAATATACATATGAGGGATAAATGTCTACTTTTAAGTCGTGAGATTGTTTTCTTTTCATATTTTCGGCAATCAAAATGTTAGCAACTTGCGATTACGGTTCATCACAGTAATATGTGACCCACATGATGTAACAAAAAAGTACGCTTTCAACGTTGCTGTGTTATCAGGAGCATCCAGCCTTGCTTGCATGGATCAAAAGCGGCCTTTATTTGTTGCTAGTGGTACTGCAACGGCATCCCGAACGTGGGTTGCACGGCTTGGACTCCGTGTGTTACGTTTGTTCAAAAGATGTGGTACAAAAGATATCTTGTCAGCATAACCTGGAATGAATTGAGATGATATTTGATATGTTGGTAAGCCTATTTTGCAATTTAATTAAAACTCTAGATTGTAATATTGATCGTATGCTCACAACCATATAAATGCCACACTTTTCTTCTTTTAATTGATAGACAAATCCCCCGTCAACAGCCTCTTGTTAAATATTAAGCCATTTGACCCGTCTTTAGTTTACCTGGACTGTTTGTGTACAGAGTTCCAAAGTTCGAAGCGTGCGCTTCAGATCTTGTTCTGTGAATGAGTGGCAAAACTTAGAATTCTGTATCAATACCCGAAGAGAGACGGTTGAAAATTTGGGTTAAAACTGTTGTTTTAACTGATAAAACCTCGGTGAAAGATTGTAGAATTTCCAATATCCAGGAGGAGGAGTACTTACCTGAACTATGTGGCACCGTTCCTACCACGTGCACCTGTGTTGCTTGTGCACGCTTGTCCTGGCCTTCTTCAGCTGTAGTTGTAATGGCAGGATCTCCTGTCTGGACGGTACAGGAGCTCCAGTCGACTGGTAAGTTAGTAGTGAGCCTGGTGTCCAAAATTACATGTATTAAGCTGCCGAGCCTCATTCGTCATCTTCGCAAACAGGACGATAGAGGCTCGGCAGCTAAACTAGGTTTGAACATCAGGCTAACGTTACATTGTAAGTCTCCATCTCAAAAGCTACAGTTGTGCACCATGTAAGTTGTATATAACATGCATTCTGACTGGTCAAAGGTCCTAGAAAGACGTCTGAGAAAGTGTGTTCATTTAAACTACACAATTTGACATTAAAGTATTTTGATGTCTACATCATATTTTACAAAGTTATGGTCAACATTATGACTGAAATCAGCCAATCAAAATACAAATCAGACTTTTAGTTACTTTATATTTTTCATTTTCAATGATATTGCTTGAATTCAGTTCACAATTTGCTTTTGTATCCTTGTTTGCAATCAAATCCCTACAAGAGTCCCAAGCTATCTCCATCTCAATGAATTGAGACTGAAAGGAGTTTCTTAAATTATCTAATTTATTTTTCCGTGTGCAAGGTTCATAATCTACAAGCTGCCAGCTCTGCCCGACCACTCGGACCCCCATGTACAGAAAGGGCGGGGACACCTGTACATGGACGCCCGGGTGGGGGAGTGGGTGTTACCTGGGACAGAGGTGGGCAGCAGGACAGGTGCGCTGGGACACACCCTGCAGCAGATGTATGACAATGTTAACAAGATGAGGCAGGTAAGGAGTGTGGTAGTACTGATGAATTTTTACTGTACTTTGAGTACTGAGAACATTTTGGATGCGGCGAAATATTCTCTCAACGGAGAAACTCTGTTGGCATGCTTATCTCTCCATTTGGCCGATTTCTACTCTTTCCAGCCGCCTCCCCAAGCCTGGTAGAGGCTAATGGCATCAATCCTCTGTACGTTAGAGAATCCAACACACATTGAGAAAATAACTTTACTATCAAATGTACTGCATTGTTTACGCTGACATTCTGTAACAGTTTTGGGGGCCATACTTTAGTATACAGTAATCATTATGCACACACAAGTCACTATTATGTTCAGTTGTTGAAACAAAAGTGTTTTATGTTTGTACATCAGTTTTGTCTTGTTTACAGGAACAGGCTGCCTACTTTGCATACAATGACCAGTGGCCTGACGGACAGTTGTATAAAAACAAAGGGCATGCAAAAGGTAGGGCAGGTAGCTGCAAGGTACAATGTAGTAGCATAAAATAGTGAATAGTAATAGTGAATAGTAAAGCAAAAAAAGGAAGTATGATAATGATCATAAGATATTTTTTCTCTGCATTTTAATCACAGAAACAGAAAAGCAAAGGAACAACTCAACAGGCAGCCATTTGTAGCCTGGGTACCATCCGGATTTTCGTTACGCAACGCTCGAAAAAAGCGTTGCGTAGCGAAAATCCGGATGGTACCCAGGCTAGCCATTTGGCCATTAGTCAAATTAACTCAAGAGTGAATCAGCATTTGTATGCTGAAACAGCCACAAGAATACAAGTCACAAGAAAATGGACAATGCGCTTAATTTTCTGCTAGGTTCTATCTTGTTTGACAAGGACGGAGGGTTCTGGTTGGTGCACAGTCTGCCCAGGTTCCCAAACTGGCTGGAGGAGTCATACACCTGGCCTGTGGGAGACTTCTCCACCAAGTATGCACACATCTTCATGTGTGTCACGTTTGAACACATCGCCTTCAGAATGATCGGTGAGTTACATTTTGCACCAGAAACATACATGTACACAGCTGGGATTTTATCAATGACATTGTCACTTAAGTAACTTGGGTAGGTCTGTAGTGTACATGTGTCTAAAAGGCCCGCATAAAATGGCACCATCTGACTTGCTTGTCATAGGCTGTAACAGTTGCTTTAACCTTCAGCCTGCTAAGGTAGCCATTTGTCACAAGATTTGTATTGGTTATTGGATTAGGCAGCAGGGAGGAGGTTAAAAGGAATAAGGCTATAACTTCCTGAGCCATGTGTGCCAATATGCTGTTATGTTAACAGTTAATAACTTTTACTTGATGTGGGCACTAACGTTAGAGCTTAATTGTTTGGACAGAAGGCTAGCATATTCTATGTGAAATACTTTCTTCTTCTTGTGGTTTTGCAGGAAAGCTTCTCATGTACATGGAGCCTGCCATCTACGACGCGAGCCTCCCAGCATCCCTACAGGAGGATAACCCTTACTTCTCCCCTGCCATGGATGGGGTGGGGCCTGCTGTGCCACCGTGGAACAAGAAGGCGCCTCTGGTGTCCAGAGGAGGGGTGGATGTCCTCAGTTTCACCAAGTCTGGCAACTACACAGAAGGTGTGGTAACAGAACTGTGCTTGACTTGACTTTATTAGGATCCACAATAAATCACATTATATGCTTTGTGATCAGTTTGTGAAGAAGAGTAGGAGGCCATGATTCTATAAAGGTAAATGTAGTCCCGTAGCCTTTTGAGGCCATAAGGGCAGTGGGTTGATAATCCACGGTGTTTAAGGTGGAGCCCATCTCTCTCCTTCCACCACCTTTTACCTCTCCAACCAAAGTTAGGTACCATTTTACACCTGGGTGGAGTGAGGAAAGTCATGTAAAGCTCAAGGCAACATCCAGCTAGAAATGCAAGAATAGCCAGTCGGCCATTTTATGCCAGCCACTACAGGATACTATAGTTGGCAACAAATACATTTCTGTATATTTCAGACATGTACAAGTCATTTGTGGGAAAACATTTGGACTCTGACCTGATAGTACAGTCCTGGAGGACAGCAAAGGACAGCATACCCAACAGCTGCTGGAAACCTAAGGTAGGTTTTATTTTGATGTTGGTTGAGGAAAGGGGATCAGAGTGGGTGTATACGGTCTTAGCAATGGTGACAACAGGAGAGAACTAGATGTTACAACTATGGGAACAAATTAGTTTCAGTTTCAGTTTATTTAAGAAATCGACTTGCATGTTACAAAAAGTCACATGAAATACGTCGGATTTTTACAATCACTGCAAGTATCCTTGACTAACCATTAAGATAAAATGACAGTGATATATATGAAGATTTAAAATCTAGACATAAAACATCAATTGACATTTACAATCGTAACAATGATAGATTCATATTTACAGATTTGCATATAAAATCCTATACCACTACGTAGAATGCTGAGACAATAACTTCAATGCACGTGGTATAAACGATTGTGCATGTCGTTTCGTTCTACTGAAAGAGGAAAGTGGCTGTTTACTTCGTCTTAAGTTATAAGTGCTTTGAGGCGGAACACATACAAAGTCATGCAGAGGGTTGTCTGTGTCATTTACGATATGTCGGATAGTGCTCAAAGTGGCAAGGTCTTACTCTCCAAGCAGAGGTTGTGGGGAAAGATCGTTACCTTTTTATATATGGCGTTTTTTTTTTTGTCCTGATCCCCACCAACGGTCCCCGTCGGTGGCCGCGGAGCTTCTCTGGCTAATGGATACTGCCTGGCCAATTTGATACTGTCTTTTTGCCACCGAGAGGGATCTGCTTGGAGATTAGCAAGGT
>NW_017804420.1:1398818-1411935 GCF_001625305.1 Branchiostoma belcheri
AAGGATGGAGGGTTCTGGTTGGTGCACAGTCTGCCCAGGTTCCCGAACTGGCTGGAGGAGTCATACACCTGGCCTGTGGGAGACTTCTCCACCAAGTATGCACACATCTTCATGTGTGTCACATTTGAGCACATCACCTTCAGAATGATCGGTGAGTAAAGTTTGCACAAGAAATATATGCAGCTCAGGTGAGTTTATGAATGATGTTGTTGGTAGGTTTGTAAATGGCACTTGATGTTTGTTTTAACAGTTGCTTTAACGTTCAGCTATCTTCTAAGGTAGTCATTTGGCTTCAACTTTGTATTGGTTACGGGTTTAGGCAGCTGGGAGAAGGTTAACAGAAAAAAGGTTATCATTTCCTGAGCCAAGTATGGCAACGTGCTGTTACGTATGATAGCAATTAATAACTTTTACTTGATGTAGGCATGTTACTTCCATCCTATTTGCAGAGAGCTAAATTGATTGGATAGCAGGCTAGCATGTGAAATATTTCCTTCTTGTTGTGGTTTTGTAGGAAAGCTTCTCATGTACATGGAGCCTGCCATCTACGACGCGAGCCTCCCAGCAACCCTACAGGAGGATAACCCTTACTTCTCCCCTGCCATGGATGGGGTGGGCCTGCTGTGCCACCATGGAACAAGAAGGCGCCTCTGGTGTCCAGAGGAGGGTGGATGTCCTCAGTTTCACCAAGTCTGGCAACTACACAGAAGGTGTGGTAACAGAACTGTGCTTTGTGATCACTTTGTGAAGAAGAGTAAGAGGTTATAAACATAATTCTATAACAGTAAAGGTAGATAATGTAGTGTACTGTAGTCTTGTACTGTAGTACTGTAGTCTTTTTGAGGCTGTAGGGGCAGTGTAATGATGATTCACTGTGTCTAGGGCATGGTATTGGAAGTTGGAGCCCATCTCTCTCCTTCCACTGCCTTCTACCTCACCAACCAAAGTCAGGTACCCATTTTATACCTGGGTGGAGTGAGGAAAGTCATGTAAAGCTCAAAGCAACATCCAGCTAGAAATGCAAGAATAGCCAGTAGGCCATTTGATGCCACTACATGATACTATAGGCAACAACTACATGCACAGTGACATTTCATGTGTGCATATTTCTGTATATTCCAGAGATGTACAAGTCATTTGTGGCAAAACATTTGGACTCTGACCTGACAGTACAGTCCTGGAGGACAGCAAAGGACAGCATACCCAACAGCTGCTGGAAACCTAAGGTAGTTTTATTTTTGGTTGAGGGTGTACACTGCAGTATATAATGGTGACAACAGAAGTGAACTATATGTCACAACTATGGAAACAAATTATTGGACATGTTTGGAAGTTATCGCAAGAACATGGTCAAATGACAATGTGGTTTACCTGTGAGTTTTTGAGTGTGGTCAAAGACTACTCTGTATATCACAGTATAAAACAGTTTGCATACTAAAATCTTGTTGTAGGTGAAGAATGTGAAGAAAGTTAAGCTGCCCTATGATGTGGAGTTTGCATCCAGCAAGGACAAGTCCAAGTGGGCAGTCACTACAGGGGGCAAGAGTAAGTGGACCTGTGTCGGCGACATGGACAGACAGGTACCCTACTTTACCTTGTCTCAATTTTTTTTCTTCAAAACATTAGTATTCTAAGGAACACTGTATGGTAAATATGAGGAGTGTGTAATGGTAGTTCAGCACCAAGGAGAGTGTGTGATGATAGGTCAGCACCAAGGACAGTGTGTGATGATAGGTCAGCACCAAGGACAGTGTGTGATGATAGGTCAGCACCAAGGACAGTGTGTGATGGTGGTCTAGTACCAGAGACAGTGTGTCATGGTAGTTCAGCACCAGGGACAGTGTGTGATGGTAGTTTAGTACCAGGGACAGTGTGTGATGGTAGTTCAGCACCAGGGACAGTGTGTGATGGTAGTTCAGCACCAGGGACAGTGTGTGATGGTAGTTCAGTACCAAGGACAGTGAGTAATGGTAGTTCAGTACAGCGACAGTGTGTGATGGTGGTTTAACAAAAGGGACAGTGTGAGACGGTACTAGCTCAGTACCACGGACAGTTATCATTTCTTCAGACTGTTAGAAAACTTTTTTCCATGTCCAGGAGCGGGAGAAGAATCGAGGAGGTGGAACCCTGTGCCTGAAGGTTCCGGGGGTCTGGGAGGCTTTCACTGCTGCAGTAGCAGACACAGAGAAGTGCAAGAAAACCACCAGCAAGACTGAATTGTGACAACAGTGGATACCATTAGAATATACATAGCCTGTACAAGAATGGATTTTAGGATAGTTTTCTGATTAATGTTTGAGATTGTGAATTCCCTGCTGGAGGAATAATTTTCTTTTCAACCCTTCTGAATGCTAATGTGATGTCAGTTCTATCATGCACTTCCCCAAGAATCATACCAGTAAAGCACAGAATAACTCAAGTTCAGGAATAATACATTGAACTCGTATATTTTTTACGATACAAAAATCTACATATGTACAAACTAAATCATTAGTCTATCTTATCTAGCAGTGTTACAGAGAGGGCAGTGTATCAATGTTTCAGGAAAGACAGTTGTAAAGCTGGAGAGTGTTCAGTTTCGGTACAAATACAAAACTTCCTATTTTGGTTTGTCTACTGATATGTTATCAATAACTTCAGAACAATGACATTTCTTTCACCTTAACACTACTATACTAGTAAAGCCTCAGGGTACAAATTGTTTCACTTGGTGTATCATATGTGCTGCTGTGACAACTGAAATAAATCTGTTGTTAGGTTTCAAAACTTTCATTCCATCTTCATTGAATTAGCTAAATAGGTGAAACTCAATGTCTAACAAAGCTTTAAGCTTGAGTCAGTTGAGAGCAGAGTTGGTCCTCTGGTCAGGTAATGGAACAAAAATGCCACCCTCAAAAACAGTTTAGGATCTGTGTCAAAAAATCTCCCCTCAGAGGCTCTTGACAACAGAAATTTGTACAGTCGAGTATGTAACATTATTTTCAATTAAAGTTTCTTCCAAAAACACAAGAAACATGGCAACTACCTATTGAAATGTACCTACTGTATGTGCATGAACACTGTCCTACCATAGTTAGACTGTGTAGTATCAGCCCTTTTGGAGAAGGTAATAATTTTAGAACCAGACATTTGTACCTTATATACATCTGTATAGAATTTTCTTGTTCAACACAACATAAACTTTCCTTGCCATGCATGGCATGGTAACATAGGATATTTCTTTGCGTTTGTCTCTGGATGTATGTAACAATGAACAAACTTGAATAGATGAACGAAAATAGAAAAGCACTATACTGTGATGACTAATTAACAATGTGTTGTAATCTGTGCTTCTCTGAAAAGCACCAGGTTCTCTCTCATGAAACGCAATACTAACCAAAGCTTTGTATGTAGCTACCTACTTATTCTAAACTAACATTTTAGATACCTAAGGAAGTGTTTGTGGTTTATCAGTTCCCATATTTTTTCTTGTCCATCTCAATCTCTTTTTTACGTTGGAGGATGGCAGCGTTCTTTTGCTGGATAAGGCGGATGCGGGCGTCCAGTTCGCTTTCATCTGGTCGGACTTCCAGCTGCAGTCCTGGTTTCTTGGACGAAGATGGAGCAGGAGACTGTAGGGGTGAAAGAGAACCACATGTCAGTTGCCACATTCCACCAACTACTGACTGTGTGTGGTACTGCAGCTGCAGGACACCTATTTACTGTGTATGGTACTGACTTTTGTCACCTTTTTATTACAAACTCAAAGAGAAAGCTTAATAGCTTAATACCTGTTTCCTGGCAGTTGCTGGAGCATCCAGGTCTCTTTGGATGTCCTGTTTGATCTTGATTTGGATCTGCTGCCTGGATATGGCTGGTTGGGGGGCCTGTCTCTGTACCTTGGACTGCAGGCCTAGCCGCTCATGGATGGACTTCCGTTTGACAGGAACTTCTTCTGGTGCGTCTGGAGTGGGATTTATCACTAGGGGATAACAGAATACATTAGGTTAGATTTCTTTCTATTTCATCTATCCAGCACTTAGTCTAGTTATTTGACTGTTGAGGCACCACAGATAATCTGCTGACAAGTTTTGTCCACCCTTTGCTTTCTGTTCCTCAATGTTTCACTGTCATATTGGTCTATTCTCTGGTGATTTCTGTGCTTAGCATTTGCTATGTACAACTATGGGAATTAAACACACATCACTATCAATGGACTAGCCCCCTGCTGTAGTGATTGCACAACTGTGCAGCCCAAAGATTGTGGAAACGATGAGTGCTGCACTGCTGCCACATGCACCATGTATGGTTGTGGAAAAGACTCTACACCAAGGAAGTAACTGCCCTTACCTTCATCAGTAGAGATAGATATCTTTCTCTTCACACCCCGTTCTCGTTTCTTCTTTTTCTTCCCCTCCTCCCCACCACTGCTGTCTACTGTCTTTCTCTGCATAATCCTGACCCTCAGGTCTGACCCGTCCATGGTGTCAGCTCCTGGAGGGTCGGACAGAACAATTCTCTTCACCTGTACCTTTCTCTTCACTGCCTTCACCACAGGGCTTTTCCTCAATGTGTCTTCGACTATCTCTCGCTTGTCCTGCACAGGTTCTGGAGAGACGCTACGTTTCGGTAAGAGAGACTTGGGAGGAGAAATTTTAAGGGAAAGCAAAGATTTTATCTTGGGCTGCTCTGCATTACCCTCCAATGAAGAACCAGACTTATTAGACTCCTTTTCTGGTTTTAGTGTTCTTATTTTTTTAGGTGGGGAGTGAGGGACCCTGTCAGCCTTCTCAGGTGTGGCTACTTTCTTCTTTTCTGTTCTGTTTCTGTCTCGACTTCTGTGCTGTACTTCCTGAGAATTGTTTGGAGAGTGTCTGCGTGTGTTGTGCCTGTCTCTGTGTCTATCACGTGATCGCTGGTGCCGATCACGAGGGAAACCAGACCTATCCGGTCCATTCCGGTCCCTGTCTTGTCTCTTCCTGTCCCAGGGATCAAGGCTATCTGGAATATTTGTGCGTCCCTGAGTCGTCCTTAGCAGGCCCAACCCACGGCCTTCTTTACTGTCCTCTCCAACATCTTTCTTAGTCTGTCTGAACCTGGACTCTTCAGTTTCAGACTCACTTTCACTGTCACTCAGCATAGAAGACGAACTGGACCCAGCACTCTCTGACCTCACTGAAATTCTCCTTGTCTCCTTCTTGGGTTTCTCTTTACTTTCTTTCCTCTTATCTTTCTCCACTGGTAAATTTTTGATGTTCAATGAATCAAGACCATCTGTCTTCTCCACTATGCCCTGGAGAGAGACTGTCTTTTTCTCCAGTTTTGCCTCCTTGCCCCCAAATTTCCTCCTCCTTGCCTCTAGCTTCTCATCTGTTGGTTTTTCTGTATCTTTAAAGGGAGACGTCTTACCCTCAGTTCTGTCTGGTATGACTTTGTGTGATTTTTCTCCCTTTTCCAAATTATTTCTACTGTGCCTCTCCCCAGGTCTGGAAGGCAGACCCCTTCTTTCTGACCTCCTTTTGGATTCTCGGACCTGGGGCTTTTGTAACGTCCTGTCAGCATTACGTTCAGGGGAAGGTGCATCTCTTCTGTAAGCCAAAGGCAGATGTCTACTCCTGTGTGCATCTCTTCCTCTATCTCTTGACCTGGAGTCAGATCTTCCTGACCTCTTGGCTACCTTTCTTGGTGGGGATTGAGATCTACTCCTCAGTCTCTTTCTTGATCTAGAGAGTGATTTAGAGTCCCGAGATTTTGAGACTGATCTACCTCTCTTTGACCTCAATGGAGATCCTGGTCTATCTAAGAGTTTGGGTGACTTAGATCTATTCCTGGGAAGTCGAACAGGCGACTGGGATCTCCGCCTCGCTACTTTGTGTGGTGACTGTGAAACTTTCCTTCCTACACTCCTGGACCGAGATCTGGAACATGAAGTTCTTCTTCTGTATCTCGTCCTAGAAAGTGACCTTGTCTTCCGCTGCCCGGCAGGACTTGGTGACCTTGACAGTGACCTTGACCTAGAGCGAGACTTAGAGGTGGACCTTGACGACGATCCATCAGAACTAGTAGTTGTGAATGAGACTGAGCTCTTGGACCTTGCACTTGGACTTCTTTCCGGAGAAGACTGACTTCTTTCTGAAGGAGATGGGCTTCTACTGGTTGAATTAGAACCTGATGAGGATGATGCACGAGATGCTGGTCTGTCTTCTTGTGCTTCTATTTTTTTTGTCTCACGTTCTGAGGGTGGGGAATTCTGGCAGCCCGCAATCTTGCCATTAACTGGCTCCCCATTATTCTGCTTAAGCTCTGTATGCTTCGAAGAGTTCTCAGATTCTACAGGAGCAAGACTTGCAGTTCTTAATTCATTCTTGGCTTCCTCCTGTTTTTCTAAGTCTGGTAACTTTTCCTTACCTACATTGTCACTTGAATTATCAATTTCTTTTGCAACTTCTTTACAATCTTTGTTTTCCTCTTCCTTTTCATTTTTTCTATTGCATTCTGCTTCATCAGAACTTTTCTCATCTTTTTCTACATCAGAAACCTCTCTTTCTTCCTCTTTTTCTGATTCAGAACTGCTTTCTCTGTTTCCTGCTTCCTCTTTTTCCTCTTCCTCTTTTTCTGAACTGCTTTCTTCCAGCTCTTCTTCCTCCTCTTCCTCTTCAGAGCTACTTGAACTTGACCTTCCAAGAATTTCTTCATCCGAGTCTGAATCGCTGTCATACCTGCTAAACTTGTCATTGCGCTTGGTTGGCGTTGATGGCTTTCCTTCGTTAGGAAGTACTGTCCTGTCAATCTTTGGCACACGTCCCCGCCCGCCCCTGTTCGGAGGCAGCCCGCCCATGGGAAGTGGAAGGTCATTCTCTGACTCTTCTCGTACGATGTTGATAGCGATCAGATTGCTTCTCTTGGGATGCCTGCGGTGACTGGGGAAGCCTGCCTGATTGTGAGGCCTTGGTGGGGGAACCTGGGGTGAAGTAAGTAGTTAAAAAGATTGATATGAACATCACAATGGCTGCAGCATAATATCAAGAAAATAGAAATGTTGGAACTAAATTTGGATAATCTACATGTACCTAACTTTGCTATGTTGCACAGTGACACGAACTGTCTCAATGTCAGAATGCTATACAGGTTTTTCACATCCGCCATGTTGGATTACGGTGTACGTCTGTTCAACATGCCAATATGCTGCTACTTAATTTACTAGTACCCTCAAACATCTGGTTGGCAATATTCATACAATGATTATTATGACGTCAACTGCTGCTGACATCAACAACTGCTGATAGTAATCAATATCTAGTTACTTCTGGGAAATGAAGTTTTGTTTCCACACTCTCAATTAAGCCGTAGATGGTGAGGAGTGTTACATCATACGATCCTCACCAAAACACTTTTTGGAAGTCTGAAATTTCAGATTTTGTTTTACCTGTGTTGGTCCAGTTGGAGGGACATTGGCTTGTACTGAACCCCCAGGTTTGGACTTGGCCTTGAGAGACTGGAGCGCTGCCAGACGAAGGGCCTCCAAGTCCTCGTCATCATCATCACTGTCCTCACCGGTGACTGCTGGGGAATCTTCACTCTGCTACAAGACATAAACAAGCAAGGCAGTCAGAGATGGCAGATTTAAACCTTTAGCACTATTGCTTTGCAACCCTTCTTCTAGTCCCAAAAATAACAACAATGATCAGTGCCGCATTCCGTGTTTTGAGAATCTCAACACCGCACAGACAGACAAATGGACACAAAAAGCACAATTGTTCACATCCTTGGGATGAACAACCAAACGATGCAAATCAAACTGTCGAGGTCTAGCAGGGTTCTCACCAGGATTTTTTCACAGCGTAGGGGTCAGGTATAGAAGGGCAACTTTCTGCGGCGCGAGTCACGCACCAAGTCCCCAAAACATGGGCCTGATATTCTCCCCCAAAAATTTTGTAACTCATATTAACCACTTAAGTATTTATTGTTTATTGGGGGACAGATTTTGTTTTCCCTCTGTTATAGCTTCATTCTTAAGTTATATTTTCATTTTTTTTAAGATTAATGAAGCTTCTGCCCCCAAAAACCACCCCTACGCTGGTTGAAACACAGTGTAGAGGGCTAAATCACAGCGTAGGGGGTCAAAATCACAGCGTAGGGGGCCCCTACGCTCAAACAGCCTAATGAGAACTATGCTAAGGTAGCTGTTTGATACCAAATTTGCAATGGGTATGGGGTTAGGTAGCAGGGAGGAGGTTGACACATTGCCTTGGTTTCACTTACAGTTTTAAGTGAAGCCAGCACAGCTGTCCGAAGGGACTGCAAGTCTTCTTCCTGAAATCAGAAAGAAAGTGGTATTAAACAACTGCCAAATATCATCCACACAGGATGAAATGAAAAGACTTCAACTTTCTTCTAGTTTGATTCTCAGCTGAATAAAAAAAGTGATAAATTATAATCTTTGTCAAACAAAAGGTAAGCAGTCTTTCCTCTATTGTTCAATGGATTTTAGTGGTGATACAGAAGAAAAAGTAACATGTTCTAGGAGACTCTCAACATACATAAAGTATGGAAAAAACACAACATCGTAGTGCAACTTTTAGAGGCCACGTGACTCTAACGCAATACACTAGTATTTAGGACACTGAACAACAATAACAACATACTACTGTTTATTTGCATTGTTTGGCCGATAAAACAGGTGGAACATACTGGCTTGACTCACACAATGTAAGCATATCTCTGTGTACAAGACTAGGAAGACACTCCAAGTCCAACATAATTTTGACTGACAAAACGACAGGAACAGACTGACAGAAGCAGACAAGATCTTCTGTATTTTCTGCCGAACTTCGTTTCAATCTACCAAAGAAAATATAACAATCTTCAAAGGCAAAGTGGTATCAACTATATCCCCGTATTCTCTGGACTCCGTGTGAGCTAATAAGAAGTCCTAAAGGTTTCAAACTACAGCTAAATAAAGGGAAAGTATGAGAAAGTCGCGGGACATTTCCTACCTCGACGTCCGACGCCATCATTGCTATCCTCGTGGAATCGTTTACTAAACTTTAGGGGTGTACCTATAAAACGTATATAACAGTACACGCTGTCAAACATTCTATATACTTTAACATATTACCATTCTACAAATATTACCTATATTAATATATATTTCGTAGTTGTAGGTCTTTTAATTGAGGTAAACTTTGAACTTACGGATATACAAGATTTTAAATCACCCAACAGGTAAAGTTATGGTATAGTCTAGTATCCCAGGGGCCTTTGTGAGCGCACAATGTCCTGAGAACGAGAGCATTACTGAGTGTCGTGGGGACGAGTCTAGCTGCTGATTGGTCAGTCGTGACGTCACTCCTTGACGGAGGCCATTTTGAAAACCAGTATCCAGATAGAGATCCGGACTGTTGCAGGCAAGTAAAAAATTCCGTCCAAAATATGCGCTTTTCCTTGCTAATATGTGAATGTCTACATTGCTATATACACATGTTCGAACAAAAAGATACTTATGATAGCTTTGAAGTTGTGATGACGACTTAGTTGGCACTGTCGTCGATATTTTGCAAAATGAAAATTTATGTGGTTGGTTCAAAAGGTTTCGTATGCAACGGTTTAGTATAATTTTGGGGGTGATCCCTTTTCTTGAATTGCTTCTTATTTTCGAGCAATGCATTTGACCAGGGTATTTGTGATCTCACAGTCATCAATTTATGTGGCCCCTTGTCTGGTGAAAAATATTAAACTTTCCGTTGTGACATACTCAACGGATACTAGATTTAAAAAATCATGTCGAGATCTTAAATTTTACAGATCTCATCCATATGGCGATCTCAAGTTGGAGCTCAAACTAACTGCATTTTTACTTGTTTTTTTCTTAAAGCCTATTAATGTCTGTTTATACCCTTTGTTGAGTGCTCAGTTTGTGTACTCTGAACTGTTTGTTTTACTTGAGACAAAAGATGGATATAATTTGCATGAGAATAGATTACAGGTAATCACTGTGTAAAGATAAACTTGCTGGCACACTTTCAAATTTGCTCCACTTTTCTGAGATAACTGCTTACCAGTACCCTTTCTATTTAACTATTCCGTTAAAGGGTGCCTGGTCTAAACAATCTACCATATGAGGAGAGACTTAAGGTGCTTAGGCTCCCGACACTGGTATACAGAAGAATACGTGGGGACATGATCATGACCTACAAATACACTCATGGGAAGCTGGACACAGAGGGTTGCCTACCAAAAATGCAAGAAAAAAGAAGGACAAGAGGGAACAGCCTACGACTAAACAAAAGATCAGTGAACAACAACAAAAGACTGTTTTTCTACAGCAACAGGGTAGTAACATGGTGGAACAGTCTACCGGAAGAGGTAGTGTCAGCCCCAAGTGTGAACAGTTTTAAAAATAGACTGGACAAACACATGAGAAGTCATCCAGTGGTGTACAACCCCCGGGCATTGGACAACCCCCACAAGATGACCATGTCAACGCAGTAAACTACAAGGAGCGGCTCAAAGTGGAAGAGAACTTCCTACCGAGACGAAAGATCTACTCTACTCTACTCTACTCTAAAAAATATTCAAAGACAGTTCAAATCAAAGTTCAGACTACTTCTACAAATTATGGAGATTACTTCCAGATGTTTCAAATTCAACTGTTTTTTCCAGTTCGTGATAAGTGTGGACTAGTTCTGTCAGTTCATAGTGACACTGACTGAAGAAGAATGATAGATGTCACTCAAAACATCCTCAATAGATTAAATCTCCGTTATCTTTTAACCTAACTCACTCTAACCTCTGTCAACATATTCCCAAACACGATTGTTCAAGTAATGTATTGTACTACTACTTTGCACTTCTTCAGATCTTTGTTGTATCTTGAGTTGAGGACCTGAACCCAGTCAGGATGCCGACACCCTACAGGCCTATAGAGGAGTACTACCAACTTAGGCACACCATCGGATCAGGTCAGACACTTCTGTCTAATCGTCATACCACAGTCTGACGAAACAAATTTTTACTATTTCTTTTTAAAAGAATGCTTGATGTTTTGTTTGTAGAAGTGGAAGTACAAATACTTTAACAACGTTTCCCTTTTTTCTAGGTGGTTTTGCCAAGGTGAAGTTGGCACATCACATCTTGACAGGAGAAAAAGTGGCTGTGAAGATCATGGATAAGGCAGCACTGGGGGTTGGTTACTCTTTCTGTTGTACTGTTTGGCAACAACTTTTTTCGACAAATATTGTAAAGTTATGTCTCAAGTTTTGTGATTGTGTACTTTGCGCCACTGGCTGTTACTTGGTGTTAGTATTCTGACTCCATATCTTTTTCCATCCCCATTTCTAGCCGGACCTTCCCCGTGTGCAGATTGAGATAGAAGCCATGAAGACCCTGACACACCAGCATGTGTGTAAACTGTACCAGGTGTTAGAGACAGACACCAAGATCTTCATGGTACTGGAGGTGGGTAACTACTAACCACTAACCAGTCATCTGCAAGTATTAGATCATGTAAAGCTCAGGGCAACATCCAGCCAAAAATACAAGAAAACAAACTTGTGATCTCTCTGCCATTCAATACCACAAATGTGTCAAAGATGTCCCTTTGAGTCTGTTAGTGTTAAAGAAGATATTTATGATATTTCTCTTATTTTCCTGTCCAGTACTGTCCTGGAGGAGAACTGTTTGACTACATTGTTGCCAAAGACAGACTGCCAGAGGAGGAGGCCAGGGTGTTCTTCAGACAGATCGTGTCGGCTGTTGCCTATATCCACACTGAAGGGTATGCACACAGGGACCTCAAACCGGTATGTCTAATTTGCATTTTACCAGTATTTTTAAATATACAATTTTGATCAATCAGTTTTTCACACCTAAAATTGTTTTGAACTTTCAACAGGGCTCAAAGTACCCACCCAACCAAGTAAAAGAATACTGGCTTGGTATCATAAATTAAGGAAAACAGATAAAAATGGATGTTGAGCCTTAACTTGTAATGGGTTAGATGTTTTCTCATTTCTTGCCTCTTTTTACAGGAAAATCTTCTCCTTGATGAAACCCACAACTTGAAACTGATAGATTTCGGTCTATGTGCCAAACCCAAGGTGAGAATGACATTTACTGTCAGATGTTCAAAGTAAATTGTATTATAGTTAAAGCTTGTCATTGTTGTCATACTTTTGTCTCATGGTTGTTGTGACAAAGATATAATACTTCAACAAACTGCTGTTCTCTCAGCAAATACAATGTAAGATGCTCAGAATGTTGGGCAAGCCATATCCCATTCAGTCATGTGTGTAATGAAGTTTTACTCACACTATTGTTTGATTTCCAGGGTGGGATGGACCACCAGCTGAGCACGTGCTGCGGCAGCCCTGCGTACGCCGCGCCCGAACTCATCCAGGGGGACGAGTACCTAGGGGCAGAGGTAGGGGGCGCTCCTGTTAACCATGCAAAAATAACTGCTTTTCTGGGATGCAATGAAGTTTTAAACCTTGTGTGCACAAGTTGTGTGAGAGACCATTGCGTTTGAGCCATCACACAAATGTCTTCTTTCTATTCTTATTGATAAGTGTGGTGGGTTCTTAAAAGAACACACAAAAACACGCAGAGACACATACACATACACTTATATATCGAAAGACATTTTTCTGCATATCTACACTGGTGTGGGTAACATTCATTAAATTGTATTGTTGTAGACTCAAGGAAGGATAGTATGAATTATGTAACACCATAATAAAACAAACAAACAAAAACAAACAAGCTCAACCTCATTACAAGAGGGCTGCAACTCCTACCAGTAGCGAACAAATCAGACTCTAGCCACCCGTGGCTGGATCGTGATTGGAAGCCGTGGTACACTACAGTGTTGTACCCCCTGTAGGCTGATGTTTGGAGTATGGGAGTGTTGCTGTATGCCCTGATGTGTGGCTTCCTGCCTTTTGATGATGATAACGTGGGAGCTCTGTACAGGAAAATCAGGGTATGTATCTTCTTCTTTTTTATTTGTCAGTCAGATTTTACTGTCTTCATCTTTTCTGATTTAAAAAGAAAAGATGATACATGTATGTACCATTCTTGACATACATATATATATATATATATATATATATATATATATATATATATATACTACTACGTA
>NW_017804420.1:1411955-1451431 GCF_001625305.1 Branchiostoma belcheri
TATATATATATATATATATCAACCCTTCAACTATATGATTAAAATAGTTGATTTCTGTTGTACATGTTTGTTACAGAAAGGACAGTATGAAGTCCCAGACTGGTTATCCCCCCAAAGTGTGGACCTTATCAATGTCATGCTGCAGGTAATACATGATTACAAAGACCACTCTTAGAAAGTGTAAAGTTTACTTCTTAGGATTCATATACACGCTGTCAAATCTGCATACTCAAAGTGTTGCAGAATTAGCCTCTTTTGCAGTGATGAGGAGTTCCTAAGTCCTGAAATATATGATAGATAACCTGCTTACAAAGACAGGTATCCCTGTCTTTCAATGAATCCCAAGAAATGGCCTACTGGTTCTGAAACAGCAAGGCACAAGTACTTCATGTTGTTGTGCCTTTCTCTCCTCTAGGTTAATCCCAAATGCAGAATTAATGTGAAGGAGCTGCTGTGCCACCCTTGGTTGACAGAGGGCCTTGCTGAACCCATCGACTTCAGGACCAAGTACAGTGTAAGCAGACATGCCATACTGCCTGCAGTTTGTCACAAAGCTGACAGAGGGCACCCTTGAGTCATAATGACATAAATGTCATCATGCATCATAACCACTTCCAATGGGTTAATGTACGAGAATGTACCAGAGCAAAGTTTACAAAAAAAAAGTATGAATAACGTTGAATTTTAAGTTTTTGTCTGAATATTTTTCTAAGGTATATGTGTACAGTACTAGAGATAAGTACCACCATAGTCATTAATGTATCAAAATCTATTCTTACTTTAAGTGTTTCAGGATTCTTATGTTTGTCTAATGTCTGTTCCCACACAGAATAACCACATAGATGAGGACTGTATCACAGAGATGTCCATCCACTTCAAAAAGTCCAAAAACACAATGCTTGACATCATCAAAGATGTATGTACACACTAAGTTTCATTCAACATTTTCTCTTAGGAGTAATACATTAGAAATGTACGATGTGTGTTACGTCCATTGTTATCCTGCTTACACTTTCAGTAACACACAAAAATTCGAAATATTTGTCACAAGCAGTACTTTTGTTTTAGAGTATTCATGTTGAGATAATGAAACAGTTTAGCGGTTTTTATTCCTATGTATGTACATGAAGGCTTTTTCATGCTACTCCTAAGCTCTCTAGTAATGGGGAAAACAAATAGGAATCATGTTACATTCTTTGACACAGTGGTCTTCAAAATAGACAACCTGTTCTAAGTCTATATACTGGTGCAACGGCCAAGGCAAGTGGGTAGAGTTTTTGCTGTGCATTCAGTAGGTTGTGAGTTTGACCCCCAACGGAGTCATACCATAGACTTTAAAAGTGGTACATACTGCAAAATCTCTGCTTAGCACTCAGCATTTGGGAAAGAGTATGGAAGTTTAACACACACCACCACCAGTGGACTAACCCTCTGCTATAATGATTGCAAAACTGTGTGGCCCAGGGGCTACAGAACTGAAGATGAATACCACTCTTTGCACCATCAGGTGCTAGAAGGATTTTAACTAATTCTAAATCTCCATGGCTTTGCTTGTTCTGTCTCCAGTGGAAGTACGATGACATCACAGCCACCTACTTTCTCCTGTTGAACAAGAAGAGACGAGGCAAGCCGTGTCGGATCCTGGTGCCTCCTGTCCTGTCCCCGAAACATGCCCCAGATACTCCACTGGCAGACATCACAGATAAAGTAGTAAGTGTTATCATTTACACCTTTTTGCTCTGTTCTGCTTAATCGGTAAACTGCTTTTATGTATTGTGTAACATACCAGTTTTGTACAGTGAGTAAGCACAAGGTGTGTAAGACTGCACTGTAGGTTTTAACCACTCGCACCGGGAAGGACCCCCACTCTTTTCGATACATGCAGTTGGTTCTTGAGTGTGTCACATGTGCCAATTTGGAAACTCCGATTACCGGATTCAAATGTTGAAATTTGTGTTGTTACAATGTTTTTGTCTGGGGACACCAAATTTTCTCAATGTCTATCACATTTCACCCGGAGGCTTGCTAGGCCGGTACCTCAGGTGATGCGGAATACACAGTGTTGCATTCTATATTTACAACATTAAGAAGTAATTTTTTAGAATACAGATGCTCTTATTACACAACCAAGAGTTTTATTCAGCCGACATTTCTGTGACTGTTTGTTACCTTCCTCAGGGCAATTCTGACTGATTCACATTGCACACCACAGGTATTGCTACTGAAAAGTCTCTTTATTCAGTGACTTACCAACCTGATGAAACTACTGTATTCACGGAAGTGATTATTTTGTGTTCAGTCTGGGAACATGGCAGATCTTCCAGACGACATCTTTAACCTGATGGGCCCAAGCACGCCCCTGAAGGACGGCAAGAAGAACAGCAACAAGGAGGACGACTTCATCATCGGGCGCCGAACACGCAAGGAGAGAGAACCCGAGGAAGACTCAGACATCTCACCGCCTGAGGAGAAGAAAAAGAAGAAAGATGACGACTACATGTTTGTGAGACCGGACCCCATGTACTCGTCTGGAAGGTACCGCAGGGGGGGTACCCCCGCTAAACAGGCCAAGGTGGCAACAGGGGTAGCCAAAAATACAACCCCCCTGAAGAACAGGTTGGTGATGGAAAGTCATTCCCCTTTTTTTCAGTTTTTTATTAACAGATTTAAAAGCTATGTCACGTTTGAAGGTAGCTACAGTGACTGTAGACTGTAGTGTCCAACACAAAAAATGGAAATTTTTTGACTGCTCACTTCTTGACAAAGATTGGAGCTGAACAGTCAAAAATTCTGGTGATTACAGTTCAAACATGTTTCAGAATGACATCTACCAACACAGATGATCATCTGTTGATGACTTTAAACGAAACTTCTGTAAATATCTGTAACTTTCCTTCTATTCTACTTTTTGTATATTGAATGGTCCTGTATGGTTTTCTTCCAGGAGGAGGTCCAAGACTCCGCCCCCTATTCCTGTGTGCAGGGCAACCCCGCCAATCAAACTCATGCAGCCAATCAAACAGGAGGATGGAGGTATGAGTCTAACACAAGCCTTTCATTGGTCATTATTGTTTAGAACTTTCAGCTCTTGTTTGTAAATCACTGATGGGTACATATTATCACATTTACTTTATTCTATGAAAAGAACACATGTTATAGATTAAATGTACTTTATTGTCTTACCTATAGTTTTCTATCTTTTCTATACAGATTCTGTCTTTTTTAGGGATTATGATTTACAATGTTGATGAAAGCTGTCATTTATAAAGTGTTATAACTTATATTTGACAATTTGTCCAGGTGCAGTCCCAAGATCTGTTGATGACAACTTGTGTGGCCTTGGTACCTTCAGTCCTGAGAGGAGGTGGGCTTGTGTAGTATATAACCTAGCTTATTATGTTTGGTGTAACATGGATTGCAATATACATGCAGCATGTAAACTGTCTTTTTGTCTGTCCCCACTTTTTGAAACACCAGCCGTTTCTTTCATTTGGATCGATTTTGTGTACATATAGCAGAAGCACTTACAACTTCTAAAACATGGTAGATAGCATTTCGGTTTGCAAACAATCTCTACACTTAGAGCATATTCTACACTTAGAGTATTATCTTATTGAAAACTTGATACAATGTCAACCTTGTGAATTCTGTCATTCATATGCTCAGAACTCCATCTGTGGATCGTCATATCGACATGGCCAACCTGATAGCGTCCTCGGAGAAGCGGCGTATGCCTGGCTCTGCCAAGAAAGTGTTCGGCAGCATTGAGAAGAGACTGGACAGGATGATCGGCCTGCTCACACCCAGCAAGAGGAAAGGTTCGGTGGCTGAGGAGCCCAGGCAACTCAAGGTGGGACTGCATCTATTGGATGGGAAAATGTTTAAAAAGACTTTTGATATTCAAATCTGTGAAACATCTACATTTGGCTGAAATGCTCTTGTCTGTAGATCATCATCAACATGTAGATCTATCTTACTGATTTTCAGCCCATTTGGTATGTCCTTTTTTCTAGTGCTTTCCTACACTTTGTCGCAATGGTTATTCCTTTTTTGATCCTCATAGCTATCTCTCTCTTTCTCTCTACCTCCTTACCTTCCTCCCTTCTTCCCACCCCTTTCTCCCTTTTGCTATACATACATTCAGTATTCGCTTTTCTCTTTCCCTCTCTCCTTCTTTCCCTCCCCACTTTCCTCGCTTCTCTCCCTCTCCTCTCCCTTTCTCTCTATCTCACTCATTTATTCGATATTCAAATAGTACAGATTCAGGGCATGAAAAGGACACTTGAATATAGCTGCATCATTTCCAAAGAATACAGGTACAATGTGAGATTTTTTCCTGAGAAATGCCCAGTCTTAGTTGTTAACTGTACAAATGTGTACATGTGTGTGTCAGACTGTGTTAGCTGAGGGCATGGAAGGTACCCTGGACAAGATGAAGGAACTGAAGGAGCTGGTGACTCCTGACAAGTGGAAGTTTTCCTCTACCTCCTCTGAGGAGGGACCCAGGAAACTCAGGGTGACGTACCCGAGTCTTGTAGAACAGTCCCAGGACAGGGATGTCTCCATTGTCCATCACAAACAAACAAACAAACAAAGAAAGAGCTTAGGACAGGTCCTTTGGAAACGGATTGGTTGTATCAAAATCTGGCCAAAAGACCGATATGGGCAAGGGCTGTCAACATGCCAATTTTTGAGTACAGTACTACATGTACATGTAAAAGTCTAAAAAAAGATACATGAAGAAAGGGTATTGTGAAAGTCTGGAGACATCCCTGTCTGAAAATTTGCACACAGGTTTAAGGTGGAAGAGCATGCTGTAAAGCTTGCTGGTGCTAACAGCATGCTGACAAACATTTACAACTGGGCTCCAGGGTGCTTACGTGGTAAATAACATTGTCTATTTTCATTTTCAGCCCCTTGAAGTAAGGCACTGTCTTAAACAGAATATGATGTGCATGTTCTGGTGTAAGGAATTGTCAACCTACAGTGAAGGAATCTTTTGATTGTCCTTGTTTTTTTTTTTAAACAGACTGCTATCTCAGTTCCATGGACCTGTACCTTAACACAATTTCTTCAGGTACACATCTCTACCTATTGTGGAACTGAGTTATGAAAGAGTTAAGACTTTTTGCCGTTAATCTGTAACCTCTGTGTTTCCCCATAGAAAGGAGACTTGGACCTGCTGAGTGTGAAGATCACGTCCAGTCTCAGTGCAGAACACATCGTGACAGAACTCTCACAGGAGGCTCGCAAGAAGTACATGCTGTGCAAGGAGAAGGGGTAAGTTGGAAACGGTGTATTGTTACTAAATTGGTGAACTGAACTGGTGAACTGTACAAAGTTTGACCTAACTGGGGAAGTTTAGATCCTACCTGTTCCTTTTAACCCCAAAAGTCTACAAATTAGACCAAAATTTTCAACGAAAAGAAGGATTTTAAGAAGGTACTACAATTGTATTCCCATTTTTGGCCTACTCTGCTATGGGTATTGTGACTGTGACGTCAGCTCTTCAACAGACAAGAGTGCCATAGAAAAGGTTGTTTTTGTCACATGAACTTGACATACAACTCCCCACATGTTCCTCTGATGATATCTGGCTGTCAAATTAGTGACAAGCGGCTCTACGATGGAATCTTTGCTTTTAATAACTGGGAATCAGGACAATCATTTCCGCTGTACTGGTCGTGTGATTGTCGCTGGCGGGGGGAGCGCCGCGGCGTCTGTCAGGCTGCCAGACAGGCGTTACCTGTACCTGCGCGTCCTTCAAACCTTAGATACTTATGGCACTTCAGTCGGTAAGATTGTGAAAAAGTGTGCGAGAAGAAAGCAGCTTTTACTTCCATTGTGGAAAAAAAGCAAAATTTGTTTTCAAGTCTTTCCCTGTAATTTAGGCGAAATGAAAGTAAGAAAAGAAAAAGAAATCAGGCATTTCAGTCTTCTGGGAAGTGTTTTGGGTTTTTGTGGAGCTTTTGGGACTGTAATGTATGGTAATGGAGAAATACCTGATTGAATTACAAATTTGATTATTACTCATAGTATATAGGACAATATGATTGTATTACACCATGGTTTACAATGTACACACCATAGCATACTGGGTCAAAACCTGTCAAGCACAACAAACGCTATCTCTACCCACCCACTTCCAATCCTTGCTGTTGATGATAAAATACATACAAACTCAACCTACACCATCACCGCCCAAAACAATACTTCCATCCCGGAAATAATTACTGCATAGCAAGAACAAACTGATCCCCATCTAAACTGTTGAATGTGGATGCTGCAGCTGGGGGTTTTGTGTTGCCTGGTTGGCTGTTGGTCCAGGTTTACAGATGATCCAAAGTGAAATGTTCCCTTTGGCATCTATTGCGTACATTCTTCAGCAGTTCAAAGAACCATTACCTGGTTGGCTGCACCTGAGCCTTGTCCAGGCAGAGCAGTAATGTTTTCTCCTCGGGGTGACTGTCTTTAGCTTCATCATCTGCATGGGTTTTTAAAGATACGTAGGGCTTGAAAATGAAATGCCACCTACCAGTGTTCTAGCCAGCATCTTTCTGTCATTTGATGCTCAATAAGAACAAGATTTTCCCAATCTGTAATTTTTGATGGACAAAATCGGTGTGCACATATATGGAAAGAGATGTCATTAAACTAAGCTTAGCCTAGCAGCAAAATTCGCCCCTCAAAGTCAAAATGCAGAAAATGGCATTTCAGAGGTTCAAGATTGCAAAATTTTCCTGGGTAGCATGCCCCAGGACCCCCCATGATTGTTGCACTTAGGTGCTTGACATGATGTTACATCAAACAAAATTGAGATGATGAAAAAAATTCAGTCATTGTTGACCTGAAGAAGGTGACAGACAGTCAACAACATGTTGGACTTGAACTGGTCACTGTTGAATAAACAACCTTCTCATACAGTTTACCCGATGAAATTATTCACAGATAAATTTTCTTGTTGCCAAGACTTCATATCTTTTCCTAAACACCAAACTGCTAACATCATCGAATCATCAGATAGTGCATCAAATGGTTGGCCGGCTGCGCCGATAATTGTGAGAAACCGAATGAGTCTTTAGAGAGACGGAGAGAGATTAAAGGTACAGCGGTATAGATCAGCGCCGGGAAGTTGTCAATAGTACCCGCAGCGAATCAATGACAGCACATTGTGCTCCACGGCATAAGCATTATTGTAACGGAAGTTTTGAGGTTAATTTAGGGCAGAGTGGTACACTGGTATTAATTACGGGGGCTTTGGGAAAGTGGGCAGAAAACTATCAGTTCCAGTCCTTAGTCATGATCATGAATTATCAATTGGGTAAGACATTGTAGTGGCTATAGGCTGTAGAAGGTAACACGAGGACTGGGCATTTTAGTACTGAAAGTAAATAGTACAGAATTAACGAAAATCATAGTCCTGACATATCTAGATCAGGAGATGTCAAAACTGGAAGTTCTGCTGCAGTACCGAGGAAAGCTGACCAAAAAATCTAAATTACTAATCATTTCTTAGTTAGGTGAAGACCTACCCACCTACCAAAGTTTTAGAGTACAGTACAGTATTGACAATTCATTTATAAGTTCTTAAGTTGTCAAAACCACATACACACAGTGCTACCAAACACAGCCTTGAAAAATGTGCCCTCGATTACCAACATTGTTAGGGAAAAGCTGGTTAGAAAAGGTAGGAAGGCTGCTGAAGTCTTTGTAGGTCTTTTGTTATTGAGAGGAAGTGTTGATCTATCAAAGAAAGTGTTTCAGGCACAGGAGCTGATTGGACCAACTATTCCCATTGAAAATAGATAGGACAAAAGAGATTACAGGTGGAATGGGGGAACCTTACATTGAGCCTTTAGCAAAGTTCATCCTATCGAAGAGAGTAATGATTATGCTGAGATTCCCCTTGATATTGGTGAGGTGTTCTTGGCAAAGTATTCTCTTCAAAGTGGTGGTCTCATTCTGTGTGTTCCTTTGTTGCTATCATTGCAGAGACCAAGGCCAATGGCAATTTGCATAACCGTTTATATATCATAGGATTTTAGAGGATTTGGCCACAAGTGCCTGTTTAGAACATAGCACAACTGAATCTCTTCTGAACCTGTTCTTTTATTTGAAATAACTGGTTAACTATCTATAGACGTGATACAAACATTTTGTACAGTAAGTACAAGCTGGATAAGACCAGACTGTAAGTTTGAACAACTCACACCGGGAAGGACCTCGTAACTCTTTTCAATAAGTGCAGTGGGATCTTTGAATTGTTGAGGTGTGAATTTCCTGAAACATGGGACCTTTAGCTTTACATCACATTCAAGAGAACATCCCTAACTGAAGCCAGGAACTTGTTTGCACCTGGGTCAAGAGAGGAAATAGGTCTTATAAGTGTCTTTCCCAAAGGCCCAACATTGGGGTCTTCTAGGGATTCGAACCCAGAACCTTTAAAATCCCAGTCAACAACCCTAACCACAAGACGACCTCGCACACTTCACCTGTTCTTGGCACAGTTGAACCAGTGATGGACATCTGGATACCTAAGTAGACTGTGTACCACCGACTTCTCACAGTGTCTCCTTAATGAGCACTTACCCACTTGCTTAATGTACCACTGGGTCTTGAAGAAAGACAAGTCAAACAGCTTGATCAATCACAGTAAGGGTGTAGAACAGGAAGACAGAGCACCCGTCGGATGAGTGGCCTCCAGGGAGGACCTGTGGATTAGAACAGGCATCATCACGGCAGGCTCATTGGGTGTGTGTAGTCTGGATAATCACCCTCCAATTACTACCTGGGAAGCCATGAAGTGTGTGGAGTGAGGAGAGGGCATTACCTCTACTCCGGCCATGGAAGTGTCCACTTCTGTGTCCAGTTCACCACTTTTAGTTAACAGGGCTCAAAAGACCACCTGTATATGTACATGCAAATTAGTGCAGGTAAAATTGTCTCTCTGTAGAATAGGTGTTTCTGATGTCTATCTGCACCTAACCTGTATTAGTCCATTTACACCATCTACATGTACGAGAAAAGAAATAATGGTATCTGAACAGTTTTTGGTATGATCACACCTCACAAGTTCTGAGTGGTGCATGTAAAATTTGTCTGGTTAAGGTTATTTTCAATATTTACCTGTAACAGTGTAGGGATGCAGAAAAAAAGTATTTTGAACCCTGCATAGCCTTATAGTTTCATTTCTTTGTTGTTCACGAGACACCAGTCATTCAAAGAACTGTAGATGGCCAGGGTACATTGTTCTTCCCAATATATACAATACACACATAGATGTACAATGTACTAGGTACATGTATTTATATTTATTGAAGTAGCAAGATTTCAGGGGATAACTACTTTCACTACTACCACATAACAACAGCTTACTTTTTTTTCTGACTCGATTATTCATCACCCTTTGAAAGAACTCAGGCAATGCCAATATCAACTGATACATGGATAGATTGGATCAAACCAGCTCATTAATACCAACTGTTGTAAACAGTGCAGCTGCTTAGACTGCCATTAGCCTAAATCTGTAGTCAAGTGAGCATCAATCCAGCCTGTCCTATTGTTGAAGAGGGTATGCATGGGGGGATCCTGGCAATACTTAACAATAAATTAGAAGGGCCAGGGAAAAAATTAATACAAGCTGGCAACACTCAAAGTTTTTTTGTATTAAGGTTCTTCAGAATGTTCTGTTGTATTCATGGGAGGCAAAACTTGTCTGCAGACCTTGGACACATGGACCTTTGGACTACACAATACAAAGAATTTTTCAACATCACTTAACGATAAACAAGGATAACAAAGTGCTATGTGGGATTTAAGCGACCAATTGTGCTTTGCGAAGAATTTTGTGACATTGCTTACCATTAAATTTAAGCAGCCGGCTACAATTAATGGTGAATTAAAATGGCTTGCTACGACACCCGGAAAAAGGCCATGCAGACCCTCATTGAACTCCAGTAAGAAGTTACAGCCCCTCTCAGATCAAATGGGTTCTTGATACCGCCATGCTGATGATACAGATGACTCTATATCACCCGTCTGCCACTGCCAGTCATTCCCAGCATCTATAACCTTCCCGCACTCTTTTATGGCACTTGCAATGATAGATATCAGCCAGTTCTTCCGCATGTTCAATATTCTATCTGACTTGAGATTACCGGATAGATGTTCATCTTTAGTAAAGATACAGACAATTAGCCAGGTAATAATCAATTTCATCCTAGATTTTTATGAGTCAGGATATGTCTCTCTTTGTTAGTCAGCCGTAATTTGATGGCTTCTGTGGTCGTGGGTTTGTGACTTTGCCTTGGGTTATGTCTATATAGAAGAAGTATACACCTTTAAAGTTAGAATATAGTGTTAGCAGAATTCAGTTTTTCACTTGTCATCTTGCCACCATATAGATAATGCTCCTTAGTACAACAGATAAGTTTCATCATCTCAAAGTTGATAGTAGATACATGTACTAGATGATATTACCACAGTATCTATGAAAAATGTACCAAGTTGAACCAAAGTGACCAATCGCAAACTACTACACTCTCTGTCAAAACAATTTTCTCTCTTTCTAAATTTCAGTGACAAAAATCTTTGTTGTCTTGTGCAGTCATACTTTCAAAATTATTTACGACACACGCAAACCGCATCTCTGTATCAATTGCAAGATCGCAGGAAAAGCCCAGCAGTTTTGCTGGTGATGCTTACAACAATCATTGCACCGGCACCCTTAATGCCTACGCTATCTGCTAGGTCCGACAATAAAAGAGTTCCCTAATGTTGCGTGTCATTGATTGTGCAGTATCTATAATCACAGTGATTGGATTTCCCCGGATCTACTCCCGATGAAAACTAGATTAAGTTTTATGTTCAATTTACATGAAGAATAGCTTGTATTGTCCACGGTGGGGAGTGGTGTGTTTTGGCGCGGTGGGTGCACAGGTGGCTGAATTGACAGACTCGCTGGCACTCAAATATCACCATAACTCTAACTAGCTGCTCGCCAAGCCAATATTTCACCCTCTCTGATCTAGTATCACTGTGTGCTGGTGCTGGGAGATGGAACTATTTATTGTACAAAACAATGGCCTTGAAAATGGGTAATTCAACGGAGCATGGGATTTTTCCAGTGTTTTGGAATGTCCTTGGAGATTATAAAGATTGTTAATTCAAAGTAAAAAACTTCTTTCACCAGCCAACCACAGCTTTCATTTTGTATTTCAGATAATGCCCCTTAGTATAAATATAACAGACAGGTTTTTATTATTTAGCCTGGGTACCATCCTACTTGTATGCCGGGGCTCCCACACTCGCTTCCCTAAGAAGTAAGTTCTTAGGGAAGCGAGTGTGGGAGCCCCGGCATACAAGTAGGATGGTACCCAGGCTATTTATTATTGGGATTGGCAAAATAAAATAGCTAATGTTACCACAGTACAAACGTATCTATAATATGAGAAATGATATAGCATCCATTAGGGGTGCCAATGGAACAATCTATAAAAGAAAATGGATGCTAACGGTAACATTACTGTACCAGTGATTACTCCATAGCATAAAATGGAAAACTTGTTATATTTTCTTACCACCTGGAAGGGAAACATTTTTTTATGAACAGAGGGAAATATTTAACATTTGCCAGCAAATATTTCCTCTCTTATTTTTCAATCAATACTTCTGGCCATACAGGATTGTACTCTAAGTTACATCTGGTGCATGAATCTTACCAAGGCCAACACAGCACATTTTCGATCTCGTGAAGATTCTACTCAGTATCATATTTGGATGCTTTGTGATTGTAACCGAATAAGATCAATTGTAAATTTGACTAAAACCCAATGTCACACACTACGTCTATTTACAATATCTGTGATGCTGCCCCACTTCTGTGTCACTATCCTAAATGCCTCCATTGTCCACAAATGCCTCCAATCTAGAGGTCAGTGCCCCAGGTTGAAGTGCAAACCTACAGACCCAACCCTACACAAAGGTCCGACTTCACAACACAAAGGTCTTTCCTGTCTGTCCCAGGGTCTGTACCGTACGGTGTTGCCTTTATGACCTCTTCCATAAAAACATATAATTTTTGCAGGGGGCAGACAAACCACATATGCTCGGGGACCTCAGGAGTCCCAGCAAGCCGGAAAGCTTTTGTTATAGAACACAATCAATACAGCGTTAGGTGTGCCATCAACATTGTTATTCCAGACTGATTAAACCGCAGACAGTAAAGAGGGAGATTAGTGTTTCCAGTACCCTCTGTAGACCCACGTCCAAATGATCAACTCCCATTAACTCCACACACAAATGCTTTTTGTAGGGCGCTATTGTTAAAGCCCATTGTGCTGGGGAAAATTGTCTGCAAGGTCTTTAGGATTAGCCCTCCCTCATAATCAGTTATTGTGGTTTATGTCAGCACTCGTTCTATTGTGCTTACAAACTACAATGTATAACTGTGGTACTGGTGCCAGATAAAATAATGTCATTAAGGAAAACACCCCCCGAATTCAATTATTAAGATTTTATCACTTCTTTATGGTTTTGAATTTCTTCAGGGAGGGATTGGGTAAGTTGTACTTTCAGAGGTCAGTTGTAAATTTATGACCTGTCTGATTCGGGGCCATAAAAAGTTGATGTTATGGTGCAAGAGCTACAAAAATCTATGTAGATTTATGCCAATGATGATTTCTACATTTCTTTTGGGAAAATTTGACCTCGGGTTGATATGATAAAAAAATATCTGGCTGTGAAACATTATCATCTCACTTTATTTTCCCTCTAAATGGCTGATAATGATAGATAATGATTAATAAAGCAATAGAATTGTAGGTTGCTGAAATTTTACCCAAAGTACAGAATACATTGTTCAAAGTTATCTTCTTATATCAGTATAAAAGTTATCTTCTTACATGTATATCAACATCAAAAATACTTGGATGACATAATTTCACTAGACAAGTCAGGCAACTCTTTAATACAATCTCCCTTAGTACAGATGATTTGAGTTAGGCCAATCTTAAAGGACACTTTTTGAGTCCATCCATTGAAAAGAGTCTGACCAGAGGTTGACCCGTTAGAGGGATGTCTTACATTAACCCACTTGTCCCACACGTATCTCTCCCAGGTGCAACTATAGATGATAAGGCATAGCAGGGCTGGAAATACCACCTGCATATGCATGGTAGTGCAGGTAAAATTGGAGCTGTACCTACAGTACCTATTTGTCACCTACACCTACAGTGTAACTTGCACTGGTCCATGGCAAAACCAGACCCAGACAATTTAGAGAAATACATGTAACAGCGAGCAGGTTATTATTGGAATGAGCAGAGCACTTTGGACTAATGCCTCTGACCATTTACAGCTTAGAGGTACATATCCAATATTTTGTCAAAAACTTCTCTGTTACATAGCGGATCATAATGACCCCCAGTGGGGGTCTTCACGCTTCGTTAAAAATTGAAAAATCTCAATATTTTAGACGAAATCTTGAGATCTTATGAGACAATATTGAGATTTTTTATGACAATCTCCAGATCTTTCAGAAAATCTTAGGATGAAAAGAAAAGGTCTTACGATCTTTCCAAATGTTTTCAAAGTACCTTGAGATTTTTCCATAGCATCTCGAGATGCTTTAAGAAATATCAAGATTTTTTAAAGCAATCTTGAAAAAACGTGAGATCTTTTAAACAATCTTGATATTTTTTGAAGCATCTCGAGATGCTTTGGAAAAATCTCAAGATACTTTGAAAACATTTGGAAAGATCTTGAGACCTTTTGTTTTCATCTCAAGATTTTCTGAAAGATCTGGAGATTGTCATGAACAATCTCAAGATTGTCTTATAAGTCAAGATCTCAAGATTCCGTCTAAAATATTGAGATCTTTAGAATGAATCTTGAGATTTTTCAATTTTTAACGAAGCGTGAAGACCCCCACTGGGGGTCATTATGATCCGCTATGTAACAGAGAAGTTTGTGACAAAAGATTGGATATGTACCTCTAAGCTGTAAATAGTCAGAGGCATTAGTCCAAAGTGCTCTGCTCATTCCAATAATAATCTGCTCGGTGTTATGTACACTGTATAGCCAGTAGTGGTCGAAAACTGTCTTGCATTCTTCAAAGTAGCATTATTGAAGACAGCAGAGAACGTAGTAAAATTAAAAAGAGTGCTTTCAGCAAAATCATATCCAGTTGCTTGAGTAACTGTTTTTTTTTTTGCATAAAAAGAGTGCTACTACTAGTACTAGGAACATTTTTCTAAAATCACATCAATTCTGAAAGGAAAATAAACTGTAGTTCAGGTAAAACTTGTCTGGTACAGGTAATTTTGAATGTTGCTTGCACCACTGCGGGTATGCAGAAAAATGATTTCAAGCCCTGAGTAGTGTAGGGAATATGAAGAAGTCTCCATCTTTTTATCCCTACTTCATTATTTGAGTGCTTGTGCCAGGTGGACCTTCCTCCTCTGACCCTGAACTAATGAGAGTGCCATCCCCTGTGAACCAATGGCGGAAATTTGTTAATTTTCCTTCCAATTGATTCCTGTTGTAAGGTGCCTGGCCAATCAACATGATTGACACCTGTCAAGAAGAAAGTGCAGGAAGCGCTAACCTATCAGGAGAGAGGGGGACGGGGGTTAAAACTGTTTAAGATCTATTTCTATGCACTTAAATCTGTTTGACAACTTTCTGTTCTATACAACTTTGTAACTAATGCCAAGGAAATCATTGTATTTTAACCCTCTTCCTACCACGTAACCCTATAAGCAATTCAAATTTGGTGCCAGACTCCTATCTTAGCAGGCTGAAGGTTAATACATGTAACAGTTCAACTTCAAGGAGATACCGCCACTTCCAGGCTTCAGTTTCTATATTATATAATCACCATAAACTTTTCCAGGTCTACATGAAACTCTGAATATCAACTGTCCCTTCCTTCTATCTTTATCTATAAATAAATTCCTCTGGTTGAAAATTTCTAGATAGCGGTTTCAGGAACGACAGGCTGCCTTTGAAAAGGGATGAAACTTCCTTTTTCTCCACTTGAATCACAAAAGCAAAGTACGTAATTGGCATGATCAAAGAATAACCCAACACTTTAATTTCCCATCCCCGTGCTGAACCATTGCCAGAGGCAAGTCGGGGGCTTTTCTGGGACGTTGTCCTGTGATGTTTGATCCTGGCCAAAGTGGGGATGACAAGATAAGTTTTTAATTTCCTCCTGCAGGATTTTTGTCCTTCCTTCATCTGGAAGTAGTTGCGTATACATGTTTTTGTATACATGTACTAGTAGGTGAGACGGGGTTGCAGTTTAATACCAGCACCAGGCCGCAAGTGCAGAAACTTTCAACCAAAATAGCATCATGTTCACATTTGGAACAAAACTTGACATAAAGCTAACCTATCAAAAAGAAATTAGGTCCAACATTGGAACACAGATTACTGCAACAAAACTGGAAGCAAGAATCTTGCATTGCATAATGGGTACACCTGTTAGACATGACAATGAAGAATTCTAAACATAGACTGCCATAGAGAATCTAAACAGAAGAAGCAATTGTGTCCTGGCTGTTAACTCTCTTTTATTCAGAAATTTGTATCATAGCAAATTACATAAAAAGATCAAAAGTTAGATGCTGAAAAGTGAGATATAACATTTAACCGTACCTTTATTTGTGGCCTTAAAGCACATTTCTACACTCCTCATGTTTTCAATGTTCCGAGACTGTTCGTCTGTCCCTGACATTTCACATCATCCACACGTCAGGACAATGCCTATTTTTTCCTCTTACCTGGCCTTTCTACAGTTTATTATCACTTCAGAATACCCATCAGCTTATCTGCATCATTAGAAAAGGGAAAACATAAAACACCAGTCCCACACAAATCTTCAAAATCCCCTCACCCATCTTCTTCTTGACTAATTTCTTGCTCCATACAATTTTCTGCTTTTCTTGGGCAAGAGGTCAAAAATGAATAGCCGTGCAAAAAATCAGAGTGGCACTTCTATGTTGAGATAACTCCGCTCTGAACCCTGCCAAGCCTAAACTGTTGTCCATGTGACTTAGTATAACGCACGTGTAATCTCCCTCCCTGCAATTTTGTGCCTTCCTTTGTGCGGCATGAAATTTGTAGTGACAGTCCACTGGCCAGTGTCGGAGCATGATACGCACCCAGCCGATGATACACTTGTCCTAGAGTGAAAATGCAGGTCAGGGTGCACATTTGGAGAAGGCGAAAATTGCCTCTTTTCAGGTGCTTTCCGGTAAAAAACGTCAATGGACCTGCCATGAGTTGTCAGAGATAAGGCCACGAGAACGGGTGTTTAGGACGAAGAAAGTTGCCGGGATTACTAGAGGAACGCTGGAATAATTTGCATACGAAATTTCTCCTGTCTACAACGACTTTTCAAAGGTTACTCTGGGTACGGACTATAACTCCTCCAAAACTGGCATGAAAAAAAACAGGACAAATACTGTCATAACTTTTTAGCAGGATTCTTAATGTCATACTCTTTTATATGTATATATATATTTGCTTACAGTTTTTTTAGAGACATTTCTTAGTTCCCGTACCTGAGGCAGTGTGATACTCGGCATCCTCATAACGCCTCTTCAGAATTTACACAGATAACTAAACCCCGTCTTTTTATCGCTCCAAATGAAAGCAGTGTTTTACACAAAGTCAGGAAGTTGCGGCGGAGTTTGCCATGCGTAGAAATTGTGGTGACAAGAGACTGGGCAGTGTTAGGAGGAGATAGCAGTGGGCTTGGATGATACATGTGTAGCACAGTAGGCGGCACAGTAGGAGCATGGTTCCACAAGGCTTCCTGCAGGGAACTGTCATATATCATTCCTGGGGGAGCCAGATAGTGGTAAGCCTTTAAGAAGAGGCTGTTCTTTGTGTGGTATTATGCTACTTCTGTAATATTAAGGCTGCTTGAAGCTCGCACAGTCTTAGCTTGTAAGTTATAAGTATGTTTCAGAGACTTAAAGCTGATACGGACATGACAGTACTTATTACATGTATATCAGAGCTACAGCAAGTCACGTAAACATTTTCACACTCAAGACTCAAATAGAAGAAACATGTGATAGTGATATGACATAATGGCACAAAGAAAACTTCAAACTCCAAGTTAACAAAAAATTGATCTGTCATTACGAAAAGTGCTGAGAATAAACATGCGTCAGAGATATCTTTCCTTAGGTTCTAAGTTTGCAATGTGCTGTCCACTTTTCTCCGCTGCGTTGCACATACATACAAGGCGATACAAATCTTATGAAAGTTAACTTGCACTTCTGGACACTTCACATGATGGATTAACAGTTGTGACAAATGTAATTTCTGGGTTTAGTTCCTAAGTCCCTGTCCGGATGTCCTTGCTTCGCCCATATCCAGACCACAGGTAGGGATTTAATTGCAAACGTACTACAAGGAGGGGATACCCTCACTCTAGATATCACTGCAATTTCGTCCAGGCTACCGAGTGATAGGATCACATAACGCTAATACCAGGGCTTTGTGTATTCTCTCTAACATCTGCGGAATGAAAGAGACAGATTCACGGGCATTACGTTTTTGGGCAGAAGGATTAATGTGGACTTTTGATGAATGGCGGTCATGTTGAAGGCAGGAGATAACACACATGACAGACATTGGGTGGGCAGTGGGAGGTCGCACGGCAGTTTCCCAGTATGGCACCACTGGTGCCGAGTGTCCGATCCTTGCAAATACTTTGATCTTCCTCAGTCTGTCCTTGAATGTTGGGAGTTTACTGAGTTCGGTCAACTCTAACATGGAATTCTTCTGTAACATCTTTGATAGTGTTACATGTGCAGCAAGAAATGAATGGTGGTTTAGGGACTTGGCTTTCTTGCTGTTGGGATGCTTTCTTTTTAATCACCGACGATAGCCTACAGTTGTACAATAAAACGCAACACTTTGTAAGAATGATGCCAACTTTGTGCCTCGGGTCGGGATACATCATTTTACGTCCAACTTTCTTGTCTGTCCCAGTCTTGAGCATACATGGATGACAGCTACATGTACTAACATTTTGCAATTTAAATATTTTGTATCAATACTTTTTTTTTTACATTACTGGTATACAAATACAAAACTAAGTGTCAAAAATTATGAGAAGCAAAATACATATATTGATCTTACTTCTAATGCTACAATGTAAATCTATTACGTGGGTTCTAAACTACTCTAATGCATAGGTTCAGCTTCTCATCTCTTGGTGATGTTAAATACGTTAAGTTTGAGATGGGTTTTACCAAAGTGTATCACCTTCTGGTAAATGCTGGAAAATGTAAGACAATTTCAGACTACTTATGATGGTGTTTTTCTTTGATGTTGATAGATTATAACCGTATTGTACATTCTTGTGTTACAGGTACAGTGTGAGGTGTAAGCGTGTGGATGCTCGAGGGAAGCCCACACTGCTGTTTGACATGGAGGTGTGTCAGATGCCCAGTCCCCAGTCTAACCTGCTGGGGGTCCGCTGTAAGAGGGTGAAGGGAGACACCTTCGACTACAAGAAGGCCTGTGAGGATGTGCTGAGAGGGGCTAAACTCTGAAGCTCATGTCAGGTTCGTATTTATATAACTCAGGAGTCTGTGTGAGTGTGTGTGTGTGTGTGTGTGTGCCTGTGTGAGTGCGTGTGTGTGTGTGTGTCTTGTGTCTGTCATCAAGATAACTCAAGAATGGTTGAACAGATTGGTTTCATATTTGATGAGTTGGTAGGGTGTGACAAATACTAGAAATGATTTTTTGCCCCCTGCTGGTTTTCCATGGAATTGCAGCAGAACTTCCAGTTCTGATATCTCGTCTTATGGACCACCTCCTAATAAACAGTTCTGGCGACAAAACTTTGCTGTGCCTTGTCAAGAGGAGGACTGATGATGACGATCATCATCATCATCATAAAAAAATCATAAAAAAGGCATAAGATTAGCACATAGTGCACAACGCTGTTGGTGACTTGCACAGTTTCACTGTTTCACAGGAAGAATCAAGACAAATTCTTGGCCAATGATCTGTGACAACTTGTATTTACAAAGATGCTCGCACTGATATGATTTCTCGATAAACCCTGATTCCTGACACCCAACTTCTGCTCGGTTCAACGGCGGCTAAAGTACCAAAATATTTGATATCTCTGACAAAAACAATATGTCGCAATTACCAGGACGCCTGTCCCAGCCCTCCACTTCAGACTTCATGGAGGTAAAATCAGAGCGACCTTCAGACTCCCCCTGTGACCTTTGTTTCACCACTGATGGTTATAAATCACCTATTACCCGTCATTTGTCGCCACTGTCTGGCCAGTAATATGCTCCAGACTGCCTTATAATAATTTATATTGAAGCCACAAAAGTGGTATAATGAGTGGGACACCCCTGGTGACTGTTGCTGGGGTGCATTTAATGACCTACCTTTGGGAGAAGTCAAGTGCCTGCTGCTGGTACTTTTCCACAGTTTCCTCCTGTCGTTACTCACTTCGTATTTCGGGCAGCGGCGTGTGTTTCTGTGCCCTTGAAAGAGAAGCGCCACAAGGACATCTGTTCTATCCTCCTGTCAATGATTTAGTGTCTGGTACATGGTTGACTGAACTAGTTCTCAAAATCTTTGATGTCAAAGTAACTTTGGAAAACAAGTCACAGAAAATATGATTGTTCGAATTCTTGTGGTTTTTCTCTGATACGACTGTATTAAGTTGCTGATTTGTTTATACCTTCATTACCACTAGGCCAAGTTTCCTCAGTGCAATTTCATTTATTAGCTAATTATAAGGTCCTCAAAGTCAAACTGAAAGTATTGATGGTCCTAGTATACTCCTTGAAGCAGAATTCTATTAATAATAAATAACTATTATTAACTTCTTGACACAATAGAACATTCAATTAAGTTTAAAATTTTGCAAACCAACATACCAAGGCAAAGATTGGAAGAGTGAATATATTTTTAGAAGATATATTCACAGATATATTCACAGAGTCCAGCAGTGCAAGTCAAGTGCATGTACAAGTCTGGCCGTGCCTAGGTTTTTCAGGTGTGCACCCACCCACATCGTGTATGTCAGGGGCACCAATTTCCCACCAAGGCCCAACAGTTGTATCATCTCACTCAGGACCATTACAGGTCCTCTGTCATCGCCCCCAAACCCAGCAGCCACCAGATTGCGTCCTACAAGGTGCAGTCTCCACCCAAACGCGGCTGTTTTGCCAACGACGGCGACTAATGATCAAACACGTTTTTAAGCGGTGTTGTAATGCAAATAGAGAGGTGAGGGCACCTGGGAGGAAAAGGTGGTCAAACGGCCAGCTGGTGCTTGTTGGTGGTGTTTGTACCAAATACAGGGTAATGTTAGAGGGGAGTGGTGCAAGACTGGGGATGATGGGGTCACACTTGTAGAGCAGATCGCTGCCACCAAAGTCCCTGGCATCTCAGTACTCTGCCAATGATATTTCATTCCATGATTGTACAACATGTAGTGTATTAGTACCGGTTTGTTCAGAACATTTTGAACAAAACGTCCATCATCATCTGTTCAAAATCAGGGATTAGATCAGAAATTTAAATTTGAACACGTTTTCCTGACCAATCAGGCTGCTTGTTAGTTCTTTACTTCTCCAACAGAATGCACGCTGCTCCATTTTGACGGGAAGTGTTTTTCCTGTTTGTTTTAAAAATTTCTAAAGCTGTTGGAACATCTTGAACTTGAAGGTCAAGAGAAGAATGGGGCTCGTTGTTCGCTGTATTAAAAGGGGTCAACATTCCCTACTTTTCTGCACAATTTGGCACACTGCTGCCCGAGGAGGAAAATAAGTGGAACTGCCCAGGTGCAAGCCATTTGCCATGTTGTGACTGAATACGTTGTAATGTTAGCAGGGTGATCTCACAAGGAGGTCACCTTCTCAAAGAGTCCAGCTGGGATCAACTACACGTACATCTGTACTCAGTTCTCTTATCGCGTTTCTGGAAGTTATCCTTGATAATGGGGTTGGCAGATCAAGTCTGACTTCTGACAAAAATCTGGGTACAGATCTTTTTCCCATTATCCATTTAAGGGATAATCTGTTGATTACAGTGATAACTCCTTGCAACGTACATGATAATGTGGATGTAAAGAAAGTCTATGTCCTATAGAGTTGGCAGAAGATCTCTATTTATTCCAGCTATTAACACATATTTGAATTATCAATTATGACATCTGTCCATCTTTTTTTTTCTTTCATTCTTCTCACTTCTGAGATATTGTTCAGCTAAACTTATTGAAATCAAATCTGTACCTTTATTCCATTTAGGAAGGCTTAAACTCACCAATATTTTGTGATGCTTCCTTTTACTTGATTTAATTTCTGCAACTGTGTAGGGCTCACATTGTATCATTGCTACTTTTCGTCTTTTCTTTTAATCAAAATCTCTTCCCCTGAAAGAAATACTGCTTGACTCGCTTGCTTCTTGACCCCAGGCGGAAGTAGGCAGAAGGTACCTTTCACCTTCCCGGGGCAGCTGGGCTTGTCGCTTCCCGGTCCTTTTGAAATGTTAGTGGAGGTAATTATGATGCTGTTGACAAGACGGAAACAAGCGGGGCAACTGTGCTGGAAGGGCAGAGCCGTCAGTTTCTAGTCGGCGTGGGACTCGGTGGAGTCAACTCCAAGGACCAGCAGCCCAGCCTGTTTGTCAGGATTGGGGAGTCAAACGTGGGTCATTCTCAGAACAATTCTCCTGGCTCCACTAGCTAGCTGTGCAGACTTCCTGGGACCATGTTGTATTCTCATAGCAGATACACACCTATAGATTTAATATTAGTATTACATATTTTTTTATAGCTGGGCTGTGATAATGTTCAATATGGGTGTTCTGACCTGTGTGATAACTAACTGTATCATACAGGTTCTAAGGGGTAATCACAGCCTTAAAACCAGCCTATTGATAGCGAGGACCAGCCTCCAATGTGAAATAAGCAACCATTTTCCATCAGCGACATCGCATTTTTGCCTCATATCAGTATGCGGTTGATACAACTACTACTACATTTTTAAAAATCCCAGAAAATTGACGTCAGTTTTACTGCCATTAAATCGTTTTGAGTACGTGCCTTTAAGGTTGTGTCAGGCCAAACCAACATTTGGTTGCAGTGCTTCATCACACTCTCCAGTTACTGTGCAAACTGTGTAGTCACTGACCCATCTGAACACTGCAACATGATATCCCAAAATCTGAGGCTCCTTTGGAGGTTCGCTGGCACCCATCCCTGATTTATCGAAAAATTGAAACATGGTAACCCAAAATGAGGCTCCTATGGGGTATCACAATAACCACTGACCTATATTTCAGCTAAAAACTGAAACTTGATATCCCATAAACTGAAGGCTCATATGGGGTTCTCCTGTACCCATTTGCCTATGTAAAAACTGGAACCCCTTATATTAGCTGCAAGCTTTAGGCTTCTGGAAACTGGAATACCTTCAAAGGTTCTGGTGCTTCATGTTAAGAGTACAACCAACCCCTGGAAGTATCCCCCAGTATGTTCAATATGTCATCAATAGCAAGAGAGCTTTTTTTTCTCCAGGTACCTGCTTTGACCTTTTTTGTCCACCAAAAACACAAGGCGGATTACGTGATATACACAAATGTGTGATAAGTGTATGTACAGTGGAATGGGCCAAATCCACCTTCAATCTAAAGAAATCTGCTATTTGGGAATAAAGCCAAGCCCATATCCTATCAAACGTACATGTACATGTAAATTGTACGATGTGACATGGATGGGAAAGGGCAGTGCCGCTGTGTTTGGGGGTTCCGAGAACCTCTTTGGGTGGTGACCTCAGTTAACACTCAATTTCAGTGCTGATGATCCTGAACTCTATTGAGGAAATCCAATCATTATATGCCATTTGCACACACCCAGCCAGCCATTCTTTAGCCAGGCCAGTCCAGTTTATTCAGCTGTTTATAGCAATACTAGCTGTACAGCATTTCATGCAAGTTTCGCTAATCAGGCTTCAACCAAATTTCTAAAATTGCAAAATAAATCTTTTCCTCCGTAGAAGTTTTTGATTCGGGAATAGCACTCAACGCTCATCCTAGATTGTGTTAATGTTCTAATAGTAATAGCCAACTGAGAATTACTTACATTTAGTTGTTCTAAATCTAATGCATCATCTTGTTATACTGGTTACCATATGTAGCATTCAGACGATCACAGGCCTACACTTGAGCAAATGTGCAGTTGTACGATGGCATTAAGGCTCCATCAGCAGGGTAATACCAGCTCCCATGCTCGTATCAGACCTCCACAATGATCATGGCTTGTCTCTCAGCTCATCCCTCACCCAATGGGAGCGCCAATCACACACAGGACTCGGCAGAAGTCACCGTATTATCTCCCACAAGCAGAAATAAGCTTGTTCAATGCAGTCCAATTGCCGGGAGTCTTCTGGGTGCTTTGTGCAATGATGCCGATGTTAGCAAACAATTTATGCCATAATGGCAGTAACCTTGTCTGTCGAGCTGGTTGACTGAATACGTGTGCCACCCAACTGCGGTGATGATCATGGTGGAACAAATCGTTCAGGGATTTAAACCTCGCTGTAAGGAGATGCCATATTGGAAGTATCCAGTCATCATCATTGCCCTTACTCTTCATGACTTTTAAAAAAGAAAAAGTAAAGACCGTGACTTCTCTTACAAGACTGGGTGGTTGGTTACAGTATGTTGCATACTGCATTTTGGATGATTAAGAAATGCATCTTTTTCTTGGCAAGTTGGATTAGTTTTTGGTTTGTGAATTTAACCAGTCCTCATACAATTACAAATGTTTCTAAAATGATGTTCTGTTGAGAAGAAGAAAAAGGGATCATTATTCCAATTACAGTAACTGGTTTCATCTCAATAGCCACTATATGAAGTCTGACACTGCATAGTTTTGACATTTATAAGCTTTCAACTAATTTCAACAAAGTGCAGTGAGCAATTCTAAAAGATTAGGCCATCTTTTTTACCATTGCTCTTAAGAAACCAACACAATGTGTGGCAGGTGAGAAATTGATAGTACTGTAGTACGTATCAAGAAGGAAAAAAAAAGATAAAAGAAATGACAAGGTTGAACTCCTTGGATAACATTACCTTTCCTGTGGATATCTCACACAGTGTTTAGATAGATCTGCAGCCAGCATATTACATCCCATCTTTGATATCCCCTGTTCCAGAACGCTGTTAACACCCAATTTACGGTTTGATGAGGCTGTAGTCTTTGGAGGGGACGACATGATTGGTTTCGGTTAACAGACTGCCTCCCACCGTGTGATAAACCACAGAGAGTGTGGCGTGACGAAGGCAACACCCGACCACGGAATCACAAGTCCTTCACCCTTCCCTCACACACGGGTCTCCTGTGGGCCGGCTAACCTGCACTGGGCTGCCTCCTTCCACAGTCTATGAATTTGAATCTTTAAGACCAACTGGAGTGTCTCCTTGATCCCGTGGCCAATCCCGTGATCCCTGCAGCTCCAAAAATGTTAACACCCAATTTACGATTTGATTAATCTGTTGTCTGGAGAGACGGGAATGACGGTTTGGGCTCAGTCAAAACTGCTGAGGTGTTAATGTTGTTCAAAGCGAAAGGTTTCCTTATGGCTTGCCTTTTTTTTAAAAGTGAGAATTTTTGTGCAAAGGCCTCACACACCTATTTTGCTTTCCCTTCTCCAACTTCACTTCCTTCTGTCATTTCATTTCTGAAGTGTTGCTATTCTTGTACCTACTGTATACATGTATATGCTATATGCGCTTGATAAAGGGCAACACCCCCTTCCTTTAGAGTCCAATCAGTTAGCAAGGGTTGAGCAACCAAACACTGCAGATTAACAAATTTCATAGATAAAGAAAAATCTTTTTCATTTGTATGTTTTGTGGATCTTGTACTGAGTACATTTGAATGATGTTACCAACCTAGATGAGATTTCCTCCTTATACAAAGAGCTTATATGTAATATATAAAATATTAATATACTTCAACCTGAGGATATTGGGTTTTCTTTTTTTACAATCAGTACTGTCTTTCTCCTGCTTATGTTTTGATGCCTGACATCTTCCTTCATATAGTTGCTTCTTGCCACTATAGCGTCTTTGTCCATAATATCACCAGGGTCCATAATATCGCCACCTTGAGAAACAGTGTGCTTAAAGATATTTTTACTGCAACATACTTTTGGTATGCACTCCTTATCTTTAAGCACACTATTTCTCAAGGTGGCGATATTATGGACCCTGGTGATATTATGGACACAGATGTTACATGTATGTAGCCAATCTGGATGGCACTTTTGCAGTGAGAATACATTTCCAAAGACTAAGTTGTATTATCCCTCATCCCAGTTCTTCACTGGGGTTAACTTATGAAACATAAGCAGGTGAGAGACTTGTGAAAAAAGAAAACCCCAACATCCCATGTTCTATCAACCTCACGAAATTATTTTCAGGACATCAAGACCTGTGAATACATTTTAGTTGGCCCTGGAACTTGCCCAGTAGTTTTGTACGAGGAGTCAGTTATCGTGCAGGACTCCCTTGATGAAATGAACCCAATCCATCCTACACCTCTCTGCCCATCCACAGTTAACACCCAATTTACGGCTTGATGAGCCTGTTGTCTTCAGAGGAAATGAAGTGATTGCCTGTGGTTTAAAGATCCATGTAGCGGTAAAGAACCTTGGAAAATTAAAGAACTGTAAAAGTTCACCATGGGGAGTAGCTAGCAGCTAGAACGTCTCGCCTTATGACTCCACAAGTTATTACTTTATTATGGCTCAAAGAATTCCGTAGATAAAGAACAAATCTTGTTTTGTACATTCTGATGTATTTTCATACATAAAAAACAAATATTTTTTCGCTTTTTATTTCTTTTTCTTTTAAATCATATTCCAGTTTTAAAATCAAGGGTCAAACAAAATCCAATTTTAGTCTTCAACTGTCAGTGGTCGTCTCATATTGTTGTACAAGACAGCTCTTCTGTGATACAAAGAAGACTGCTTCTAATATGTTATGAAAATATAGATGTCCTTTTTCACTGTGTACCATAGTGAAAATCATATAGAGACCGCTGACGTACATGTATATGTAGTGAACATTTAGAGTCTACAGCTTCAGAATTCTAGGGCAAATTTACAAAATTTACTAGTAGTTTTTTTTTGGAGGGAGGTTGTCATGGACTCTATCTAAACTCTCCTTTGATATTTCCATACATGTACAGTTACAGGATTATATAGATTTACGTTATTATTGTCACAATTACATGTATCATCACAGCTAAAAATTCTTGTGCATGCACTTGGATCAAGGTCCATCCATAGGCTTGTATATATTAATGTAGCACCCCCTTCCCCTACTTTTCTGTAGTCTGAGGACTTCCTAACAACTTGATCTCATATTTGAGAAAAAGGGATGAAATTGAACAGAGGCAGTGGTATACCACAGGTCATTTATCTGTTAGCTGTCACATCAATATCAATATAGGGAGTGAAAACATAGCTGCTGCCAATGGCAGGAGGGGAAGGTGATATATTGCAAGACCTTCAAAACATTTGCTTGTAAAGTGGCCCGTGTTCCGGTGTGTGCACCGTAGGTAGCCCAGGTTTCAGGGTGCTAGGTTTCCTGCAGTTGTATTTGTTTGTAAGAAAATGACAGTTGAAATACTATCAAAGAGTCTACTGCATTTGACTATAAAACACCAGATTTCCTCAAGAGCACTTTTAGAACTTACAAAGTTACTGGTCTAGATATGGATATACATTGTAATTGCATTTGGCATATTTATACACAAAGCTTACAATGCAACTTCTGGAAGCAGAGTTTGTTACTCCTTGACATAGTATTTGTAGTAATTAAAAGAACACTCATGAAAGATTTTTTTAAATGTTCTTTCTGTAACCGTTTGTTTACAATCATGATTTTGTAATTACATGTACATGTGTACATTGTTGCCACCTGTGAACATCTGAACTGTATACATGTATATCTGTTTGTTTGTTTGTTTGTTTGTTTATTTGTTAGAATTTATTTCACTTTTTGTTTTAAAAACACATGTATTTTTTGCAGACACACTGATATGTTTGTTTTCTATTACAGAATACTAGAGAGCTGGAGTGATGTGATGTCTCCTGATGCATGCTGGGAGAAAAGCTGTCACATGTACATAGAGCGGAGGTGGTGGGTCAGCCATATCATTCTGTAATCACTGTCTGTACAGCAATCAGGACTTGTACAAGTTAGAGGTGTTAGTTATTAGATTAATTCTAACATTAGCTAAGAGGAGAGATCCAATCTGGTCTTTATAGGCACACTAATAAGCATGTAGCAGAATTGGAATCACTGCAAAAGATAATAGCTAAAGATACATTGTAAGCATGTATGTTACCATATAAAGTTTTAGTACTGCATCTTCTGTTATTCCCAGTTTGTAAACAAGATATGAACAGCACGTTGGCACAGGGCTTCTTTAATCAATTTTTCAGTTCACAGATGAAGACAATATTTGTTAAGAAACTGAAGAACATTGACGAAAAGTAACGTGTACATTTGTATGATTTAATTTTAGATTATGAAGGCTGTATTGGTCAGTGATTCATATAAGCTTGTTGTTTGAGGTTGTGGATTCAGTCTAATAATAATGTACTTGTGTATGAAAACCCATACAACTAAAGAACTGTGGTTGTGAGATTTCTCGTTACTAATATTAATGAAAAAAGCAATAATGAATACATACATATAAGCTGTAAAGTGTACGTGGAGACAAATAGACGAAAAACAATTCAGTACATTCAAATGGCCCCGTTGGAAGGATTGTTTGAACTAACTACAGAATCAAGCTTGTACAATGTAAATAATGTCTACATTACAATAGAATAACCTTCTGTCAGTCATATACCATCATCATGTTATTATTGTCTTCTAACTGTTGGATTTTTCCTGAATGTTACACTGTTTTCCCTTTGTCTAGTTTTTGCTGTCGTATGATTACATCTGTGAGACGCTTTTATAAAATATAATGTCTGACAAATTATGTTGTTGATGAATGGTGCATCAATGGGACCGATAATTGTGTGGTAAACTGAGTAAAGACCCAGGGGAAGACAGCGTGCCCTAACATATATTCCTTGCCGGGTATCACCATTTGTATTGCTGTTATACAGGCACAATTAGATCCCACCCACTGATACTGTCGCTGCAGAAGGCCCGCCGCGTTCCCGACTTGTCTTCTTTGTCCTTAGGTTTGTTGGCGGCAGAGACAGCCTAATTTAGTGGGATGAGGCAGAGCCTGGGAGAGCCCGCTCCAAATGTCACCAGATCACATGCCTAATTCCGCCTGTTCTGACTTAACAAGATCTAAATGAGTTTTTACCAGCTATTTCCATCCAGCGGCAGCGCAGTAGGTCAGCGTACCCTACTAGGCTGATGCTGGCGCCGCTATGAAATTTCTCATTTTGGTGCTGAACTTTCGGCATGATGTATTAGAGACTCAAATTAATCTCCCCCCAAAGTGAAGATGACCGGAGGAAATTCCCAGTCCAATAAGCGATCGCAGATAAAACTTCATAAGATCGGTTAGTTTTGTGTCCCTCTGTGTCCTCCCCGACCATTTGCACCAACTTTTGTAATATAGATGTACAGGAGTCTCTGCACCCCAATTTCTCTTCCTCATCTGCAAGATAAATCATAATGTTGGGTATCATCCTGCTGCTCATCAGAGGAAATAACACTGCGTTTTTCAATCGCAGGTGGTTATTGCACGTCTGTATGAAACATACATCTTGTGGCGGGTGATTTATGACCCTCTCGGAAGGGCTGACACGGAGGGAGATGCCTACGCAGATACACACCCGACAATGTTATCTTTCACCAAATCATGGGGTGTAATTTATGAAGAAGCAGACGAACCTTTATCTATCCTGATAGCTATTTTCTTTGTAATTCAGCACAAATAATTACAACATTTTTCATCCACGACAAGTGTGTGAGTTTGGCTGTGGTGGCGATATTAGCCACATTTCGCGCCGTAATATTGCATGATTCCTTTGTGAAAGGGAATTTGTAGATAAGCTGTGTGAATCATTGCTCATCACAGCAAGAAGGCCGCAAACCTTGATATGAGCCTGTTCACAAAGATATGAACACCTGTCCAATAAAATTACCTTCTGATATTGGATATAGATATGGCGCCAGTATGCACAGGGCTATGACATTTTACCACGATAAACTCAGCGTTATCAGCCGCCAGGATCTTGTTCATAAAATCGCGGGAAGGAAAAATCTGCCTTAGCACTTCTTTATCGACTAGTACGTGACAAATGGGAGCCAATTTTGGAGTAATGAGGAGAATTGTGATAATGGTCATGAAAGTAACGATTATGATTAGTTATTAATCATTGTGTTGAAAGGGGCTGGAGGGGAAGGTAATACAGGTTGTAGTGGATTGTACTGATCTGTGCTTGACATGAATCAGTGGAAGGGAGGTCAGCAGAGGCAGAGCGACATGGCTTGTTAGCTCTCAGATGTAGAATGGCAGTTTAAATGGTATTAGCACCCCCAACAAGTCCAGCCACAACTACGCTTGGTTAGTGGGGTCTTAGATTGTTCCTGTGTGCAAGGCAGCTGTATCTGCTTAGATAGGTGTGGATTGGAGACAAAGATGGGTTTAAAAATGCTGTTCAGACAAATTTCTTCAGACATAGAATTGTAGGATTGGACTTTACAGTACCATTATATTATATTGTATTATCATAATGATTGTTTTTTTCTCCAGCAATATAAAAAAGTTGAGGAGATGAGACAATCCTGAATCAGCAGTCTTAGAAAAGTAAAACGCGTGTGTCATCCGTGTTTTTTCTATCGCCAGTTATCTATCCGCCTCCCTCTCCCACCAGCCATCTATCCATCTGCATTGTTCCCTGTGGTGGCGAGGTGCACTGGCACCTTGACATTTATCCAGTATTGTGTCTCAGTCGCCCCGGCTAATTCTGACAAATTCTCCCTCATTAAACGCGTCAGGCTCTGACATCTTTATTGTTCTGCCTGCCTGGCTCCTTCACGAGGCGTAGCAGCTGGGATTACGGAGGGAACTCTGGGACTTGCCACTGCCGCGACCCCCCTGCAAATCATGCGGCACAAGACAGGCATGACTGACAAGGAATATGTTTCCTGTATGGGGATAGCTTATAAGACATCGCCATGGGGAATATACGGAAAAGGTGACAATAATATTTCTACTTCCAGCACAAATGTGTATTTATTGCACAATGCAGAGGGGAAGAGATGAACATATTGCATCAAGTCTGATCAAGATAAAATCAAATGGTGAACAAGATTTATGAATCAAATATCCAGTCAAAGACCTGTTGCAAAGTGCTATCTATTGGCAGGTAAATGATGGAGCGTGTCCCCAGTCCCAATGGTTCGGAAATAAAAATTGTCACAAATTGCTACCTGGCAATATCCAGGTGAAGTGAGGCGTACGTTCCCAACTTGCAGAAGTCTTGCTCAGCTGATTTCCGTGGACAGTTTCCAACCACCACTGTTCTAAAAAGATCTGTGGCATCATCAGTCTGGTGAGTGGTCATACCTGTGGTTGCAGTTGCTGTAGTTAGTTGTCATGTGCGGTATGAAGGATGTCGGTTAGCTTGATGAATGAACCACTTTGTACTTCAGATTTGAACTGACAATGTAATGCTTGGATCTGCAGAAGACTTACAATATGTATAGTTACATTTTGTTGTCTTACTTCTCACAATTTCCTGATTAACCAAAGTTAACGTCCTCAGGTGATCACACACATGGCCACTGGGGACCAATCAAAAGCTTAGACTTTTACAGAAATTTACAATACTCAGATAATCACATGATCTCAAGGGACAAATCATGGACAGCAATTTTCCACTTGCTTGCCTTGATTAACATTGAGTGATATTGTATTTGTGCAATGCAATCAGCAACTCTGCAGTAAATCAACATGTTTCTTTGCAAAAAGGGAGCAACACCTCTGGTGGCATCCCATGCTATGAAATGAAAACAACCTAACTGCCTTCCCCCTTGTCGTAAACTACCCTCCTGTGCAAACTTTCTAGTGGGCGGTTGTTTCAATGAGTGTGGATAGAGAGTGGTATATGGGATGAGAGCTACATGTTTATCTGAGGGAGAGATGTTCAGACCATGAGTCCTTTCCCCATAAACAGTCGTGAAAAGAAACCGCTGTGCCATGATCGTAGAAACAAACGCTAACCGCTGGAAAGTTTGCACAGGAGGCTAGTCATAAACCCCTACCATAGATCTGGGCTATAATAAAGCGACTACAATCCGTCAATACAAAATCAACCAGAGGTACCTGTAGTGAAATATTGTAGACATTTCCAACAAGATTCTGGGCCAGATAACAGTGATTCATCTTGTGCAGTAATGATTTCCTTTAAAATCAACCTTGTCCAGGTTGGTTTACCCCCAGGACTGAATCTTATCTTCCAACTGGACCTGTGGCTAGGTGACACCAAACATAGCTAATGATCAGGGGACTACCCTACATTCAAGTAAGCATATGTCATTTCTGGGGTACAACTGACTGGAAGACAGTAGGTGACATTTGCCAAAATGCCATAAAGCTGCCCATAACATGCAGCCCATAACAGGTCTTAATACAGACGGTCTACTCTCACATTAAAGGCCTAAGTGCTGACATAGCACATTGGTTGATCATAGGTGGTCTGACTAGTAGATGACCTCTTCCTATAAAGACTAAGATTGCAGCTGAAAAGCACTTGTGTTGAACAGTATAATGATATGTAGAAGATGGATAGCTTGAACATCTTTTTGCATTATCATTATAGCTTTTCCAGGTTTTCTGTTTCAAGAAAAAATGTCACCAAGAAAACAGACATTGAAGAGTTTTGAAGTAGTCTTGAAATTCAGACTTTGCAGAAATATAAATCTTAGTAGGTTCAAGTCCTGACCACTCTCTTGGCTGGAGTAATGTTGGCAGGTCAATGGACCAAGTAATTTGGCTGTGTAGCCTGCAGTGCAGTGATTATCAGGCTGGATGGGTGGAACAACTTGCCCCAGTCCTGCCAGGGAGGGGGAGGGGCAGGCAGACTCATCCTGATCATGGGAGATTGCACCTGTCAATCACTGTCATCTAGACAGACAAGCTGTCACTCAAAATACTGCTCTAACCATCTCTCGCCTTTTGTGTTGAAATCATTCAACAGAGATCCACACAGACATGCAAGAGAAGTGTCTGTGCAGTAAAGATTGGGGGAAGATCAAGTTCCCATGATTCTCCTTTAGAAAAATGTACACCTGACACCCTGGGAACATGGACACCTGCCACTGAGGTCAACAAGGGCGTGGCCCTCCTGACAGGGGAGGAAATTAAAGGATTGAGGCTTGTCTCACGCTTGTCATCCACATTAGTGTCTGGTCTGGCTGTCTGCAGTATCTGGGTCTAGATACCCCCCCCCCCCCTTCCATCTTGACTTCAGGTGATGCTTAGCCTGGGTGCCAGACTGTGTCCAGGGTCTACACAGGCCAGTTCCTCAGCTGCATATCACACCCCTCAGTTAGGCCCTAATCCTGACATGCTGGCTAACTCTGGGCCTAGCATACTTTGGTTCTGGCATCCAGGCTAGGTGATACTAAGAAGTCTGCAACCACAAATTCTTTTCTTCTATTATACTATATTATATTATTCTATTATACCAAAAGTTTACTTTGAAAACTTACTCAGACTTGTGTTTCTTACAGACAGAATGATGATATAGAACTGAGGCACTAGTGTACAAAGTGAACAAATCATCAACCTTCAGCACTCATACTTACCTACCCTTATCAGTGATAGCATTTAAGTTCATCTCTGTGTTGCTTATTAATGTGACACGTGTTGGCACTCCAAGGCACCTGTAACACTTGCCTCAGTATCGATGTATGATCCAATATGACAAAGTTGTAGATTCCTCTATGTTGTGGTAAGGCATCCATACATGTAGAACTCCCCCCCCTCCCATTGCTTGTCCAAAACACAGAAACTTGGAAAAAGTCCAACTTGGCATTCCATGCATAGAAGTTCTGGTGTGCTCGTAGATCAATTTGTTCTCCTCTGTCCCTTTTGTCATCCCTCTAGCAAGATTTATTCTGTCTGGGCCAAAGTTTCTCGGAGTAAGCCACATATTTTTCCTTCCGTAGACATTCTTCACTTAACTTGCAAATATTTAGTAAAAGGGAGCCAAACCTTTGATCCAGAGTGTGGAGGTTTTGTCCACACAAATGTCACGTCCTCCTGACAGTGTCTAGATGACTTTATCGCAGTGGGGTTTTTTTGAACTCTCTGAATCCCTGGGAAAATCTATGGTCTCGTTTCCAGGACCAGGTGATATCCAAGGTTCCCCACTTTTCCCTCCATTTTGTCCAATATTTAGGTTTTGAATTGTTCGTCATGAAAGTTTCAATACAAACTTTTCACGTCTCTCTTGAGATTCTACAATAACTGGTGTTCTGATTAGAAGTTTCAGACTCCATCAACCATAGCAAGTGTAACACAGGAGCAGGCACACCAGCATGTCCCTGCTGCCAAAACTAACATCTTCACAAACCACTATGTTTTTCTAGTTTTACACTGATACTCTGGGTCTCAGTCCAAGCAGGTGCAAAAAGACGAATCCTAAAAAATTGAATGGTAGAAAAGCTAGAACTGAGAATGAGCCGGATCCGTACACCTGCTTGGAGATTGACTACTCATGTCTCTGTGAAACCCCAGAGCTACTGGACCTGGAAGTTCCAGCCGAAGCTACCTGTATTCCCACAGTACACACTGACAGGACTGCCTGCTGAGGCTCCCTCCCAGGATAGGGTTACAGTAGTGATAATTAAAAGATAAGCTGTGAGAGGGATGGGGAGATACAAGGGATTGAAGGGACCTCCTGGTCACTTCTGTGTCAACACCCCAACCTCTTCCCAGACTCCTGGGGGTCATCCATTGTTTGTCTTTGGGTGAGGGGGATTTCGCCTGACACAACATACACCACCTGTAACATTCCCCCACAGGTTGTGTTTTGTTAAGACTGTAAAAGAAATAATAGGAACTAAAATTACTGAATCAGCATGAGACAGAAGATGTAACACTTGTTGATATAGTGGTGGTGTGGTGTTTTAGAACAACAGATCCAGCCGTTGAGGAGTCCCCCTCCCCCCTGTGTACTTGGCAATTTGTCAAATATTCAATTTGCCATGGGGAAGCTTTAACTTTGAACATGTTTGCCTCCAGGCATCTTTAACTCGAACAACCTCGTGAGACAAAGTTGATGTACATGGACTCTGAAGGTGCAAATTGGAAGCTGGAAGTGATCAGGCCTGTGGGAACCGAACCCCAGACCTTCAGTCTGCACCCCTGACAGGTCTGACATGGGTGGGACACCTCACAAAGTACATTACACAGTTGCCAAATGAAGTCTCTCTGGGAAAGGAGGGTCTGAGACCTCACTGTCTTTCATCAGGAGTACAGGTGGACAGACTACTGGAACCACAGGGCTCCCTGTGGGAATAGAACCCATGACTGACAGGTGTAGTGAAGGGAGTAACAAGTCAGGACCTCCCTTACCTGGCTGAAGCTCCTTGCTCCATGTAGGATGAAACCCTGGCCTGGTGTTGTTTTCCGGGAGGTTGCAGGAAATCCATGCCAAGTACATAATTGAGATCAAAACTATGATGTCTTTGATGAGATGTTTCTGTAAGTTGGAATCATCTGATTTGTTGTGACCTTTGGGCTAAGCAGAAATATGGAATATTACAGTTGGTCCAAACTGTCTGCTCCTTATTTATGGCGAGTTTGGGAACCGAACCCCAGTAACTCCCACCTAGTCATGACCCAAGTCTAGGTGACTGTCTTCATTGTGTGGAAGGTCCAGCTTTGAAATATGGTGCATTCTCCTCACTCATTATTTTGTAAAAGTGTTTATTTTAATGGTTTATTGAAGTTATCGCTTTCAAATGCCCCCACTATAAACACTTTGCTCCAAGTAGGTTTAAGGTACCATTTCCTACAGGTCCACTGGTAATGTCTGCTGTAGTTGATAAACCTTGAGGACTACCATAACCCATAGACCACAGGGGCTCCTAGTCTGATATGCAGATCTGTTTCAGTGTTTGTCCTGATATAGGTTGTAAGGTCAAGAGTCTAGAGAGATCTAGTGGATTGAGGTCACCTTATCAATTTGAAGGGCTTATCAGAAACTTGATCCAAGCTCCCTTTAGTAAAGAGTTGGTCACCAAATTCTTCCCAAGTCTGTCCTGCGGGCCTTTCACTAGTGGTGAGGGAGTTCCTTCCTGTGACCTTGTGTTTGTATGGTGACTGCTACTGTCCAGACACAAGCAAGAAATTAAAACTTGAAACTTTTGAGCTAGAGAGTACAATGCACATGTACATGTACAAGTGAAAGGCCTATGGAAGAACTAGTCTTTGGTGAATAGCTTTCAGTAGCAGCATTACAATCTCAAGTGTATTTGTGTTGATAAGATAAGAAGAATGATGTCTGTTTTTCTTTTCCTCTAGTCTTGTACCATAAAACTAAAAGGTTGCAACACCAAATTGGAAGACTATATTTCTGCTTTATCTTGTCAAAGTAGTTAAAACAGAGAACAGCCACAATACAGTAATACACAGCCATGTCCAGTCATCCAAAATGGAATGATGCTTCTTTTTATTTGGAATGGCAAGATCGTAACAATATATCCATATAAATATAGGTTACAAAAACCAAAATATAACTTTCAGGGTACAAAGAAACAACAAATGTAACACAAGCTTCAAGAACCTCTTTACCATCGAAACCACTATACACCACGGAAATATATGTAACACAAGAGTCGTTGACTCTTTATCTTGCACATTACGCCATAAAAATGCTGGACTCGACATGAAAAAATAATGCAAAAGCAAACTGCATAGATACACTACATACACTCTGTCTTTCTCTCTCTCTTTCTCTCTTCATTGGTCTGAAGTGTACATCCGCTAACATATACAGCAGTTTTTGTCAGTCACACATTATAAAGGTAATAGTGGTACATCTCTTCTGTATATGGTATGCATAACTACTATGAACAGCTCCCATATACACTACTGACACTACCACTACATAGGAAAGGTTTTCTTTGTTAGATATGTACATCATCAAAGATAGGGTAACAACACTCTACACCTAGACTTAGATACACTAAACGTATATCTGGTCACTCTGATCGCCCTACGTATATATACGTTACTTGGAAGCACTGGGGTTTTTGCTATATATCACAAGCGTAGGCTTTTGCAAAAATGTACTCAAGGCTTTACACTATTACTTGTACACCAAAATATTTTGACATCTTACATGTAATGCAATGCATTTTTGCTACAAAGACATACTTTGAAATATCATTATAGCCAAGCCATTTCACACACGAAACATATAGGTGAAATGTTCATGAGAAGCCATGACATTTTTGTTCAGCCCACGTTATGTTGTTAAGTCGTACAAAAAATTGAAACAGTCTTGGATACAACATAAATGATAATATCTTGCCGCTGATTGCATGAGGTGTTCTGATTTGGACAAAAGATATAAATCTGAAATACAAGCTTAAAAAACATTTTCCACCTTTCATCTGTTCTCTAGACTTGTAAGATCTCCAATTGATGCCTCAACCCCTTTGTATAGAAACAAGTTTTGCACAATGGCCTAATTCCACTTGGTCCAGAAATATATTACACCTAGCTATGGCGCAGGTAAAGTATGAAGTGTATTGCTTTTCCTATAGCTGCAATTTAAAGCTGGAACAGCATGCCCATAACCCAGCCCTTATTGCTATTTAACTTCTACAGTGTGCAGAGTCAATAGGTCGTTACCATGCGTGAGATTGCCCATCAGAAAATGGCTGCTTGGGACCATGGCACATGAGTTTTATCTGAAAACGATATTGTCGCAGGTAGCTGTGTGATCCGTATCGTCACAGAAGTGTTAACAATGCTACATCCTTTCAATTCTGCATCTGCTGGGGAGGAAGTGGGATGTGACATCCAATGGCTTGTGACATCATAGCTTCCCTAACTCGGCATAGGGATGGAAATGTACGTCATTTAGGTTTCATGGCAGCTTGTACTTACAGATGTACGCGTTAAGTCAGTATCGTGGCACATCGCGGGGTGAATGTTTCTCATTTTAAAAGCGGACCATATGCTGCAGCTATATCTCCTGCACTTAAGGTTGACCTTTACCAGAGTGCCGTGTGTTATCCATCTCTAAATCCCGTGCACATCTTCCAAATGATTGTTTTTGGTTGGGGTAAATGGGAGAGATGGGAGATTTCTGATGCTTCCGCAGGTCAAAAAGTCGCAGCTTCAGTTGTAGGACAGGGGTTAATCTGTGACCGGGCTCACATTTAGAAACAATGCTGCTTAATGTAGGAGAGAAATGCCTGAATCACCACTTTCCCAGCCCAAATACCCCTCATTTCCTGCCCTCTTAAATGTCTTTCCTCACCCAGGGGGGAGAATACAGAGCATTAAGAGCCTCTCGTAGAATGTGTTAATATGGATTCATTATTGGGTAGCAGCCGCGAAATGTTCTCCCACCATAAAGTGGCGACACCATTGCATGCTGACTATGCCCTCTGCATACATTAGCTTAGTGTAATCATGGAAACCATGGTGATGCAAGCCTTGAAACATCCTCCGGTGAGGACGACAAAACGTGTTTTCAGCCAGAATTTTACCAATCTTTCTCAGTTTCTGGTTCACCCATGGAAATCGGTAACATCATCACAAGCAGTCTTAACAGTTCACCATCCTGTAGACTATTTGGTAGAATGTTCCCGGTAGACCTGCGCCATTCTAGCGGTGATAGGCTATAAAACAGGCCGGCCTCACCCCGGGACACATTCCGGCTTCCCCTCACCTCACAGGATCACTTTTGTATCGTTCTATTGAAAAATTGTGGTTGTGGAAATCCAATCATTTCGCCCGGGTGTTCTCTGGTCCAATTATGTCCTGATTCGGTGTTATTATAGAATTTCCCGTGCCACGACCCCCAAGGAGCGATCCTGGGCTCCACTCTTCATCACAGGGATAATTTGTGTGTTCTTCTACTAATTAACTGCCACATCTTGTTCGTTTTCCCATCCCACATTCCTCACAGATGATATATAAGTACAGAATGTTGGAAAACAGCAGGGCTGGATTGTCGCTAAATCTGATCATTACGCAGAAAATCATTACTCGGTGTTTCACGGAATCCTGCTAGGATTAATCCACTAGTCTACTAATCTGGGATGTGTTTGTGCATGATTGGTATAATACGGAACTGTTTACGATGTGTTTTTGGTTTTAGCAATGGCAAATATCTCAGAAAAGGACCGAACCTGCCAGTCGATGAGTCATCACTGTGTCGTGTGACTTCACATAAAAGACCAATATGAGATCAAAAGTTGATATACATACGAGCATTGATGCAAGCTGAGCTTTTTTCCACAAGTCATCCATATTTGCCACATCGTAGCTGAAAGGATTATACATGATTGCTCTAAGCACAAACAGTGCCCTGGTCTAGCTTTTATAAGTACATACAATCTCAACTATGTAAAACAGCATTGCGAAGAACCGACATGAGAATGATAAAACCTTGCACAATATAGTCCAGAAATATAACTCTACATTTGGCTCATACCACAAGGACTTTGGGAGAAATGTACAAGACGGGGAGCCGCCTGCTTTTGGTTGCACAACTGAGGTCTGTTGCCATGGCAACACTGTACAAAACATGTTGATTGGAGAAGCATTGGGTAACCTAGGCAACCATCTCCAAGTGGTGCTGACTAAAGCTATGTCAAAGACTCTCCTTTTGCTTTACCAAAATATACATGTAGTGGTGATTGACATGTCATTAAGTACACACATTACACATAGGAGAATCGTACAGACTGGAGATGGTGCCTACATGGATACATTCTGGTCAGAAAATTGCACAGATTTTGACTTCATGGCTGCAATTATTTTCTAATCATCATCAGATTACGATTTTGATGTATACACATATTACCATATTTAATTAGGTTCCTCCAATATTTCTTCTCTTTTAGCTGTAATTTTGAATGATCATCAACTAGAGTTCCCCGATCTCATACCTTCGCCAAATGACTGACAAATTATAGATTAGATTATTCCCCCCTGATTTAAGAAATAGGAACCTAATTTTCATGAATTATATCATTTTATCATAATCTCAACCAAAAGACAGTCTTATATAAACAAACAAGGCATTCTAGTATTTCCTAATAAATTATGCAAATGAGGTCCTGATTTGAATTAATTATGTTTAATGATGTTCACCTCAACTTAACGTTTCAAATACCATAAGTATGAAATTACAGGCAGTTATCATTACATAATTATAAAATTTCTC
>NW_017804420.1:1451451-1543803 GCF_001625305.1 Branchiostoma belcheri
ATCATCACAAGTAGTCTTAACAGTTCACCATCCTGTAGACTATTTGGTAGAATGTTCCCGGTAGACCTGCGCCATTCTAGCGGTGATAGGCTATAAAACAGGCCCGCCTCACCACGGGACACATTCCGGCTTCCCCTCGCCTCACAGGATCACTTTTGTATCGTTCTATTGAAAAATTGTGGTTGTGGAAATCCAATCATTTCGCCCGGGTGTTCTCTGGTCCAATTATGTCCTGATTCGGTGTTATTATAGAATTTCCCGTGCCACGACCCCCAAGGAGCGATCCTGGGCTCCACTCTTCATCACAGGGATAATTTGTGTGTTCTTCTACTAATTAACTGCCACATCTTGTTCGTTTTCCCATCCCACATTCCTCACAGATGATATATAAGTACAGAATGTTGGAAAACAGCAGGGCTGGATTGTCGCTAAATCTGATCATTACGCAGAAAATCATTACTCGGTGTTTCACGGAATCCTGCTAGGATTAATCCACTAGTCTACTAATCTGGGATGTGTTTGTGCATGATTGGTATAATACGGAACTGTTTACGATGTGTTTTTGGTTTTAGCAATGGCAAATATCTCAGAAAAGGACCGAACCTGCCAGTCGATGAGTCATCACTGTGTCGTGTGACTTCACATAAAAGACCAATATGAGATCAAAAGTTGATATACATACGAGCATTGATGCAAGCTGAGCTTTTTTCCACAAGTCATCCATATTTGCACATCGTAGCTGAAAGGATTATACATGATTGCTCTAAGCACAAACAGTGCCCTGGTCTAGCTTTTATAAGTACATACAATCTCAACTATGTAAAACAGCATTGCGAAGAACCGACATGAGAATGATAAAACCTTGCACAATATAGTCCAGAAATATAACTCTACATTTGGCTCATACCACAAGGACTTTGGGAGAAATGTACAAGACGGGGAGCCGCCTGCTTTTGGTTGCACAACTGAGGTCTGTTGCCATGGCAACACTGTACAAAACATGTTGATTGGAGAAGCATTGGGTAACCTAGGCAACCATCTCCAAGTGGTGCTGACTAAAGCTATGTCAAAGACTCTCCTTTTGCTTTACCAAAATATACATGTAGTGGTGATTGACATGTCATTAAGTACACACATTACACATAGGAGAATCTTACAGACTGGAGATGGTGCCTACATGGATACATTCTGGTCAGAAAATTGCACAGATTTTGACTTCATGGCTGCAATTATTTTCTAATCATCATCATATTACGATTTTGATGTATACACATATTACCATATTTAATTAGGTTCCTCCAATATTTCTTCTCTTTTAGCTGTAATTTTTAATGATCACCAATTAGTGTACAGACCACCTGGTGGTACAGTTCATTATACTAAAGAAGCAAGTCTTTTTTAATTTTGTGGTACAAAACAACAAAAAAGATTTTCTGAATCAGTAACAGAACAAAAAGAATTTTTAGGTCAACCTATTACAGTCAGTTTCACAGATAGGCACAAGATGTTCCCAACATTTCCATTGTGAATTTCAGGTAGGCCATGACAGTGGGGAGGATAGAGTTAGTCTGTGCAATTTTCTGCAGAACAGGTAGGTGTGTTTTGGCAGGATATGCACATGTGTAAGAGGCATCAACAAGTTAATTTCTAGTTTCTCCTGATTCCAGAACACAGAACTAGGAATATGTTGTATTTTTCTCATATATCTCACATCCTGCATTACCACCTCGACTCATAGGGGGCCTCGTGAGAAGACAAGAAGTTGCCTTGTTGTGCCTAGCAGGCCAGGCCGAGGGCGGCGGTGTGTTCTTTGGCCTTCATGCGCAGGTCTGCCAGGGAGATGTCCTTATGTACTGTATTGCCGGGCTGCTGCTGCGGCTGTTGCTGGGCCTCGGCTGGAGCTGTAGTAAGGATAGGAGCCTAAACGTTAACATTAGGAGCAATTCTACTCGTGCTAGAGTATGGTGTTCAACATTAACATTGGCATTGCATAGTTCAGGTTAGACCAGTCATTATTAAAATTACATGGCAACTATAACTGTCAACTTAATCAACTTTTTGATGCACAAGTCTTTTTCATTTCCTTTATAAAAATAGAATCTAATTACTTGCTACACATGGTACACTACAAAAATAGTTTTTTCGCTACAAAAAACAGTTTTTCTTACTTTATCAAAGAGAATAGTAACACAACACATCATCTTGTTTTTGATATCTGAACCTGATGTCCCGATACATTGGTTACAGAATATGTTTGCCATCTATCCCCTAAATATTTTGAGTTTTTGACTGCCTCTCAATACAACATTGGAATGAAAACCAGCAGAAGGAAACTCAAGAGCCTTATTTGCTGTTGTTGGATTTTGTTTGACAATGTTGTTTTTGCGTACCCAATCCCTCCGTGTAACATGTGTACACCCATAGTTCTAACATCCTAATTTTTCTGCATCACTGACTTTCTTTTTTCAAGTTTTGTTTTGGTTTATTTTTCTTCAGCCATAGGTAAGCAGCCTGCCATGCTTATCAAAATTACTATCATAACTTGGAAACATTCTTATCACTACCCTTAAAAAAGGACAAAATTAAACAGCTGTTCACCCCCTCATTGTGCTAATCATACAGTTAGTCAAACTTAACTTACATGTGTATTTTCATTGTGTATGTTAAGAACACTGCAGGGGAGTCTTGTGGCCGTCCCCAACTTTGTTTTGTAAACTTTCCCCATTACTTGGAATGGGGATCAGTAGCCAGTGCTTTTATTTCCCACAGTGTAGGGCACAACAAATGGTACCCTGGGTTCCATCTCTTCTGTAGGGCCGACACAATGGACCGCCTCACGGCATGTTGTTTAGGGGTAAACAGTGGATAGAAATATGGTGTTTGGACTGGTGACACCCTGGGTCACATGACCATGTTCACTGATGCCAAAATATTACCAATAGTGAGGATGCCATTCAAATGTGCTGCCAAAATAGCAACCCAACCCGGGCTAAAAAGACTGGACGGTATCCAGTACATGGTAAAGCCATGATTTCATCTGTTTTGTTACACCCAGTTTAGGGTGTGAGTTTTGTTTTCTCTTGCAAGTAGCCAAAGGAGGCAAGAGCAACTGACCACCCTTTTTTGTGTTGAAAACATCAGAGAGAAAGAGCAACATTCACCTCTTAAACTTTCAAGAAGGGACTGATGAAATACCAAACATGTTTTTGCAGGTCAGCTGAGACGTTATCTTGAACATGTAACATACATACGTAGGGCGTATTGAACTTAAAACTTAAGATATTGAAATATAACTCAGCAATCAAGACTGCAATAAAGGAATTATATGAAAGCAGGTTACATATTTGTTCATTCCTTGTGAATAATCAACTTTGAAACATGTAAAATCATAGAAAGATTTTTGGCATTTCTCCTGCTCGTGAAAGTTTTGCATGAAGAAAGTTAATATAATTGAAACCATACTCTATGTCTGATTCTTACTTGTCTCTGCACCATGGTCCATTTGCCTTGCATGGTAAAATATCTCTGATTTATCACCAACAAGAGATGGAATTGACCTTTAGGCAGCCAACTGTGAATTCTCTTATCTTTTCCCAAGTTGGGACATAATTCTTCCAACATCTCACAAGACAACTGTCCTCCCTATAACTTTATCATAAAGCCGACAAGTTTGGAGATGCCTTGCATTTAGAGCTTTTTTACTTTGTACTTTTCTTCTTATAGTCTGTTCTACTGTAATAGGAGCAGTAATAAATCTCAAAACAGAGTTTTCAATGAATCAAATGTAGACATAGTCAGCCTTTTACTCCATCCTACTTCAGACATCTGGTCTAACATCTTCTCATTTTCCTGTACCAACTTAAGGGGCAGTGTGGGCCTCTTTAAGGTTAGAGGTGAAACTAACTTTGTAACACAAGCCAGTCCAAACCTCCGACTGGGCGGGGCAGGAAACCTTGTCTTTCCTTCAGCAGAAATTGAAGCTACTTCATACATAATGGATGCCAATTCTTTGTGGGGCCAGTCTTCATCACTGCACCTATATTAGACATGAGTTCAGCAAGATCCTGAGGACACACTCTGCTCCAAAATCTAAGAAAACAAGTCTTCTTTTTTTTCAATGTTTGAAAGTGAAGGTTGTCAGGGTGGGTGATCTTTTTTTTTTTTGTGCACCAAAAATTTACTACCACCAAACTTCCAATGGTAGTACCAGAGGCTACTAACATTTCTTCTATAAACACCATTCTCTTGCCCTACTTTGCTACAACTCTTCAAAGTTTTGATTGATCACTCTTGGGTCTGTTTTACCTTACAAAACTAACAAACACAAGAAGTGAGGTCCCCCAGTGGAGCTGCTAAGCAAACTAAGTTGACCAAAAAAGAGTCAGAGCACTGCAAAGAACCATCAGACGCCTAGCAACATACACTAAGTAAAGACTGACACAATATTTCTCCTTACTGAACTGCATGTACAATCCAACTGTGGTGCCCCTAACTTCACACAGGTATCTGTAACTTTTCCTTGACAAGTACCAAAGTAAGAGGAGTACTATTTCATATAGCTTGATTTAAGACCACATCCTGAGGCCAAGACCATCTAAAGACCACCTGTTGGATTCACCTCAGTCTGTAGAACAGTCTGTAATCCCTGCTGGGCTAGCTTGTCTGGGACAACTCAGGAACAGACTTTCATCAACAAACTATGAATCACCTACCTCAGATCAAGTAGGTTTAAGAGTCCTTGCTCAGATCATCTCAAGCTCAATATCATCTCCCCAACAGCTAACCTCTCATTGCTATTCTTTCCTGCTCCTTTCCATGGGAACAGACCAGTAGGACTGGTATGCCAGTCTGCTGCCTCTAGCCACACTCTGAGGGCATTAGTGACTTCTGCCTGGGCTAGCTGACAACAAACACCACCTGAGATGTGTGCAGTGACCCGTGTCTGTGCGACCCTTCTGCCCTTACTTAGAACATCCAGTAGGGATCAGCATCTCACAAAGCACAACATGGGAGACCATTCAGCCTAACCCTCAGCTTACACAGGACTACACCAGCTAGAATTCCACACCAAAACACACGAGATACATTGGGCTCTAAACAATTGTAGTATTCATGATATACCGGAAGCGAAGGACCCTGCCAAAAGTGCTTACACTTTGTTACTACAGAATGACTCCAACAATTGGAACTGGTTTTTAGAATTTCTTTGCTTTAGCATCATATACCGAAAACCAAATGAACAAAAAGGAAACTCTGAAACTGCTTATTTTCTCAGAAACTATTACCAGTAGTTCAAAGTCTTAGCAGCCCTCCTCACATCTTGTAACTTCTAATTTATCTTCTGATTTCTTACAATTTGTGTGTAGTCTCTGAATGTAGAATTTTATTTCTCTACACTAAGTCTTTATCTGATAGTAAATTGTTTCATGTATTGCCAGCATGTGTCCATTTGCATGGATATCTATTACACACTTTCAGTAGTCAAGTTGAATCTAACCCCATTCTCTTCCTACATCATCAACATGGTTGTCAATATGTCCCCCTAACAATGATTTCCATTTTCCTATAATGCCCACTTTAGAAGATGGATTGCCTAAGTGCTTCAGGAATGGATAGAATTAATTAAACAGTTAAGGCAGGCATTGATATCCTTTAAAGTTGGAAGTATTTCTTCCATCATTCACCAGACCCTGCAGGAAATGACATTCTTTAGAAAGTGCTAAGAGCTCACAAATCTTTGCCGCAGGAGGCACACTTGCCCGTCTGATCCCTGATTCCGCAGGAATGTTGTTTTAACATTTGCTTTACAGATTTTCACTGTGTCTTTTGTGCATTTGATTGACAATACTTACAGCAGTGAGGGAACATACTGTGACAGGAAACATAGTATTTTGCTATGGGGAAGACCACCTAGAATCCTGAGTGTGGAAATCCTGAAAGTTTCCTATCCTCCAAACATCGATGCCTGTTTCACTCAAATTAAGTTTTACCTTTGGCGTACATACATGTACATGTACAAGTAATCTGTGAACTTTATCAATATTTATCCGGAATTTTCAGATGTAGTTTCAAGTACCTACTATTTGATCAGGATTGACTGTCAAGAGGCATTTATTCTCTGTAATCATAACTTTTTTAAAACTTAAATGAAGACATAAATTTTTACTATCATCTAACAATATCATGTCTTTGTCGCATGTTCTGCTTAACTGCTGAACTAAGTAGAAAGGAAATTGGCTAACAATGGCTTTTGCCATGATCTGTCCCTTGTTGACTGGGTCTAACCTCATGTGTCAGAGATGTAATATTAATCCCTGCCACCCCAGCACATTTACACCCAGGTCAGTACCAGTGGTCATCCCATATTGCTGACCCCACCTCCTGGGTACCAAATAACCACGTTTCCTCCATCCATTACTGTTTTTGTGTCAAAGGGAGTCCCTGTTGTCCCCATAATCTATGGTCCCTGTCACTATCCATTTGTGACCAAGTCCCCAGGATAGATTGTATGGAAGGCCAAAGCTGTAGGACATTTCCCCATAGAGCCACTAAGGGCTGACCTGTTGTAACATTGTACATGTCCTGTACAGAATATTCTTTGTCCTTGTGTCATCTTTGATTTGTGACCACATCCCCTGGTACCCCATTCAGACCTTATTGGCTGCGTTTTTCTTATTATCAAGCCAGTTGGCTGGCTCAAAGGTTGTGCAGGACAGAAATCCTTTTTTCACCAACAAAATAGGATTTTTTTCCCTTTTCAACTGCAATATTTGAGTATACATGTATTTATTTTGTAAGACAATTGAATCCTGTTACAATTCTACACATGTAAATACCTTGCCAAAAATGTTTCTTGACAGTTTCTGATGTATCCTGTACAGTATTCCCCTATTGTGTTCTCCTATTTCAGTATCATTGCCTACTGATGACTCCCTTGTGTCCGTGTCCCATGTCCCTGCAACATTATCCCTGTCCCTTGTCACATTTCATTTGCATGCTTCCTCCCCTGGTACTTCAGCCAATGCAAATTCTCCCAGCTTCTGCTGCCTCCAGCATTTCCACAGCAGATCCCTGCTATTTTCAACTTGACATGGTGCCATATTTTATCAGCCATCTTGTTTCCATAGTTACATAAGAGTGTTGTCCATATTCTTTTTTTCAGGTATCCTCCTAGCTTCAAATCAATGGCCAACACAGTCTAGAAGGACACACCTGCACTGTTTGTAATGTCACTGTGGGTCTGCTGTCACTATGATCTATGTCACTGTCACTTCCCATTTGTAGTTTGGCTCCCCGGGGTGGCAGCACAAGTCCAATGTTATTGCTAGGTTTGCCCCCTGCCCAATACATAATGCCCGGGGAAGGGAATGTGTATTAGGGTTGCAGTTTAGATGGCAGGTTACATGTTGTTCCATATGCTGAGAGAACATTATCAGTGTCACCTGCCAGGATGAGTTTGTAACATTGGAACTAATATCTAAAACTTTTGGCTTTCCTACTGTATGTATCTGTCGCTGGACTTTTGTCCTAGCTTTCCTTCCTGTAGGTCCTTTCATTTCCTTGCCTAAGGAATTGTAATGCTTACAAAATCATGTCTCTAAATTTTCGTTAAGATGTATACCAAATTGGATTACATATCCCAGAGCTTTCTCTCCTTTACGAGACTTCATAATTGCCTTCTCTATATGTTTAACACTCATCTGGTTTTAGAAGATGAAACATGAAATGGGAATTTTGATGTCAGTTGACATTTTGTCTATACTGTAATACAGGATGAAATATGAGCCGTGGAGTAGGCAGTCTCCAAAGGCAGGGAATCTGTATGGGTGTTGGAATTGTTTCTCTGTGTCACCTATGTAACCCTGGTATTGCTTGTCACTTCCTATCCATGCCCAAGTCAACAGAAGGCATGTTTGATTGGTAGTGGCCCCCCTTGCCCTGGCCACAATGCCTGGAGGTCACAGGCTACAAATATCCCACAATTTACAGGGCAGCCTGACGCTTGTCCTGCCAGCTTAGTTCAACATCAACAGCTTCCTCGGACAAAAAACTGTTTGTCAAATGCTCCTGAGGTCTTCGCAGATTTTAGAATTGAATTCATGATGAAACACGGAACTCAAAATATGTGAGTTGGTGTCCTTGGGGTCAGGAACTACACACATTACGAAAATGTGAGTTCTGAACGTATCACTCGGGGCGACTGATTGACTTACGATAATCTGACCTTAGAAAAACCAGCCCTCTGGAGTCGGAAGAGTATGATGATGATGAAGGCAGGCCTGCCTGAGAAGGACCAGCAACTGCCAAGAAAATGGTCACGGGATTATTTTCATGTTGATTTCAGTTATTGATTTTTTCCTGTTGATATAGTCTTACAAGAACTATTTCGTAGCTTTTTGCATCATTGACCTTAGAGAATGACAGATGCTGATTATACCATAATTAGTTTTCTTGTTAATACAGTGGAGTTAAACTTTGACTTTGCTGTGTTAGCCTTTGTTGCCAAGTAAAGAGCTTATGTTAAGCTTATGCATGCATTGAGCAGCATCCCTAATTAGAGTTAGTTATTATATGGAAAATTTATTCAAGTTCCTTCCAGTTACATCAATTTGAGTACAGTATACACTCCAGTTACTTACTATTTTGAAGTTCGAATATGAAACGACTATTAGTCTAAATCTGCTTAGAAATTGGTGTCACAAATATTCACCATTATAGCCTAAAATCTTCCATATGGTACTGAAAGATGATACATGTGCATTACCACATGTAATAATATTTCAGTCGGGGAGTACCCTTGCTCACTGTACTTGAACGTAGCTTACACCGGCTCAACTTTTGTCAGGGAAGAAGTGAATCTACACCCCCTTCTTTCTGGGTATTTTGCTGAAACTGTCAAAGATGGGAGAAGCCTGCCATTTCAGAAACTCAGTAGGCATGTCCCGTGGTATCAGGTAAAAGTATGCTCCACTGAACTATGTTATGATTGACTAAATCTCTGTCAGACAAGGGGCAGAACATCATTTTTATCTCACAGTTTATTCCGCCACATTTGTGAGGGTGAACAGATCTATGATTACAAAATTGAGCAAGCATGTCCTACCAAAGTGCTGCCTATGGGAAATTAATTGTCACACAAAAACCTGATACCTCATTACAGACAAGGTGTAACTAATTGTTAATTATGCAAATTAGCAGCACCAGCTGGCTGTGGCTTATGAATTCATATGACACCTTTGTCTCATGGCTGGTTGTAAATATGAGTATTCTCCTCTTTGTTGAAATCGGAGGATCCATGAAATTGCACAGAAGGTGTTTAAAATCCACACAAAAGTCTTTACACCAGTGACAGAGTTATTGCGACTGCTGGTAGGGTTATGGAAAGGTCAAGCCCAAATGTTAAACTTGTGACAGAAAGTTCTAGTTTGTATTAAACCTTGCACATTGCACAAAATCTACACAGTGAGCACTGAACAAATATGTAGTCATGTGCAGTGGATGTGCTTACTTAGCAAATTGTCACAATGTGACCTGACTGTAATCAAATTATTAAGTCCAGGTGGGCTTAAAGCTCATTTGATGAAAAATACTGGTGGTCCTAACATATTGGTAGGAATTGCTTACCTAACCTTGTTAAATACATGTACATTCATCATATTGGTGGTAATAAAATACACCTTTGGTAAAAGTAGTCACAAAGTTTGTCTTACCTCCCCATTTTAGGCTACCACTGCAGATTAATTACAAGAATTAGAATCAAGTGAAGGCCATAACATTTACAAATCCTTCCCAACCACAACTGTATTTTCTTCTTGTACCCTGACTCTCCCCACGAAATATTACAGATGGACTAGTCCTTTAGTACATGTAATATAGCACATCCTTCAATACAATAGCACACCCTACATACAGGGGAAGGTACTCACTCAATATCCCTGGGGTGGGGTAACGCATCTGGTTCCAAGCATCGTTGTAGTGGCTGGAATATTGTGCGTGAGTGTACGGGACGCCAGAGAACTGGGATGAGTAATCACTGCCTGCGTCGAACCGCAACGATCGAGCCAAAAACATAATGCAGAGAGGGAGAGGGGAAATACAAGGGTAAATATGCAGGGCATCGCAAGGGGATGACATAAATATATAATACCAGTATATCAGCACCATGCAGAAATTGTTATATCAAAATATATAGTTTCCGCAACCAAAGATTGCATACAAGATTGCAACAGACATGCATTGAAGGAAAAGTGCAGATAGTCAATAATGGAGCAAGTTCATGACCAAATGCATAGTAGAGGAGGGACCAAAATTGCAGGTATCAGGAAAACAGACACAGGAGTTAATGAGAAAAAGTATTGAGTACAATAAAAGGTAAGGTAATGGCAATGTAGCCAATTTGGGTACAAGAGTGTACGATGCAGTCGACAAGCCCAGGGAAAAGGGAGCATTGGAATAACAGAAGAGGGAAGGTTTAGGGGTTGGCCAGGTGAAACGAAGAGATGACAAAACAGGGAGGGAGAAAAAAGAGTGGTTAGAATGGCCATCATTCCATTCTATCCAACATGTCATCAATTCCTGACAACCCACAAAACAGCTCCATTCCCTCCCCACTAAAAGATAATACATTCTCCACTTGAATTGAGTCAGAAAACTGTAAAGACCCCCTTTTTGCCTGGACTATACATCCAGTTGAACCCAATGTAGAGCACACCATTTGTCTTGCAGTAATTGCTACTCAGAACAATGGCTCAGGCCTGCGGCATCCATCACGAGTAGGGTCCGCTATTGTGCACGCGGTTATACCGTGCTCGATTGCCACAGCATTACTCAGTGCTTTTGCCATCGACTTGCCAGTTACCATTAACAAAGTCATCACAAGAAAATAGCCGAGTGGTTGAGGTCTATGGTGAGTGCAGGCTGTATTCATAACAGCCCCATCTCCAAAGTGAGCGCACAAAAAGAATTGGACAAACATCTCAGCGGGTGTGGATTAGGTTGCTACTTCAGTTTTCCACGAGCGATCCTCGTCCAAATACCGAGATATCAGGTTTGCTTCCAAAACATTTTTCACTCTGCCAAAAAGGTCTCAAGGTCTTAGCATATATCAAAATTTCTTCTTCACTGTTGTACCAACATTAAACGGTCAGATCTTTAATGATATGATACCGTAAAATGGTGTTGAATCTAAATTTTGAATTCTTGTTTGTGGTCAAATTTGGAAAAGATGGATAATACCTTTTTTAGATTTGTCTAACTGCTTGCACCACTTTAGGTCACATCTTGGGTGTTAACATACTATACAAAGAATTATTTTAGTAAATTTAAATTATATAAAGTAGTCTTTTTAGAACAAAGCCCAGTCTTTCAGGAATTACTCCATTCCACTGTTGTGGAAACTGTTATAATGGTGCATCTCCTAATGCTTTAAAATATATTTTGTCTTCACACAATGATGATTAAGTGATGAAATTAACCTCCTTTTCCCATTAATTTGGGCTGAAAATTAACAAGGTGATTATGATGGGAGAGAGTAGTTCAATCACCATCAGCCGTGGCATGACTCATCATAAAACAGTAACGTCATCTGTCACTGGGAGGTGATTCAACTCTAGTGTGTCGCACAAGCACCTCCTAAAAACAGCCAATTTTGAGGAGAGTGCTTCAAACTCTCGACTGCTTGCCAATCACCCAGGCTTTTCAAATTCATCGCAATCTCAAGTGGAGGGATTTTTCGGTTTCCTTTCATTGACAACAAGAAGTCTTTTGAATGCTGTCAAAAGACACAGCAGAATTTGTCATGTTGAATTCTGGGCTTTCTTTTTTCCACAGAAGCCATAGTGTGCTTATCTGTATCTGTGCTCTTAAAAACACTTCATCACATCTTGAAAATGCTCTTGGTTAAGAACCCTTCAGGAGAGGGTACCTGTGAACAGGTTGATCCTAATATTTTTCACCCATTGCCCCCCCCCCCCACTCAGCCATGCTGACGTCCGTATCCTGATGGACGTCCTCTAGTAAAACCGTGTACGGCCAATTGGTGCTCGAAACATCATTTTTTGAGAGTCTGCGAAAAATGGCTATTTTCATTTTGATGAGCATCAGTGTTATTGAAGAGGCCCCCATCAGCCATGCATGCCAGTAATATATCCCGCTGAATGGACATTTTAGTTATATTTGTGGCTATATCCTCCCTGAAGTGCCCAGTAGCACGGGAGATTTGGATATTTTTACTTGGTTGAACATTGGATTTATTGGAAGTGGCCCTCCTAACCAGCCATGGCCGAGACGCTTGCTTACAATGGAGTTTGGGTAAATTCTGTACGGGCAATTGGGCGGTGAGTGCCCAATATTTCCTGGCTGGTCGGAACATCCGAACCAGGTCAGGGTGACAAATGGCCTCCATCCAAATGCATTTGTTTCTCACTTCCTTCGTTTTCTGACCTAAAAAAAGGCTTTGCTCTAACTGACCTGTGTGGACTCAATATGCCAAAAAAGGAAGTTACTATTTTGCATATTGTATTGCATTGTGGTGCGACTGTTGATCATTGCAATTTTGCTGGCAAGGATGACAAAAATTGATTTTTTCCACATTTACGACAGATCTTTGTGAACACTTTGTGGTTAGCATTTTGACTGTTAAATGGTTTACAGCAATAACCTTAGCTTAGCAGTCTAGGGGGTGGCAACATGGAAAGTTTATTGCAAGTTCTTGCCCGTGGGCTAATTGCAAGTACATGTAAGTGCACATACAAAGAACAGACAATGTGTAACAATACAGCATGTAACTACTCTAGCCTAAATATTAGAATCTAATGTTTAACTCTAGTTCTAACTTATTGGGTTCGGCTTCTTTTTTCGAGACAGTGGAAGACGAAGAATCCCACTTTTTCGGTGATGTGTGGGTTTTGTGATGTTAAGAGAAAAGTAGTTTTCTTTTTGTCTGTAAGCATGAAGAAATTGGGATGTAATGTCAGCAGAACATACTGCGCCTGTGCAAAACCATGTTATTGTTTAATATTTCAAATTGGTCAATGTCGAATCATAATTTTGTTGGTTGCATATCTTTTCCGACAGATCATGAAAGCTACAGATTCTTAAGTAACCGTTCACAATCTTAAAGGATGCATTTTTTTAGTGCTGTGCACATGAAGTTCCGCATTTTGTACAATTGCAGTGTGTTCTGCCAACATTCTGTGAGAGAAAGGGATGTAGGACAAGGGCTCACCTGACATGGTGCTGGCACTGCTATAGGAGTTTGATGCCGAGGGGAGAACAATTGGCGGGACGAGTCCAGTAGCCATCGTGTTGGAGGGATAGCCCGTCTGTCCTGATAGGTTGCTGGGTGGGGCATGCGGCGGGTAACCAGGAAGGGTAGAGTTCATGTCTCGCATGTCGCGGCCCGTTGTCACCGCCGACTGAGGAAGACCTAAGGAAAAGGACACGATTCTTTTGTTAAGATCCATGGATCTGTGTGACTTTACTTGGGAATCTCCTGCATAGTTTATACAAACCCCACAATATGTACTCTCCAACAAAATACTGAAGCTGGGAATCAAAAGCTTGGCCGCAAAATGCCATAAATGTCAGCACACCTTTCAGTCAGGTCAAAAGCCTACCATTGATTCTACATGATATCATATCATGATATCATATCAGTTGTCTTTCAAAGGATGTTTTTAATTCAGGCTTTGTTATAAAGACTACATCTTATACTTGTACTTATATAAACTTGTATCATGTCAGCATTCTCAAACTCCTGTATCCTGACTCATACATGTCATAATGGAAAAAAGAAACGTTGAATTATTTAGGCCTAACTCGATGATGTTAGGAAAATCCCTGTAAGCATGTTAAACTGATGTGATCAGCTTGCTTATTTCCTGAGATTGGTTACAGCCCTCGATCCGCTTCCCCTGATATCTGCCGTAAATATGGCGACTTTCTTAATTACAATATTCATGGTGTAGCCTGGCAGGTTTAATCAATATTGTATTAGCCTAATCATTCAGCTGCTGTTTTGTAAATTCATGAGTATTTAGCAGGGCCCATTAAGCTATTATGTTGTGCTTCATCATCGAAAAACCTTTTATGTTATTTTGTTACATTGTCATATATCTCATAGAATACTACCATTCATCGAATTTAACATTATAATATATCATTTTAAAATTTGTTAAGTTCTGAATAGTTGAGATTTTTCTGATTTTAGAAATCACCATCATCATTTTAGAAATATTTTGCCACTATGGAGAAGAAAGAATTCAAAATACATTGTACACATGTGTAGTGATAAATTCTCTGTGATTTCAGATGTAGTTTCTCTCTCAATTCAAATGCCCTATTCAGTACATGTACGCTATAAAACAGTCATCACTGGATGAGAGATGCTGGCAGAAAAATGAGCTAATATGAAGTCAACTTTGTGTCTCATAATTCCTGTCAGTTGAAATTTGCGTGCTCATTTGGTTTACATCACAAAAACATGAAGATGATTTGCTCCATAATTGCTGAATATTTGCCCAAACTATAGACTTTGCTCCAATCAATCTACCCACTGTCACTTCTGTTTTCCCTTTTCATCAGCGCAATTCATCAAATGCCATAATAAAACTGCTATCCCTTTCCGCAGTCATCTTCAACAAACCATCAGCTAAACATCACATTAAGTGTTATCTATGTCATCACGCACACTACTTTAAGGCATCAGCAGATTTCTGCCACATGAAAAATGACATGTTTCGAATCTAGATTATAGTTATTATAACAATTAAAGGTACTTAGGCAAGGAGTGAAGTACTGCAGATAGGGATAAGCTATATGTATGGCTTAACTAGTGCAATTGGCAGGAACATATAACACAATTACTTTACTGGCTTTGACTTATACAATGCAGATTCAGCATACTAGGGTAACATTTAATATGGTTCTGTAATTACAGCCTCAAACTTTTCTAAAGCTTATCTATTAATCTGACTTTTTAACTTCAATCATCATTTTTCGTGCTTGATAACTAGTAGCATAAAACAATAAAGTTAAAAATGTTCCTAGCTTAAAAAGACATTAAAATCCACATTTTCGACACCCAAGGGTGAGACAGATGAAGGAATGGTGTAAGAAAAGAGAGAGAGAGAGCATTTCCACTAGCACCACCACCAGTCAAGGAGTTTCGATCTGCAACAAACCAGGGATCCAACCAAGCAGCCATGCAATTTGAATTGGAAAAGATCATAACAACAAAATAAAGCAAAAGTTGTTTTCTTTTGTGAATCACTCACAGAGAGGCTTTTTACAAAGTTGAAGCAAATGTTTCTTACCAGCATTTCATGCGATGGAAGTGAAACATTTTTGTTCAAAATAAGCAACGAAAAAAATTGCTTTGCCAAGTGAGCAGCAGAGTGCAAAGAGTCAGGCCCAAGCATTTTACATTTCAGAAAGATTTGAATTTATCCACCACTTTAACCTCCACCATTGTCACAGACCACACACAATTACCTGCCAGAACCCCCTGGCTGGTGTACTGTCCAAAGGAGGGGGTACCTGACCCGTGGGTGGAGAGGGGGTACCCCCCTAAGGTTGCCGAGCCCACTGGCTGCAGTACAGTGAGAGATCCGGTGTTTGAGGTTGCAGCAGTGGTGGTGGTGGTGGTAGTGGCGGTGGGGGAGGGAGGGGGGTCGGAGGACTTGGCGCTCCCCGGGGGGGAGGCACTGGTGGGTGGAGCTGAGGCTGAGGGTGGGGTGGAGGCTGTGGGATGGAGGAAACATAAACATGACAAGATGATGATGAGAACAAACCAATTAGATAACACAACAATGAAATGACATTTGGCATGGACACAAAAATTATAATCTACCAAGGCTCGAAATACTTTTTTTCTTTAAAATTGAAAATTACCTGCACCAGACAAATTTTACAACTCAGAATTTACAAGGAAGTATGGATCACACTAAAAACTGTTCAAAAACTATTGCCGTTATTTTTTGTTCCTTTACTTCATAGGTGATAACTTCTATACAACTGATGAAAATACGCATATTTAATTCTACGATAAGGTTTGGTACAGGTAAACATCAGAAATACCTACACAGCTCCAATTTTACCTGCACTAACCTGCATATGCAAATGTTATTTTGTGCCCTGCCTATAAATATTAAAGCTTTGAGGAAGATTTCTACAACGTGGTATAACCCCACATCCTCCCGAAAGCAGTTACACCTTGTGTTGATGTGACATGGGTGATACAGCTGCCCAGGTGCCCATCACAGCAACCTTCTGTCTGTAAATGCCAGCTGAATCAACATGCTGCCCCATACCCTCCACAATAATGGATCAAGTCAGCTCCTCAATGAGGCAATAGTGTTGGGAAATTGCCGAATGCTTGTTTTGAAATTGCTTCAATCACATGATCCAATATCATACAGAGACAATTATAAAGACCACACATGATGCGATATCATCATCGGTGCGGTGAGAATATCACTTTTTCCATTTAGTAAGGAAAGCCTTGTTTTTATTCAGTTTTGAAGAAACATTGGTCGTGATAATACTGCAAGTTAGAGGTATTTGCTGGTATGCAGTGTTACTTTAATAGGAAAACCTTAAGTTCAGAGTACATGACTTCACTGAGTGAGAAAATATATAACATTATAAAAAATTCTGTTGCAGACAGGGACTTCTCATGATCATTTCCGTCATGAAAAATTGGATCCATTGGACACAGAATTGAGAGCCACAAAATCATGACAAATAAAGATAACACACCAGAACAACCTGTTATAAGTCTGTAATTTGGTTGGAAGATGTCCCAGAAAATTGTCTTCTAAACCTAACTTTCGATTGACCGAGAAAAATGGATGAAACAAATAATCAAGTAGGCAGCTTGTCTGTGCTTGTGGCTCTTATTCAATAAGCTCTGATATCAGTGTGTCATAATGTTGCATGGTTACCTGGACAAGTAATAAGGAAATCCCCAAAATTTGCAGAACCCAGAGATATGAATCAGTTTAGTTTACGACCGAGATATTGAAACACGACAATGATGTATCTGAAAAAATACTATGACAAAATGTCTTTTTGCAATTCACCGATGCATCTCTGCGTTTATGGCTCAACAATTTGGGCGCAACTGCAAAAACCACACAGCATTAAGACAACTGGTCATAAATTCGCAATGTGCAATGGAACTTGCGAAATGACAAAATGTAGCCGATTAATTTTTTTGATGACACAGGGAAGGCTGATGAGTCAACAATTTCAGCGTTCAGACGACCATGATTGATTGCAGTGTATCAGAATTTCTGCTTGCTTCGTCTCCGAGTGGGCTGGGATAGGGACTCTTCTGTCACCGAGGGAATTTGGTGAACGATGAGGCTGAGATTCTGGCGACATTGGGCTGCAAAAGTTGCGGTCTATATGATCGATGAGGACAGATTATGAAAGTTTCCCAAAGTGATACAAATGACAAATGCACAATGACCCCATCTTGTGGTGACGCATGAGTGACACCTCGCGATGACAAATGCAGCATCCTGACTGCGCTATCTGAGGATGACACACGCGACATGCAAGAAAAATGACTCGGACAAAATGTAATATGCCCAGGCAAATTGGTTTCTGCTCCACAAATGTGGGAGCGGGGGAATTACAGTCTGGGCAATCTCTCCCCGATGGCAGAGATTATTGCAGGAGTGACAATTGTAAAGTAGACCTGATGACAGAGATGTACCCAATAAAAGTTTGCCGACCATTCAGGGATCCAGAGTTAAATTTAAATTACAGTGTCGAGAGTTTGTTCAGCCCAGTCAATGGGATTTGCTGTAACACATTTTTTTTGCTGCTGGAACTTACAAAGGCTTTGCTTTAATTTAAGCTTAAAACATGACAATTTTTTTAAAATACGATATATACTATATAAAAAACATATCTCAAAGATAACTGTACTTAACAGTTTTCACACAGTAACAAAAATGAGTACATATTTTAACACAGGACTATACAGCTTTTGTTTCTATTGGCCCAGTACACATGTGCAGGTTAGCAGGTCCACACTACATGTTCTTACCTGGAACAGCTACTGGATAGTGGCCGGTGGGGACGTGGGGTGCAGAGTCTGTCATCGCTACACTCGTGGTAGAACAGCTGATGCTAGGTTTTACATCCTGCTGATGGAAAACAAGGATAGTTTTGAGTCATCCTTATCTTCTAGAAAATTCACACAGAATCATCACACAGAAAATGAGACACAATTTTTCTAAATTCATATGGTTCATAATGGTTGGGATGATATAACCATTTTATTTCTGCTGAAAAAGTACCTGAAATGTATATAATGTTACTTTGTCATTTATAATGTGGAGAAACTGGAAGAGGCTGTGTGATGTACATTCAAGCACTAGGGAAAAAGCCTATTGTACATTGTACATGTTATGTGTTTCACCAATCCCTGTCGGAGTTTTACGTAAAAATAGGAACGTACATGTACAAAGTACTTTGTGGATCTCCCAACAGTCTGCCCTGTCAGGGAAAGCCAGCAGAAAAATAGGCGTAATTTCGGCAGTCCCGAAATCAATTGCCTTTTCAATAGTCATTACATTGCAGTTACCGCCACCGTCCCATCTACCCTGCCCGTCGACAGGCATTACTTGGGCCCAGTTAGCCTTTACATTGGAAAACAAAAATAATCAAGCGAACGGTCAGCGGCCATTAGCTTGAACATCAATTTCCTACCATCATATGAATACCAATAAAGTTGGTTGCATCCTCAAGAATACCTTATTTCGCAGGGGCCGTAATTCATCAAGAGTCTGGACGGCGAGCTCCCCCGTTTGGGGAAAATGGCCGGCAACGGGCGAATCACCCATAGAATTTTAATGGGAAAATGATAACTGTCTTCTGAACCCATTTGTTGGCAAATCTCACAATTACATCAGCGAGATGATGGCAATTGGAAGGAATAAATTGCCGGGATGAAGATAGATTTTGTAACCATTTGGGCCGTAATCCTGGAGAGAAGAAGAATGATAGCCGGCATTTCAGGAAAGAAACAACGGAAAGAAAGTGAATTGCAGGAAGTCACGGATACTGTACTAAACGCAGCCGCACCCCATCAATAACCGGCATTGTCCACTAATGGTACTGTTATGTCTTTAAAGTATTGCAGTTGCTTCTTCGGCCCTCCGTTTAAGACTTTAGTGGGTGTGTTATGGTGCGACAACGCTCAGGCCATGTTACAGACCCAGGCCACGAACAAACTCTGTATGCTGGCAGCAAAGTGTGACGCCCCGGGGGGAAACAAGCCCCATCACACTGACCTTTGATTACCTCCTCCCCAGCTAAACAACAGTTAATTTCCAATTGAGGGAGAATATAATTGCCTTTCTTGGGAGGGAGACATTACCCCTCGACCCCATCCCATGTTGGGATGAATTTCCCCCTCTTGTTCTCTCGTCCCCAGCCTTATCGCGCTCCTTCGGGAAATTAATCATGTCCTGGACAACAGAAGTGTGAGAGTGATGTAGGCAATTTTTGCCATGAAATTGAGTGTAGCTCTACACACCTGGACTCACAACCACAACAACTTTTCACAACCGCTTTTGTGAAAGTTTATTAAATGACTTAATGCAGTGGAAGATCTTCAGTGAAAACTCCTACTGTTGTTAACCATAATGCCAATGTAGGAACAGGAACATTCTTAAAACATTAAATACTGATAGGGAGGTGTTCCTCAAGGCATCATTGTAGGACCTAAACTAGAGTCTCTCTTCTGGAATTAGCATTGACCACATACTTATGTGAACAAGTCATGCCAGGAGCTAATTCTGGCCAAACTTTACTTCAGTCTGACTAGTGAGCAAATGAGTTTTAAATCTTCTTGGTCTCAGAATTTTTTTCCGGGGTTGGGGTTCTGTAATATCGTGTTACCTCTAATGTGTGTATTGATAATGAAGTGTAGAACAGTGTGTTTACCTGAACTCGGGTCTGTGACAAGTCCACTTTGTTTGACATGTTGTCCCTGTTGAAGGGGTCGGTTGGATAGTGGCCACGATTGAAGGCTTGTTCCAAGGCTTCTAGTTGGTCGGGTGTGAACGTTGAACGCTTCTGCTCGGGGTCACCGTTGACTATCATGCCATTTTCCATGGCAGCACCAGGTTCTAAAAAACATAAAACATTCAAAATCAGGATTAAAAGGCTTCATAAGTTTTGACAATATCAAAGATCTAAAATCTATCTGCTATAAATTACATGTACATACTGTAGCGTGATGTTAAATAAAACAAGCCTATTCAAGAAGACTCAAAATAGAATCCAACTGTGTTCCGTAACTTTTATTTGCATTTCTTTCCATTTAAGACATGGCCGAAATGGCCGGTGAAAAATGCAAGAAGTTTCGTCCATTGAGTTTAATCATGCTTCGTATGCCTTTCAAAATTGTGGTATTTGATACTCCTATCCTTGAAAAAACAGCGTGTCTAATGGTGTTTGATACTCCTGTCCTTGGGTAAAAAAACACAGCGTGTCTAATATCTGAACATTTGGGGGGCCTGCAATTACAAATGCCAGCAGATCCAAAGAGGCCCCAAAAACCTCCAGCTAATTGACTATTTTGAACAACACACCAAACCTCATTGAGCCTTAATTAACTAAATGCTGGAAATATCACATTCATTACATGAGGAAATTACGCGCAGCAACCTTCCCCGCGCGCCGAGTGATTGATTGACCGGAGCGACAAACGGCAGGAGACAACTTGCAGGTTTCGCGCCAGTGAATTTTCCAAGATCTCGGTGTTCTCAGGAGTCACACACAAAAATCGCTTCTGAATTACTGACGGAAAGTTTTCCATCCTTTCCTTAAGATACAACTTCTAGCGCGTAGAGTAGTCTTTGAGAATATTCCCAGAATATTTGTAGTATCATACTTCGTACCTAGTAAGAAATCCTTGCAAATAAAGTTCATATCGTAATATTTGTGCTTAGTACTAATTTATGCCTTTACCTTCAATTCAATTATCAAATCACTGGAGACGTCACAATTTCTAAAATTGGCGGGAAAATATGAATTCAGCAACGTAATATATATAATATACAGAGGATTTTGAAAATCATCTAAACACTGACAACGTAACGCATTCCGCAGTGAGAACAACATTGGCGCGCTGATATCGGACGGTTCCAACGGACCATACTGCTATCACAATTTTACAGAGTGATCACAAGATGGCTGTTATATTTTCCCCGATCTATCACGTTTTTGGTGCAGTCGATACCGCCATTCCGACAGTTTTCAGGCGTTCCTATATTTTCTGCGTCATTAGCCACCGTCCAATGCCATTGCAAGGTCGAAAGTTGGTGTTTCTTGAGTGACAAAGCGGTAGGTGTCCTGACACTTCGTGATTTTTTAGGACTTGCTGTAAGGACTATTCTGCGGGGTAAGCAGTCCTTGGGCAGCAATATTGTATGGACAGGCAACTCCCAACAATCAAAAGGTTTTATGTCAGAATTTTCCATTGAAGAATCCCATATTTGGAGCGCAGAAGTCACGCACAGTGTAGTATATCAAGGATGTAAGGTATGTACCGGCACACACGGGTCATATCTGCCGCCACCTTCCACTGAACGTCCCACAAGCAAACATGCTCGGGGTCAAATGCTTCTCTTCCAGCTTTTAAGTTCTCAAGCTGCTGTGCCGACGAGCATTCCTCATCCCAAGGTCCTGCTACATGGTGGGGAGTGGCGTGAGGTGTGACATGACATAACACCCTCGTGAAGATAATCCTTCTTGAGACGGAAAAAGTTAAACCCGAAGAAAGAGACAAACGGTGTGCGGTTTCTTGAGAGTTCTGTCTGGTTTATGCCGCGAGTTCTTGGTTACTGATACTGATAGCCTGCTCAAGGCTTCAGTGGTCAACTGCGACGACACCTGGCATTTAACATGCCCGGTAGCAGCCATACTGTAACCAGCTTAAGCCAGTGGCTCCGCGTTCAATTTGTTCGGCTTAGGGAAAGCGTGCCACTAACTTGTTCATTACAAGCTATTACTGATCGTTACATCAAGGATGAGAACAGATACTGAGGTGGTTTAGCTACTCAAGCTTCCTATAGCACGTTGGCAATGTGCGCACGAAGAATTATCTTAAGAAAGGTACATCGTAGTAAGTTTTGTACATGGCAACGCACTCTCTTCAGTGTGCGAATGTAGAAACCCGATACTTTGAAGGCAGTTCAAGGGTTAGAATTGTTTTGGGTACACAAGGCTTCAAAGGGAATTCTGCCTGCGACGTCCACAACTGAATTTGCTGACTGTTTACATTGGTACTGGCCGGCCAGGTACACACAAAACACAACATGAAATGACGACAAGTCATAACATCCTAAAGCATCCTCTGCTTTTTGCTGCTATCTGCGTATGTCTGGGAATTTCGCATGACAGATGAACTTTTTCTGATGTTGAACATGGGTCTAAAATGATTTCAAACTTGTTGAAAGAAAGAATAAAACGTTCATAAGGATTGTGTACCACATGTAAGGTTGCCGGTTCTATCCACTTCAACAGAGGAAGTTGGTGGCGACGATTAAAATCTGGGGACGACAATCTCATGATGGCTGGTTTCCTCCAGCAAGAAACTTAAGAAGAAATGTATCAGAAGTCCTTGATTATCCGTGACATACGTCTTTCCTGCCACAAGGACGTCGTGGAATTTTAATCACAATCGGAGGAAACCGCGGGAAACTGAAAAGTCAATGCCAAATTTGGACAACTTTCCCGTATCGATACTGTTCTTGCAGCTTGATATTGAAGTGGTGTTCGTGGAAAAAAGTTTCCCGTACTTCCTATAATTGACAATTGGAGCACGAAACTGGTGGTACACAAAATAATCGACTGTAAAACTTGAGGTTCACAATCACCAGTATTTTAGACAAAGAATCAACAGAAATGCTCATTGTTCCGAGCTCAGACCCGGAACAGTTCAGAGGCCGGGTGTCGCGCGTAAGAGGCGGATTTTCGCACGTTCGCCAACAGGTGGGTCGGGGCCTGCTTCCTTCCCGAAAGACGACATACGTCACCGCGTCAAAGCAGCCGCCCGAACACCGCCTCTCAAAGGGCTACAACCAAGACTTGCTCTTGTGAGCCAAGCCGGCATACTCCAACTTTACAAGTACTCACTGAGATAAAGATCTCTGTACCTGGTACGGAAGTCAGCCGTGTTTGGGGTTCCATTTTATGTACAGGTATAGGGCACGAAGTGCCTTGGTGTAGTCCATTCAATCGTTCTGTTCTATAGAGTGGCTATCTACACAATGTGTATATTTTCCATGTCACTAGCGTAACTTGACAAATTTCTGTGACGTTTTACCATAGTTTTGCAAAGTTTTTATCCATGGTTGTTTAGGGCAGTGCTTAGAAAAAATAATCCAACAAAGTGGTTTAAATCACGGTAACCGGATACCAAAAGGTACGAAAAACTCAACAACAATATATAAAAAAGTATCGTACAATGATTTCAATTGTACGATCTCTGTCTTCGAATACAACACCTGCCAACGCGGCCATTCATTCACTTTACAAACATTCAAATTTGAAGTATCGGCCATTTCCATATTGTCAATGGCATTCTTAGAATAGAGGATCTCTCAAAACCTCATAAAAATCGAGAAGGGTTGTTTTTCCCTCTTTCCTGTCCAGGTGTGAGCTTTGAACGACTACAAAACAAGAATGACTGCTTTGTTAGATGCCAAAGCCATCAAATTTGCAACAAACATCGGGAACGACTGCCTTATCCGCCTCTACATTACCGTTGAGCCCGAAGAACCCTATATTGTACCGGACTTTAAATTTGATGATCACATTTTTGTGTGATAACAAAGGACACCATCCAGGCTGTAGTAACGGCACATTGCCACATGATCCAGTTGGACGGGTTTGATACGCTACTTGGCAATAACAACGAGATAGAATGGCACACCTATCTGGCTACTAACCAACAAGACACCGTCTCCTCCCCTCGCCATAGAAAACTCAATGGTAGATTTGAAAAGGCAGCGTTCCTAAAATACTTCCGAGTGTGTCAGAATCTGTTCTTACAATGACAGGTTCACTGCTACGATTTTCTTGATTCTCGAGCTCTACAGCCATGCCGGATGTAGTTATTTTCTGACCACAGGTTATTGAACCCGCCTGTAATGATGATCCCGGGTAATTTTCGCAAGTCCGTGTTTACACGAATGATTTAGTGTGCTCAACAACCCGGCAACGCTCTCGGGATGTAAGAATGATCCCTTTACCGAACACAACATTTTCTGCTCATTGGAGCAGTGGCGTAATCTCATCGGGTGTATTACACTAACCACTGCCGTCCCGGGATCGGCTTTACGGAGGGACTGAACACCTGGGGGAGAAGAATGAAGCCGGCAATCATGGTATAGAAGCGGCATCCGGTACGGCAAGTATCGGCACACTGGGATAAGTCCCTGCCCTGGGTAATGTTGCCGTTCAGACTATTTGATCGGGATAGGCAACTTCTACTACCCTTGGTGGGAAGAACAGAGAAGGCAACACACCATCAACATTACCAACCAACCAGTCACGAGAGCTTAGAACTAGCAGTAAAAGTGATACGTCAAACTCAACATGTTGATTTATTCATAGTACATATGCTAGTTCATTTGTATCCACTTGTCTGTATGTACAGTTGTGCTACAGTTGTAGTAGACCTTACGAAAGTCACTGTACCGTACCTTTGTTGTGTCAATAAAGATTGTGCTAAAACATGTGGTCTGAATAGTTAAAGTTTTCAGGACTGTTGCCTCTATAGTAAGTTAGTCTTACGTTGCCAGACTGGCCTGGCAACTTACTGTCTCAAATTGCTCACAATGACGATCCGAACTGGCATGGTCTCTAAGTACGAAAGTTTATCAAATTGTTCAACTGTTACTAGTGTTTGTTTCTTGACCTCTTTGTTGAATTGTTCTAGATGAGCAGGTCAAACAGATTGACCGAAGAGGTCATTGACCACTCTGTATACCTTCAATCCCTCAAGCTTCTTGCCTTCTAGCTCGGTCAAACTTTCCGGTTTTCAGCCTAGCCTATAGTATACGTTGTGTGTGCTTTGGTTTCTAAAGCAAGATACACATTAATTCTTCCAAACTAAACAAACTACGAAAATAGCTATCTTCCTTATCCTAATTTCTTGCCCGATTCAACATCATATTCAGATCTAGTCGATCAGGCAGCTCCTCCTCTTTGCTAAATTTCATTCACCCCAGTGTGTAGTAGACGCTTCTGTTGCTGAATGATACTGCCGTAAGAAAACAACTCTATCACCTCAATTGTATCTCTCACAAGGCACGACTTTTCTGGCAAGAAAGACATTCCCCTATTCCTCTACGTGACAGAGTTCTATAAATCACTGTCTCGTTAGGTGCAGGCATGTTTTTGTTTACAACGAGACTGTTTACTGTTGCTTCGCTCCATAAGATGCTCAAGCTAGCGACAACTACCAAGGGGCCGGGGAAGGCGACGGTGCCTGACTAATGAATTTACAGCAATAGTAGTAGATTTACCACGCTTAGTTTCACCCGGGAAAGAGACTCGGGGTGCCTGTAGCGATGAACATTATTTATTGAAATGCAGTTATGAAACGTGGAAGATTCCCAGCCTGAGCTCGAGCCAACCGACATGCCAACTTCGGTAGAAAAATGTTCCACATAAGATCCTAGACCACCACGAAATTTAAAATAAAACTTGCAATGTGTAATCCGACGTTTTTCATTCGTTTATTTTAGGTATTAATAATATGTAACGACGTATACATACTGAGTAGTAAGTTGAAATTAATAGTTCTGTTTCCACAAATTCCATAGCGCCAATTTGAAAGTTTTATTTGCGATGATACAGCGCCCTACATTTGGAATTCTTGTCGTCCTGTTCAGATTCCGTTTACGTGGCCGTAGATTGTAAGTAATATCAATAAATACGACCAATGGAAGGATCTTTCTACGCCATACTGTATACATTTGTAAGCGTTCCGAATTCAAAAGTAGAACGAAATGTTGCCGCTGCGTTTTCCAGTAAACCCAGCTCGCCTCGCGAACGTTACCAGCGCACGTTCACCGGCGAACATGTCCAGCTAGATAGTCTAGTTCATGGCCAAGTGAGCATGGCGCCATCCCACTGCGCTCTAAAATATTGATGGGGAGAAGACGGATTCTTCTGTTACAGGAAGACCACAAGGGGAGAATCAAACTAATTTCAACGCCATCGTGAGAAGGGTGAAAATAATCAGTTGGTTCTGGCCGCCGGGCACAATTTCCCTATCTTATCTAAAATGCATAGACTGTTTATTTAATATTTGATGGCTCTGAAATTGATAGCGTAATAATTGAGCATAACACTGGTACCAATGAGAAATCAGATACGCGTGAGCGAGTGGGCGACTCTATTCTAACTTTCCAATGCGGCCTTCCCCCCAAAACACTTGAAGTATCTGAAGCACTGGCGTTGGAGATCGACCAGGCAGGGAGAGACAAAGAGCTGGCTGGAGTGGGGCGTGGCTCGTTAAGCGAATGTTGACAGACTTACCTTACAAGCCCCACTCCACACAATAACATGTAAAAACAGAAGTGGAAAGAATAGCAGTGGTCACGCACCAGTGCTCGGTCAAGGGCCGCAGTTAATCAGATTAATGCAGTTCGCTGCCATTCGATCTGAAGCAGTAGTCAAGCCACTGGCTCTGAGAGAGACGGCAGGAGTCCGGATCCGTGAAATCTCAAGTAGGCTTCCCCTGATTCTGTGTCGAGGGGATTGAGACTGGTACAGAACACGGGGAGTGAAGACTGGGGTGACGGGGACTGGACATTTCGTTCTTGTGATCATGATGAAACTTCGTTTTCAGGAATGTTTTCTGACACTTTTTATCGTTAATGATAGTGAGCAATATTCATATTACTAGTAATTTACACGAAAAGGGTGGGAAATATAGATAGATGTTTTTCTCTCTTCCACAATGGAAGAAAATTCTTGGTAAAGTGCTAAAACGTCACTGACGACGTCATAATATGAATGCAGCAAAACACAGTTTGTGTTCTTTACTTTTCTTTCATATTGTGTGTTCTTCTCCTCCTTGATTTCCTATCATTCGTTTCCGATCGATTTGTGCAGTGTTGTGATTCGTTAGAGTTCTCACCACCTATAATATTCCATGAGTTCCATAATTCACCTGTGCTTTTTTGTTTCAGATATTTATTTCATCAACTATCCTTTCTGTATGTATATACTTTCCCGTCCACGTTTACCTGGTCTTTTATCACTGACTCGTGAGGCAGATATTCCAAACGCTTACACTTCAATCCATTCCTCCTTTATTACAGGGGCAGAATCTCCGTATTGTGCTTTTGGGCGGCAGGCATCGCACTGCATTAAGCATCACACTGAGCTGAAATCCCAGTCCTGTCAATCAAAGCCAGCCGCCCGTGAATACGCACACAAATTCATTGTGTGGTAATAACGGCCATCATATTTTTGGTTACAAGATTAACCCCGCCGATGGAACAAAGATTATCGTTCGGGCGGGGAGCGGGATTATATAGCGGCGCCAAGTGATCCTCCTCCGCGGAAACCTACCTGCCAACCCGGTAGATAAGTCATGAACGGCTGTTTTCTTCGGAAATCGGAATAAAGAGGCAGAAAATTGCCACGGGCCAGACGCAGTCAATCAGAGAAATCAATATGGCGATTTCACCGGGGCATCTGTGGCGGGAACTTGCCGGATCGCGGTAGAACCGTTCCCGCGAACCTCCAGCTCTCCTGTGCCTCAAAGGCGACGTCCTCCGACGCGAAGGTCTGAAGTGTCAGTCCTGGTTGTGGCAGGTCAGAAAGCTTCCGGCGCCAAGAACTAAGTGCAAATCGAGTCCTGGCGGTCGGGAGGGCGTAGAGTGTCCGCTTTACATGCTCGGTTAAGCCGCTTAGGTGGGAGATGGAGCGCAGCGTGTACCTGAGCTGAATCTCACCTGCTGTGTGTGTAGTCTTCAAGCCGCAGGTTTCTTACAGGTCATATAACGCAGATTTGCTGTTATAGGTTATGTAGACTGTGTGCTATAAAGGCAGCAGGTGTAAAGGGCGGCTCTTGGTTACTCATCTGAATGTCAGGGCTTGCAATTAGACTGGTTGTGACCGTCGATTGTTTGTGTGTGCGTGTGTGTGCGTGTGTGTTTGTGTGTGTGTGTGTGTGTTTGTATGTCTGTGAGTGTGTGTGCGAGCGTGCGTGTGTGTGTGTGTGTGTACGTGTATGCAATGTGTATGTGAGGACTTCCTCTAAATTTGGACAGAAACATGACCCTCGGTCCTAAAGCGCAATCTCAGTCCAGTCGCAGGACAACTGTGTTGGTGGTCGGTGGCCGGTCGGGTGACCCAGTCCGCCCTCCCCGCCACCAGATGAGGCACGATCCTCACCCCAGCACCTTCTCCACCAGTGATGAACGTGCGTGAGAATTTCAGACCCAATTAAACATACACTTGCGTAATCTCATTACGGGAAGGTGCCTCTCTCGCCGCTACCCGCGCGCGCATTTGTCCTATTAATTATCGCAGTTTAGGTGAGTCTTGCTAGCCTATTTATGAAGCAGTGTTAAATTTTTCAAGTCGGAGATTGGAAAAGGCGAACGGGAGTGACTATGTCGGGGCCAGGCAGTCAATAAAACGGCCCGGCAGAAATTAGCCATTCACCCCGAGAGGTCCCCCACGACCCTCCACTGATTGACTTGACGTAATAGCTTTGCTTGGTGATAAATCATCGAGTCCCCAAGCCCCAAATGGGATCTCTTGCCACGATATTATCGAAAGGGAGAAGACTTTTTCATCGCTCTTGGAAAATGGGATAGGATAAACTGACGGCGGGGTATCTATTGCTAGCTGGAGGGAGTGTTGTAACGCACGTTCCGGGCCACGCCGTTATGAAGGGGGCATAACCCCGGAGCTGAGAACCACAGTGATCTCTAGTCACCGATTTTCGATTCAGGTCTGGCGGATTTCGTATTACAAGGGAATCGTCTCCCGCATTTCATCACGGCATTATACTTGTCCCGTCTCACTAGCAGGGCTATCGATCAGGGGGCGAAGGTGTCGAGCCTGGCGGATCAGGGTTAGCCTCCCGCCGCCGAGAGGGAATAGCCAGGATCGGAGGTTGAGGCGGGGAGAGCCAACAGGACTAACCGCACTGGACGCGGTGTGCTTCACGCCGTGCTTAGTCGGAGGTTCCCCGCTTAATGCAGGGTCTCGATTTGCGCGCGTAATTAATAGGTTCCAAGTGCACGGATTGATTGGGTTAGACATGGTCAGTTTGCTGGCCGCCTTCGGTGATGGGATCTCGGAGATGCAGGCGAGCCTTCCCATAAACAGCGGCGTTACCGCGACACTATACCGGACATGTATATATATATGCATCGCCGCCAATTACAACCAATCACACGCACGCTTTCAGCACCAACCAGCCGAGCGGGCGATGCAAACACGCTGATAAATATTTACTACCCACGGACTCGCACGTCTGACCTAACTCTGTTCTTTCCACTCACTTAAGCAATCCCCGTCAGTCAAACACACTTTTCAGTCTGAAAACAGACAGTCCAAACCCGGAGCGTGGTCACTAAGCCGAACCGACCACGTGCTCCGGCATCTGCCTGTACTTCCAGCGGTTGTTGTGATTAAACATAATATCTCATCTCCTGTCGATGACCAGACGTCAGATAACCCCTAAATCACCCGGATTTGTAAGATCAGTCGCCCGTTCTGAGCCTAAAAGCGCCGTGTCCGTAGCCAAACACGTTTTGTGTGGAGAAAAGTTTGGGCGTGCTCTGTCGACCATGTCCATGCTCGCGTGAAAGGTGCAAAAGAGCCTGGTATCACTGGTTTACGATGCCTCTAATATCACTTCAACTTTTCCACCTACTTGAACAAGAGTACTTTTTCTGCCAATACTACAGCTGTTGGAATAACTAACTGTTGAGAACCTTTGTGATGTATGTTGGCTGTGAGATGAAGAAGTATTTTTTCCAAATTCAGTGTCGACTACATTTTTAGCAGTAAGCTCCTATCTCTAACTATAACCGGACATGGTGTCAACTCAATTGCTGCAATGAGTTTGACTTGTTCTCTTCGGGTATTTTTTTCGACCTTGTTAAACATTTCAACCATCCAGGCTCGAGTATAAACTACTGATAAAGAAACGCAGCGCGATGCAGCCTTCTTATGTCTATGCAGTTATCATGGGCACACGTACGGCCCCACTATGCTAAGCCCGGGCCCCGGCCGGGCAGTTTGCGGCAAACAAAAAGACAACTTTTTTTAAACACAAAAATTATGAAAAATGGTAATAAGCACTATTTGTGTATATTCTCAACATGAATTGCTTATTTTCGTTCACGCAAACAGCCCGGCCGGGCCCAGGTTTGGACATTAGAGGGCTTATGATCCAGTATAGTAGTAATACATGTATGAATGTACACGTGACGACGTGAATTAGTCATGTAGAGGAGTGAACCTACCTCTGTCTCCTTCTCGCTTGACCTTCTCAGGGTTGCTGTGGTGAATGCCCAGGATGCCGTTAATACTGTAGGACGACCCGTTCTGCGCGCTGTCCGACCCGGGAGCGTTGTTGGACGCGGAGGTAGCCACGGGTCCGGACGCCATGGGCCCCACGGAGTTGGGCGTGCCTGCGCCCTGGGGTGACTGCTGGGGACTATGGGGTGACTGCTTGGCCTTTTCCGCCGCCTTGTTTCGGACAATCCTGTGGACGAGATTACGAGTCATCCTGTGCATGGGCGAGAGTATGTGGAAGCTACAGTGTTGTCTCTACCAAACCAACAACATACATCGGACTACAGCATTCGTGTACGGACACATTTGGGAAATGCCTTCAGATGGCACCTCTCACCACGTACTGGCTAAAATTCTGTGTTGGTGGTGTTGTTTGGGGGGGGGGGTAAAAGGGACTAATTACCCCTTCTTTGAAAGCGTGAACAGAACCACCTTCTTGTCTGTATGCTTTTATTTACAGCCTGTTCGTGCCTTGTCCTGTCAGGTAAAAATCTAAGGAAGCCAAGCGACAACCGCGGGGAGAGTCGCAAATATTTTCCGTGCTCGGTCCTAAGTGATTCGCCATCCGAGATCGATTCTGTTGCATGTGGAGAGCTGGCAACGTTCCACGGGAAAATGGGTTTTAAGTAAATTCTCTGACGTTAATAGCTGTATTCTTAAAAGTTCTGTCAACTCTAATGTCACAGGTCATCCATTCATTCTTTTCTGTCGGTGCTTTGCATGTGTGCATTACCCCTTTTGAAATAAAAGTTCTCTTCTCTTGATTTTCATTTCCCTCTCTTCAACGCCATTGCTGAAATCAAGGACATTATGTTTAATTCCCTTGCTGAAATCAACAATGTATAAAATATGTGGACGAGAGTCTAATTACCCAGCTCGTTCCCATGTTGGCCCAACTGTAGCCGCCTGGCCGCCGGTGTGGGGCCAGGTGTAGGCAGCAGGGTGACCTGGGGACGGGCTGTGTTTGGGAAGGGGTCGTAACCCCGTCTTTCATGTGTCCAGGAAGAGTCGACGACTACAGACCGCATTCTGCCCAATTTTCTCCTTTACTGAAGCCATTATCAGAACCTTCGTGTCTATATTATGATATATTAGCATGTGTCGCCATATTATGGACACCAGTCTGAGAACACTTCTCTAATAGAGGAAACAGATAAGATTATTCAGGAAGGAAGCGGTATGATTTCTGTGTGTTATTTTTTGGCCTTGGCCTGTCAAAGTTGAGGCTGCATTCGAGGCCATAGGTGGTGTTTATGTCCATCTATAGGAAACCACGGTGCAAACTGGAGCCGGTGTGGGGGACTGGCGCTCAGCGTCGCCTGTCTACCTGATGTTCTGCCACACCAGAGCCTGTCATCTAGAATCAGCAGCGCCGAACCAAACATCTAACGCACCAAATTGAACGGACGGCCACCGGTGGCTACCCGCAGGTGGACACGGCCTCCCCGCGGTCGCGCGTGGCCTACCGCCGCCCTGGCGTTCTCGCCTCGTCGTGTCGGTGCCCCTGACCTGTGTCGGGTCGGGTTTCCGTCGCACAGAGACCGAGAAATCCCCCGACAATAGAAGCCGTCCGCACGAGAAAATGCATCGGTGCGAGCAGGTGGACCAGCCCGCCCGCTGCGTCCGCGCGTGCCCTTCTACTTTGGTGTTCTAACCCCCACCTCTCTTTGTTACATGCCTCTATAGGCAGATTATACAGCTGTCTGGTTTCATGCTTGTACGAACCATTTTTCATCGCCAGTTGGAGGTTTACTAAGCCACCCCCCTCTCCAACCTGGAACATTTTACGTCCCATCATTTTCAGTTGCCTACGTTAACTGATAGACCTTCGTAATAAGTTCTGATGGAAACTGAGCCGTGGTCGATAGGCCGGAGCACCCACATTTCCGACAATAATTGGCCTACAAGCTGCCCTATTCCTTAGTAATTGCGGAAGGCTATCTTTGACTAGATAGCTCGGACAGATAAAACTAAGGCGTGGCAAGACGACCCAAATAACCTGCCCAGGTGTTACAGCGACGAGGGCGTGTCTAGTTTAACGAACAACAACACAGAATACCAGCACGACAAAGTGTAATGCGTCTCTATCTCTTGTAAGACACGGGATTTGGGACGCTCTTCTGGCACAATCACCGCAGCCAAATGAGAAAATCTCTCTTTATCTCTTCTTAAGAACATTACATTTGGGTGTGGTCAGTCGCCGTGGATGCGCATAGCTTGTTGGTATTTAAGAGGTATTACGGCTGCATTATTCGGGATTGTTTGATGACATAAAATCGGCGCGGCCACTTCTTTTCCTACAGGGAGATTTAAACCTGTTCGATTCCTGACCGCTTATAAAGGATGTGAGTAAATCCAGCAGAAATTTTTAACGCAGAGAGCCACCATGTTTATATTATGCATCTTACGACAAAGCAGCAAACAACAAATTCCCCTTTTTGTTTACTACTTACCCCGAATGGAGGACCAAAACTATTGGCTGAAGAATTACCAAATCGTGGTGTTTTCAAAGGCGCGGTAAACTGTTTTGGCTATGCGCCATGCGGAATGTAAACTGTCCGACTTCCCTATCACATGAAAGCAGAACATGTGGCTCTCAGCAAATAGATGTTCCTTCCCTAAATAACTAAAGAATTACACATAGATGCTTCTATTTAGGGTAAACGACGAGTGTCATTTCTATCGACATTATTGCATTTTAGAGTTGACCCTTTGGGTGCTTTCTGATATTGCAGCAGACTGTGTAATGTATGTAAACAGGCGCCCTAGCTTTTTCATTCATTCATTTAAACACATTGTGACAGAACTGTTGAGGGTATATGTAAAACTATGTCACCTGTCTTACGGAATCTAGCTACTCGTTCAGCTGACAGCATATGACGTGGATCACGACATTAGTCTATTAAGTAGAGATTTTCTATATACCTTGCCCCTAACACATTCATCTACGCAATATGTGTGCCCTGTGCGTATCGTAACCACTAGTGACAGACGTATAGAGGAATGAAGTTCTTATGAAGAACACCCGACATACATGTATATAAGACGCAACTACTGTAAGCACTGGTTGGTGTATAGTCGTAGCCTCTACCAGGCTCCCCAGGTTGAAAACAGTACCCTCCAGCCGGCTAACTCCTCTGGTATACTACTCCGTCTATTTGGCCAATTTTGACTATTTTTGCACCCCCCTGAGGAGCCTGGTAGAGGCTAGCTGTACGGTACCGCCGGCCCGTGGTGGGAGTGCCGGGCAGGTAGGGGGAGGTTTGTTCCCACGTTCCCTAGTCCTGGACCCGGCACGGACGTCCGCGAACCGGACACCGGCGGACCGCCAAAGGTTAACGGTAATGTAATTTGGCAGCGTACACGACCGAGTGTCCCCCTCTCCTCCAACCCTGCCGCGGTATCGTATAAGATTATCTACGATTCCAGTGCTTCGCCTTGAACGTTAGGAACGATTTTATGCACTCTTCTGAATAACAACTTAATAATAAAAGAAGAACATTGCTAGGCGCAGGCGGCGAGTGAAAGGTTAATTGTGATGGGATTTGTCGGGATAGACTGTGCGCCAGGGTGAGCTATAAAAGGTCCTACGTTGACCTGGTTTTGAGCGAGCTAGTTTACGTCAGGCGGGAGAATCTGCCGACACGTACAGAGATTTGCTACTCCAGCCCCGCAGCTGAACCGCTTATGAAGAAAAATGTTTGCTGTTAGGGACGGGGCAGTTCCGACTCCAACCTATCTCCCGGTTTACACTTGAAATATCTCTCCGATCTCCACCGACCGTAGATAATGGCGTCGAAATTTCCCGACGATATTCTACCCCACTTCGCGGCTCGATGGCGCCCCTGGGAGGAGATATTTTCCCAATTTCCTATAAAAGTTATTCATTCGGTTGATTCCGAGTCGTATAACCATTTCGGGCTGATGGATGGCGGAGAAATTGTCCTGTTCTTCACTCGATAATTCTGATCATTTGCTTCGATTTCTGAGGGTGGTGGTGTAAGATTGGGATTAGCCTGTAGAAATTGGCCCGGTACAACGCTTATTGCGGGCGGGCTGTACCAGACGGTCCCCCGGGACGGACGTAGGTGGCGTCGGGTGCGTCTCCTACCCGAGCCGTCGGGCTGCGTCGCGTGCGGGGACGCCTGCCATTGTTAGGACCTGGTGCTCCGGTTACGTTTCAATCTCGCTAAGAGTGCGGTCCCCAACAATGGACGTTGTGGGCAAATTTTCACGGTGCACATGGCAGGAAAAGTGAGAGTACAAAACCCCACGGGACTAGCTCTGTGGCTTTAGCTATACGACATCGCTAAAACGCTTTCAGTTTCCCTTTTCTGCATTAGTCACAAAATGGTGTCATCTCTGTATGAAGATTGGACTGGAGTTGTTCATATGCGACCCAGGGGAAGCAGGCATCGAGGAAACATTTTGCACAAGTCACGGGCCTCGGATTTACAACAACAGTCCTGTGAACAACCGCGCCACAAAAGATCACAAAACGTCAGAGAAAAAGGTCTTCCGGGTCCTTTCAGCGCGCCGACCCCGACAACCCCGTTGAAAGGACGGGCCCTCCCCTGCCACACTCGCCGCCGAACCCTCACGATGCTCTGTCTCTATTTATCTTAACGCCGCATTTAATCTATACACAAGAAACAATACATCAACTACCGGGTGTTGAAAGGCCACGCTGAGCAATATTGGACGGGTTGCCTGTTCTTTTGAGAACTACGAACGCGGAAACGCTAAGCTAACATTACGTTCAACAACACAAGACATAAACTACGCAGCTTTAAGGACGCGGAAAAAAAGTACACAATCACTGATCCTTATTGCTCACACATGATAAAATCCCGCATTTTCATGACACAGTTTACAATATTGTCGTCCTAAACGCCAAATTTTTCACCTACTCACTTGCTACAGATACTACTAGTACTGCACGGAACGAGAATGAATAAAACATATCGAGAACCGCCCGTCCTTTTTCCATCACTTTGCCGGGTAATAAAAGAAACGAGGAGGGAGAAATGGCTGAGATTATCGCGGTTTTAATGACATTTTGATGTTACAGTAGCTGTGCCACTACAATTAGGCATGTCCAAAACGTTTTCCTCACCTTGAAATATTACCCTGCATATAGATCGAATATCATCATGAACTCAAATAGTCTATTAATACTTGGTTATACCTTAAATTGAAATCGATATGCGTTAATAAGTACAAGGTTGGTCTATATAAATCAATAGTTTAGACATGCTAGATTTAACTATAAACAATACTAATATTTTCTATATCCCCGCTTGTATTGATTTGACGAGAACTTTGTGGTTTTTCTCCGGAGAGGTTTGGGTATGAAAAACGAAGCAGGCATCTTTGAACTTTGCTGCTGCCTTGAACAGAACGGTTCCAGCCGTTGGTTAGCGGCGTAAATTGGGCGTTGAGCACCGCCAATCTAACCCTTTCATCCCAACCTTCAAAACCCAGCAACCGTCACTCACTGACAAGTACATCTTTGAGCAAGTTACGATTGATAACATTTTTTACTCGGACGTCGCCTCCTCTGTTTCATGTATTGTGAAGAACATCACTTCCCTTGCCTGTTTTGGTATAAAAAGGAATGGGCGTTTTTAAGAGGAGTAAAAAAAGCACGGTAGTTCAAGGAGGCTGGGTCGTTTAACTCAATCTCTTTGAAGACTCCGGTTGAATAGAGCTACAGCGTGCACACCAAGTTAACCTTACGGCACAGGGTCCCCAACCCCCAAGGCTTCACAAATTTTCCTGTCGGGCCTTCGTCGTCTTTGAACAAGCCTTTTGATGAATAAATGGCCCTGACATGGCTACATTCACAATTCAGCTATTTCCCTCGTCAAGGACATACAAAATTTAACAATGAAGTCAGAAAAAGGGCAGAACATTTTTACCTCCGGCTGTTCTACGGAGGGAACCTGCCTTACATATTTCATCAGGCTCATAACCTCATATTTGTGGAGGAAATAATACAAATTGCGGGTATCAGTTTTGAATATTCGGATGAATATTGGCCGTACATCAAGACTAGCAGAACGTGACTGTGGCGGCATTGAAGGGGAGGTGCCGCAACGGGCCGTCAGACGGGAGGGCCAGGCCGTCTGTCACACCGGGCATCGTCTCAGCACCTCCAGGTGTTCCAAAACAAAGTCATTTTCAATTACGTAAACATTGATCTTTTCTACACTATTAATTATTGATCACTACAATCTAAAACAATACAAACCTCAGGATCAACATTTATTGTTATATATGGCCAGGGAAAGACGAAATCTTTGTAATCATTACCTATGTTACTTTTAGTTTATGATCATTTTTGTAGCGCTGTAGTTCGAAGTAGGGCATCAGCGTTCAAGGTAGATTCCCGTTGGCAAAAGTAAGGCTAGGTTCTCTGTGTATAATCAAGTGCCACTCTAGATAGTAATAATATTACGTGACCCTCCGTGTACCGTGTACTGGGACCGGGCCTACAAAGTCGGGGGCTGCGGCTTAGCGGAGACCTTGCCAACACGACTTTCGATAAATGGGAAGATAAATTCTCCCACCCCGACGTTTGATGCCTTTGAATCAGCAATTCCGCGAATGTGGTGCTCACTTTTGATACATCCCATTCCGAGAGTGTTGACACGGGCTGTCCGAGGTCGAGACTTGATGGAGGCGCGGATTGTGCGAACCACACTTACATTTTCTCTAATAATTCCTGACGCCGGGGCGCGATGTCTGCGCTAACAGCCACTCATCTGACGCTTAGGCCATTACTTGCATTAGAGTGCGCGCGAAAAGATATGGAAACTTTTCATTTCGCCTTGTATCAAAGTGGCCGCGGCCGAAATCAAAGCCAGCGTGATTCCTCAAGCGCTGCAGAACTTCAAGTTTAAATGGACTGCGGTTTGCAGATGCGCTCTTTTGCTTTCATCATGACAGTCCACTCGAGATAGGAAGCACTCTCCGCTAACCGTGATGTGGGAGTACAATGTAAAGCGCGCCATACATACAGTTCCTTTTTCTAGAGAGATGGTACACAAATATTTTTTCTAACAAAAAGAACCAAGGTACTAAAACGATAATAGTATAGTTACAGACACTGACAAGAAGTATTTCAAAATTTGGTACTTTTCCAAACTTCAACGAAAAGAAAGGTATTACAAATACATAATCGACTTTCGGTATAATTACACACAATGAATTATGACTAACAAGAAGTAATAAAAATTTTGGTGCTTTTCCAATTTTGGGTGAGGAGATTTCTTTCTTTTTTATTCTTTATTCAAAACAGTGGTCAGCATGGCAGCAGTACATAAAAAAATAATTTTTACCGCTAGGAATCGTACTCTTCGGTGTACTTTTTCCGACAGATTATGAAAAAAATATCTAACTCAACTTTATGAACACTCGGACAATTTAGAGTGACGTGCGCAGTTTTATCATGTTGAAGTATATACAGAAGTGTAATCCTGGTAATAACGCTAACATATTGAATTTCTCTCTATCAATGTTACAGAGAGTGTTTCAAGTTCTACCTCGCGGCTTACTGGCTACAGAAGGCGATTACGGCAAAGTAAAGCTTTCCTCTCGTCTGATCTGCTCACTGACAAATTTCCGGGGAAGTTTATCATATTTGACTGAGTGCGATCTACCTATATCTGAGCCGGATGTTAATGCGAGCAATCCCCACTGGTACCCACATGGACAGTAATCGCTATCCCTACCAATCCCTAAGTTGTAAGTTGGGGCTTAGGGTCTCAGAACCTTAATAAAAATCCATTACTGTGGCTTGGGTTGGAATGTTGTCGACGTATCAGGACCGCCTACTTGGGATTTGATGGCGACGACTGAGGAGGATATAGTCCGACTGATAACTGACGTATTGAGAGATAGCAGAAATTCTGTCTGTGAAGTAAAATTGACTTTGTCCACAGAAAAACGCACGCGATATTTCACATCAAACTTTTCTTGTGGCATCTCCGCACGTTTATGACTCTACTTTATATTTTCCACATTTTACGATCCTTTTTTATTGCTCCTTGGTGGTTGAAGCAGAGATGGACACTCTGATTGAATCGAGATACCTCAAAAAACTTTCATTCAGTTTACGATTTGAGAGCGGAATTTCTCACTCGCACTGTATTTGGAGTATCGATTTATTGACAAGTGACGTCATAACATGGTTTCGCCTTGGGTCAAAGGTCGCCGAAACACTGGGCTTACACAAAGTAAAAGTCAGACTGTTTGTCAAAACATTGCGTTTTGAAGATGATCTCTTGGTTTGTATTTTTCCTGCCGTATCTTACATTTCCAGACGATACCGACATCTGTCAACACCTGTCTGAAGACACAGGTGGCCCACCTGTCCGGACATTCACATCAAAGGAACCGCCAAGGAGATAACCAGCTCCTCCTGAGAACCCGGCCCGTCCTTCAAACCCAGATGGCGCGCTGTTGTCAAAATAAGGCGGGCGATGCTTTCTTATGGCCGCGGGGCTGGCGAGTGGGCACGGTAGGAAGGGTGCGGGCAGTGTACACAACAAAGCCAGCTTCGTAGAAAAAACAAAAATGCATACCTTTCAATCCCCTTTTAGCAAACCTGAAATTTTCGAAGGACTTTCGAAACAATGCTAAGATACAGGAAGTTTACCGGTTAAACAACCTGTCGTAAAGCACGTTTCTTCTTTGACCGTCCAGCGTGGGCCTTTTCAGATCTCCGTGTTTACGGATATCGGATGTGAAGGAAATGTGTTTTGTACCGACAGTTCCAGCTATACTAACGTTACATCCCAAAGTGTTCCAGAGATATTCTAGGAAAGCGGCTATGAGCATCACCTTGTTTATCGTAGATAACATCTCTGCAGACTAGAGAAGACTATAGTATTCCTCTCAGACGTCACTAACTCTAGGTAATGTAAACATTCTCAAGGGAACGTCTGTGGACTTGTCGCCTTACAACCGAACACTAAGACATTACAGTATCCAGTATGCTTAGTCATCAAAATTATTAGTCTATGTCTTTTTTGTTTGTTGTGTTATGATGGCTATTTAGGATGGTATCAGTTGTCAACGATTCGCCATAGGATCGTTATTTTTTGTATTTTTCATAATACTGCAAATATTAGTATTGTAATACTGGTCTCAAATTGGTCTATATTATAATGCCGTTGAACCAGTCCAAGACTTTGAAACTGAAGCAATGTTTCTCTCTATACCTAGAAGCAGGGCGGTTCCATTGAGCAGATCGAGGGGGTAAGTCATTACAAAATGGAATCGTCCATCCCTCTACCTACCGGAAAACGGTATGGCACCTTCCATTTGTGTTAATATGTTATTCGTACTGTAACAATTTATAAATTCATTTCATTTTGTTTTGTTTCTGTTTACAATCTTACTTATTTTCCTATGTTTCAATACTTCAAATATATCTGACGCATTAGGACATCTCTCTCTTTTCTCATTGCTTATTTCTGTCAATAGCTCTATACTCTGGTAGGATGCTGGGTCTATACACCTGTCAGATATAGAATGATTGGTTGTAACCGTGCCTTCAAATGGGGTCATAAAATTAACAGCCTCTACAGTTACACTGTACTAAATCTCGATCACAAACTATTTTGGAGATTTAGAGCTTTAAGCAATTAAAACGCACTGAAGTGTACATCTGGCCTTCTTTAAGAAAATCAAATCATGCCTTCCAGCCTTACATGTGTAATCTCTTAGATAATGGCGCTGTTTCTTTTCAAGTGATTGTCACAATTAGGCCAATATTAGTGCCTGTGATGATATAGTCTTGCCGTGGTTTTTGCGGGAATGCGGAGCCTATTATACTGGGAGGACAGAGAGCATCTGGGCACTGAACGGCCCTGTCCTGTACCCATCTATCTTCTACACCCATTTTGCTACCAGACGATTATAAATCTCTTAGTCTTGGCGGATAATGTTAGCCTTACGTGGCCTATTGATCCTCCACTTCCCATAGATACCAAGGACGAAAACCTTCGGGGCACCGAGCACCACAATATCATGGGAACATCCCACCAGCTCTGACTTCCAAACCACAGATGGGAAGAAGAAATGAACTTAATATCATGTCTAGATTTGAAAATTTTTACTACTTATGGAAACATTATTGAGTGAATAGATGCGTTCCAAATAGAATGTGAAGGCTGGGATAGTTAAGAAAATGCCGAACAAATGAAGTATTTCCGCAGCGCGGGGCATGTTTAAGTTCATGTGCAGGGGCCTTCGGGCCGCCCTGGGTGGATGTGGTAGAAGGTAATCAAGGCCAACATCTCACACAAGATCCGGTACAAGGACCGCCAAGGTTACCGCTATGGGGGTGGTACTGTTGCATACAGGAAGTTTTGGCCCAAACGCTTGTTAACACATGTAAAATTCTGCGCTTGTCGGCTGGGTTTGGGTTGCACATGGGGGAAGTTTTGTAGCGTGTTGCGTGAGAGGGAGAGAAACTTTAAATCATAACACAATCGGCATGAGAATTGAGGGAATGCCGACAGAACGCGGAGGGTGATCGAGCCACCAGCATTTGTTGTCGATACCTGTTGATGTTAATAGACACTTTGCATTGGGCCAATTTACAGTTCATCATACGTATTCTCAGTTACCAACGGAATCACAGGTGTTGCTACATTTTCACCATTTCCAGTTGAAAATAAGATAATTTTCTGTAGCCAAAATGAACAAAAGAGATCAAGTGTCGAGAGCCTAGCTATCGGAGGGCTGGAATATAGGTCGTGCATCGGTAATGATGAGTAATACAATATTTACAAGTTTCCTGATGTGCCTATCGTACCCTTGGTACTGTAATCTGTGCTGTTATTCTAAAACCACGTGTTTCCAAAAATTAAGCCACCGTGCCCTCATATGAGCGTCTGTGCTGTGTATAGAGAGATGATTTTGACAACTAAGAACTGAAAGGCAAAAATGCTTGGAATTCGGTTTGCATTGTTTTGAAAATATGACAGCTTCTTCAGGCATTGAAAGCGGGGATACTGTCTAACCGCTCCTTACATCTTTTGCGTCTCGTGTTCGCCACCTAAAAGCTTCCCGTCTTGAGAGATAAGATCCCGTTCTGCACAGCAGTCTTGTACCTTATGGTCTTTAACTGAAGCTTGTAGCCGCGTTGCGATCTGCGTTTGTTGTACCTCCGGGCGAAAATCTGCGGGTCGCCATTTCCCTCCACGTGCGAGCGTACTGCGCAGTACGGGCGGACTGCTTCTATCTTATCTGTCCACCGATTCCACGCGAACGAGAGATGTCCCGTATTATACAAGACCATGGTGATAGTACCTGCTTATTAAGCTAGTAATGACAGCTGAATTTTTGCGTTCTTTGGCACCGCTTGCACGAGTAATACGCGGTAGATATGTTGCTCTGTGTCTGTGATCAAGAAACCACCGGCTTCTCTCCGATCCACGTTTACAAATATCTTCTTCTTCACGCATTTTATGCATGCAAAATATTGTGAACGCAAACACTGTGTTCTACACACAACTACAGCGAATACATAGGAAAGCAGTATTGGGTTAGATTTAGTCGTGATCAAGCCAAAATATATATTTTGAATTTCTGAGGAATTTCCAATCCGGAACAGTTTGGTAACGCAAACATATTTCTCTTTGATCATCATTGTTGTAAGACCTCAAAACGCTGCTGTATACCCGTGTACGCTGTAACAACGTATTTACCTTGATGTTATATGTGCGTTATCGCAGAGACGATCTGATATGGGAATATGAGGTAACACATGAGCTATGATGTTGTCAATGGAACGCCTTCAGCGCACATGTTGTTATTTCTGATGGCACGATAACGGACTGCAGTCACACAGTATAGGAACACCTGTGGTGTTGTGTGTGTGTGTGGAGACTAGGTATGTATTTCCTGTAAAAACCCAATCATTAGTCCGAGCTGTTGTGGCCAGGATTTTGCGTGAAACGTAGATAGATATCTCGTCTAGTTATAGCACATCTGGCTATTCTATACATGAGTACAAAATGTATAACCCAAATGTGTGGGCTGTGTGTGTGTCGTCTGCCTACCTGTTTATAGAGCTGACACTGGGAACTGTGTCGTTGTCACAAATGCCTTCCGCCAGTAGCCTGTCTCTGATCTCCCATGCGAACATGGTGGGGTTCTGTCGCTTGTACTCTGCAATCTTTTCAACAACCTTCGGAGTCGCCACCTTAGGTTTGGAGCCCCCGATAACACCCGGCTTGATCGAGCCAGTCTCATAGTACCTGAAGGGAGAGGAGATCAGGTTGGTTCACGATGCAATATACTGTATAGTGATCCTGGTGTGGTGGTTTCATTATTGTTATATTGAGAAGAAAACGAGTATCTGTACTGAGGTAAGTAATAAATATACTAGGGAATAAAGCAGTTGCTGATAATATGATTTGAGCGGTGAACAACTATTTAGATGGTTTGAATTTGAGTTCTTGTGATCTTTGCCGGATGATGTCACCGTTATATTACATACAACCCACTGGAAGAGAAAGACACAGAAGTTTGTACTAAGTACACATATGGCTGTTGTATTGCAGCATCACCAATCATACGTTAGACATTACAGTACTGGAGTGCACTTGAGCCGGAGAGACCGGTATTTTCAGCTTGATCGACTCAATCTGCCTTTTCCTCGGGGTAGGAAACCTATCTTTCCCACAAATAAGTTTCTATTTTCCATTTTACGCTCAGAATGTCGGACGACATTGAAATCCTTCCCTCAGAAGTCTGCAGACCGACCAGACAAGGTTTTGGACGGTAATGCACCGTTGCCATGGCAACTCCCGCCCGTGACGCCGAGGTATGACACAGTTGACATAGCCCGGGACCCGAACTAAGGAATCGACATGAAAAATGTACGCAAATAAAAAGGAAAGATGTGCTTTCTTCATTCGTCATTTTGTGCTTGGATGAGTGCTACTTCAGCGGATAGAAAGAAGCACTCAATCGTCGCGGAGCCCGGCCTCATGGCTTGATCCGGCTGTCTTCTTCCCTCCCAAACCCCCCTTGGGTACAGCACTTATGGCTCGCGTCCCGCTAAATGGATACAGGAGTTTCCTATCTGTACATTTGTTGTCCTATCTTCAAGGTTTCTTGGCATCTCTTCAAGCAGATCCTAGGATGGAGGGAGCCTTATTCGGAGACGGGAAGTCGCGGTGTCCCAGCCGACCCATGCGTCAGTGTCATTTCGTTATGGGACTCCTCAAATACAGGTATAAACCAGGTGACATGCAGGTGGGAGGACTCAGACATAGGGCAGGAGAGCGGCAGTATATCTTATCTGATTTTGTAGAACGAGGAAAGAGGACGGGATAAAGTTTTTCATATAGCTGTACGAGTCCATACGGTCACAAGTTGCTCGATATAGGAACCAGAATCATGTACAGAACCAAAGTGCATTGGCCATTGCAAGTTGTCCATCCAATGCCCCCTATAGCTGGGCATCAGTAACACGTTCCTGAATAGTTTTCTAAGCATTAATTGTAGACGTAACTTCTTTTGTATCTGCGTAGTTATGCTTATTACAAACTCACAACTTGTACACAAACTACTGGCATTTCCCTGTCTGCACAGAGCGTTTACAGAGTATCATGTGCGAATTTCTTTCAGACCGTGTGCATTCCTCCAGTACTACGGTACTGTGTCTATTTTCTTACGGTACTGTGTCTATTTTCCTGACTTTACAAACATAACTGTTGCTGTACGTAACCAAACCGATTATCTTTCTCCCGCGAAACGTGCAAAATGTGGCACCTGGTTATTTACACGCCACACTTCCCCGCGTGCCTCGGCACGTCTCTGTACCACCAAGTACCCCGGTGTAGGTCCCCCCTCCGAGGGGTGTGTCTTCATTTCAGCGGCATCTCTCCCACAACACAGCCATTTAATACCAGTACAAAGGCCACGGCTTGTTTCATGTTCAAGCGCAAACAACATTTCCTTAATCCCCCATGTTTGGTCTCTGTGGACGCTTCCACTCGGGGCATACACAAGATCATGTAGGAAAACAAAACCGGGGGCAGCCGAGAAGGGACGTTAGGGGATCGGGTTTGTTGTGCTACCGCCGGGGAGCCTGTGTGCCTCGCCACGCGCCCAGCTGACCGAGTTTATTCACACAACCAGTGGGAAGTCTGCAGCAAGCGTGGCTTCAAATTCTCCGCTTTCTCCCTTCAACGGTTTCTTCACATTTCCTTCTTTTCACCACCACACATAGACATACATTCCAGAGACAAGTTAACGGCAACGAACAATAGATATGTCACATTGAATTCAATCCGACTTGCACGCTCCAAAGTAGGAAAATATTGAAATTTTCATATTTCTTTATCGTTTGATTTTTAAGTAACAGTGACAGTTCATAGGCGGGAATGTGTACAGAGCTGCCTTAGGGATAAATCGCAGGGGAAAACAACCACCTCTATCGCACTCCTCAGACATAGTACACAAGGTTAATGAAAATTATGGCTTCCTAAGAGTGTAGATATGATCACTTTTGTGCAAATGTTGGTCCAGATACCATCAATTTCTGTGCAAATGCTTCATTCAAGGGTGAGAGATCAAAAGGCGAGGGGCCGGGGCGACTGGTGGTTGGCGGGCCCTGTGCCTCAAGCACCCGACCGCTAGACTCCTGATGGATTATCGGTAGGCTCGGCGACGGTCAAGAACTCCGAGTCTCTAAGCACGGGCCTACGCAAATGGGTCTCCAACACACCGGCTACTCAGCAAAGTGGGGTGTAAGAGCTGCCCAGATGAACCACGATAGTGGTGAGACAACCGCCAGGAGTAATGAAAATTACAGGCAAGTAAGATGACAGACTTTACTTTAAAGGTGAGCAGATAAAAATCCCATTTTCATCGCAGACGCTCAAAGTGCATTTGATAAAAATGCTGCCAAATTAAAAACGTGTGTTTTCTTGACAGGAGGAGATATCAAAAAGAACAGATACAAGAAAGCAAGTACATGTACATGGGAACATGGAGGAATGGAGGTAGGTACGGTATGGACTAAGGGTAGAAGACAACATCACACTTGACTTGGGCACAAACTCGCACACGTGGTAGCGACAGCAACACTTTGTCAGAGGCGGTTGTGTACAAATGTTTTGACAACGGCATATCCCGCTAATACCATATTTATACTCCCGAGCCGCCTCCCCGATTTTTTACGCTTCCTCACGATAGCTAGCCGTTGAAATAACAACACTAACGGACTGTGAATATTCATTGACTATTGGTTCCAGCTTCCTTCTTTCTATCTATTCCCGTTCTTGGACCATTACCCTCCGCCAAGTGGCAATGGCTATTTTTGAGGGTAAATCGAGTGGTAGACACTCGTAACGAGTAATCTATGTCGGTTATCCGCACCGCTGGCTACCGTGGTAAAAATTTACTGATCGAAGCTTGGACTAATCCTCGACCGATACCCCAAATCAACCCGTAGATGCCGCGAGATAACGCAGATCCATTTTGTCCGATCCACTAACACACAAGTGTTCCCAGGCCTGGAGTGCCGCAACATTTCCACGCTAGGTGTACACAAGTGTGTGTGCTCTCCTTCTCTCCCCAATACCGGTAATTGGCGGCCCTACTTGCCACTGAATGCAGACTCAATTGTGATTGCTATCTCCAATGGGACAGAAAAGGCTGTAGTATTCATTTGGTACCCACAATGCCATTAGAAACCTGGGCTTAACTAAACGAAGCAGAGCCGAGAAGGGGCCAAAAGCTCGCCACCTGCTCGCTGTGCAAACCTCCAGCACAAAGCAGTGGGAGTAGAAAGGCAAATGTTGACGATAGATGTTAGCCAGACACACTTGCCTCTTTATTTTCCAATTAACGGCGATTCTCCAGAAACATTTCAATGGCTTCCTGTGGTCACAAACAAACAACTGGGCACGCGTGGAGGTGGAGTGAAAAAAACCCTCACCGCCTCCTAGCCTGCGGGTTTGCCGCTACATTAACAAGGTGTTAGAATCAACGCTTCGGATGATTTAATCTGCTCGTATACCTGCCCTGTCAACAAATGCTTCCATGCGCCAACCAACCGTACAACGCCTTTTCATTCCTCAAATTTAGAGCCCTTCTTTAACTCTATCTCAAACGGTTGTAGGATCATCACAAATCTAATCCAGTTCAACCCATAGTTTCTTTTTTTGGATCATACTTTGGAGTACGGATTTGAATGTATGTCGAGTTTATATTGGAATCACAAGTCGGTTCAGTTCAATGTGTGAAAAACTCCAAACGGCACGTTTCTTCGAAATGGTAACGCTTGAACCTCCGGTCTAAACCCCCAAGTGCGCGACCATAGCCAAATTCATCAACCCCGGCCGCCGACAGGGAAAAGACCGCATGGATAGAAAACATGCCCCGTTCCCTATCATTATACAATTCTTGCCCACTCAAGGTAAATCGCTTGTATATCATTATATCGTTATAGCCCGAAGTGCTGACATAGGGCGGCCTGAATATGTTGGTGGTGAGAGCGCGAGGATTTTACTACACCATTCGCACATGGCGCTCACGCCGCGGGGATATACATGTAGCAACGAAACCTGCACAGAAAATTCGTCTGTCACCGACCTATATTTCCTCATAATCACGGGTACGTCGTCGAGATGTGTTCATCTCAAAGAGAGAATTTTTTGTAGCCTTGAGTCTATAGTTTTGCCATTCAGAAAGGGCACTGCTCCATATCGACATTTCATATATCACCATGACAGCTATAATATACGGTTTGGTATAACCTACAACCGCGAAACAGATGTCTGCATATTCTCAAACCTGTAATTTTCAGATTTCAGGAAATGGCTTCATAATTTCAAAGCGATTTGGATAGAATCAAGAGTCCCTGGTAGTGAAAGTAAATCTCTATTTATGGTAATGTATACATATGCGTATGGTGTAATGTTAACTTTCACTGGTTTCGTTTTACATACAGCACATAAACAGCGTTGGACACCATATAAACACAAATAAGATCGTGCAGACCCGATCTTACAATTCATGGATTTTGGATCAACAAAATCACTCAGGATGAAGTGAAAATGTTTGAAGGGTCTTGTCTTAACTTCATGATAGCATCAAATCTCTTTTAGTCTAAAATTGAACCAAAATACAGGCGACAGGAAATTATTAGAAAATCTTCGCGAAACATTTCAGCATTATGGCCAATTTTGGCATGTACAAAATAAAGAATTGAAATATATATATCCCTCTAAGCCGTTTCAATCCGTGATAGAATGAAATGACGTTTGATTTCAAAGAAAAGCTTGTAATACAGATGCTTGTTATCGTTCAAAATATACGGAGGGATTTTACTAGACATTCCGAGAAATGTCCACATTCCCGTACAAGTCAGGACTTAGGAGATATTATCACCATTGATCAGACATTATCCTGTCATTGCTGAGACAATTTTACGATGGTTTTGGGTATCGGTACCTTTGTAAACCGTGTACATTGATCGTGCTGATATCAGTAGTCACCATCAGTAGAAGCATAATATGGGAGTCATTGTATGTTGTTTTGTAGGGCATAGTAAGCTTGCCCCTGGTCTGATAAGAGGCAGTGTTATCATGTGAATTGAAATTGTGCTTACCTTCGTAAGATCTTACTGACGCAGCCGTGGGACACTCGTAGTTGGCGGGAGATGTCGCAGGGACGCACTCCCTGGTGAGCCAGTTCGACGATGCGGTGCCGAACCACATCAGGGAGCGGGCGGCCGTTGACGTAGACGCCGCCGAGCTGGTTCACTCCACCGTGACCTGCACGGGGAAACAAACGGAGAGAGGTTTCATCATCGTGCGTGTGTACTCCGCCTGTCGTGTGTGAGCGGGGCTCGTGTCGTGTCAGCGCGGGGTTTTCTCTGCTCTGTTGGCTTGTGTAGAAGCTACTGAATCGCGCACTCAAGGGGCAGCAGGAGGTGGAGAAGCTATGCCAATTGTAACGTCTCAAGCTCACCTAACGTAGCGAACCTCTCTCGCTCGATCCCCAACCATGACATGCCGCCAATTGAGCGGCTCGCCCCTCCTAGTGGCCCTCTAGGGTGGAGAAGGCTTGACAAGCAGAACCCGGGCAGGTTTGGTCCTGTGACACGTGGAGATGCACACTGATAGTGTGGACTTCCTCTGTTTTCTCTAGCTGCCGAATCCCGACTACTAGCTCCCTCCCCCACGCAGACCTCTTTGACCCGGTAAGATGATAGAAGCAATGATGCCAACATTGAAACGAAAAACTGGACGAGAAAGGACGGCCTAGATTTGGACCCCAGTTTTTAATTTCGCGTGAAAAGGTGAGAGAAAAGAAGGGTTTTCCCCGCGAGGATCACGCTTGTTAATCCTCAAACTGCGTCGATGCCGATTGCTGCCTGCGGCCGGGCGGCTGTTGTTCCGTACGGAACTCGGCCACCAAAAACACAACTACGGCTGGAGCGGCGATGCTCACTTCATCATACCTTCTACACTCATATTCTCCGTCAAATGTTTTTGTCTTGTTGGATCGAATTTGACGCAAAATGGAGCAAAACACGAACCGCCTATGGAGGAAACCCTAAACTGGTCCTAATAAGCAAAACTGTCGGGGTCTGATGAGGAATAGGGCCCGGGAGCCCCGACTTTAGGTCGGCCGAATCTCGGAGGGAATACCCCGCTCTGTTCCTCTATTATGAACTCGATATTCGTAATAAAAGCCGCACAATGCCTTCTCTTTTGCTATGCGCACGGCAACAAAGGCCGAGCCCGTTATTACAAGATGATTATTGGAAAGACCCAAGCGGGGAGAATAGAACTTTTCTCCGCTGACAGATTGGCGGAGTCGCTATAAGCTTGCCCTGCCGAGCCCTGGTGGTAAACTTCGTCATCTAAACAAATGCGACAACGGGAACAAAAACGCCGTCGGACAACAAGACATGGTTCTAAAACACCATTTCGTCTGGAAAAGGGATTTTATACCCATTCTTGGGTGACAGACGACTGTGTATAAATCAGGCGAAGTTTCCATTGACTTCAACCCAAACCCCGCGCGTTAAAGTCTGACAGATAGACAGACCACCGGGTATTCATTACTCCTCTACGACGCGGGCTGAGGACATTTCAAGACGTTTTTATCATCTATATCGTCTGCAGTGATACGTCAGTCTAGATCATCTCGACTTGTCTGGCTGTTGTTGTTCTCGTGGGCATGGACGGGTCGGCGGCATAAAAAGTGCAATCGGGCTAATTGAGTAGAAAAAGGTCCCTGCCGAAAAAACGTACGGGGCAGCGAGCGAGGACAATTCATGTCACGCGTGGAACGCGACGACCGAATGACAAATTGTCAAACTCGGTTCAAAAACTACCAGAGCAGACGGACACGGATTTAGATTGTTCACGGCACAACGTGGTCGTCCAACAATGAGTTTCAAAACAATGTAAACTTTTGTGCTGGTTTGTTCCTCAAAGATTTGTGATACTCTCCGATAGCGAGCACTGAAATCAGTCAAAGTGGGTTTTGGAAGTTTGGAGCTTCTCTATAGGAGGGAACTTTCTGTACAGTTAAAAGATGTCCACATACTAAAACTTGTTTTTCGCATTTATCACAGAAAGTGAATGGAGGTAAAAAAAATGTAGAAATGTGTTTCTGTTGAAAATGTGTGGTTTACGGTGAAGTGCGGTACAAAACTCACTCTTACAGCTGTGTAAATCCATGGCGTGAGCGCGGTTAGTCTGGCCCGTGCCCCCGCAGCAGCTGAAACAAGCCAGCGAGGACGACAACGGCTTCCCGACGGAGGGGTCACCGGGCGCCTGGGAGAAGTGCTCCGGGGCGACAGTGCAGGCCTGCCCGCCTGCTTGTCCTGTGTGTGCCGGGGCCCACAGTTTGGGGCCGGAAAATCAGAGCCACAGCCTGTGCAATCCGTTCACCAAAGGATGTCTGAAAGGTGTTCTCTGTCTAGTCCTCTTCCCTGCAGGACAGCTCCAGTTCAGAATAGAAGCCAACTTCTCGTCGTCTGTGAGACCAGTCCTCGTGGCACGGCACGGGGTGCAGTTGTTCTACTGCGGGCCAATTGAGGCTAACCGTGCCTTCAGGCGTGCCGAGCCCCCACGGGCGAGCTCACCTCACTTCTCAACTCCGCCGGCTGCGATCTCAAGACGTTACCGCGTGGCCCTGGTCTCCTCCTGCGGTAGGCACGCGCATGTGTGCCGCTCAGCTGTGTGTGGAGGTCCGTGCGAGTGGAGCAGGAATCGGTCCGGTGGTCACACCGTGGCTGGACTGAGCAGGTGGTCGCCACTCACCACTTCTCAGACGTGTACGTTACCGGCCGACACGTAAATAGGCCTGGTGCGCACGCTCAGTACCAAACTACACACCCCTCGTACTCGTCTGCACTTGCTCCACTGATCTTCAACTATGTTCGTCAATTTCGGATAGTCCTTACAATATAAAGCTCTTGCAATGAATATTTAATGCCATCTCTTCCCCCAGGGCTTTCCTTCTCCGAGACGCAATTAACAAATTCTAGGCACCGTGACCACCGGTTGGTGGGAGGGTTTTCGGAGGGGGCTCATGTGCGCCTGGACGTCACCACGTCCCCCAGAATCCATCCCAACATCAACAGTACAGTCCCTCGTAATGCGGTATTCATTAATACGTCGGTCCTACACATTAGCAATTACAAGGGGATCTGAGACCACTGCCAGGCCGCACAGGTACGCTATAGTCGCTCTGGGGAAATATTAGCGGCCAAAAGTCCTGTTAATTTCACTGATGGGCTCGGGATTACACTATATTACATTTAATAGACTAAGCACTACAAAGGCTCAGTCGGGTTGAGATGATATTATTAGTTTAACTAATTGATCCCGACCAGAGATGATTGTTTCTCTCCGTCAGATCCGATTTCCCTACGCGTTGCGCATTTCTTGTCTCTCGGCCCCCTTTCTGCGAGCTTCTGTCTTGTGAATTGTTTCCCTTGGTTGGCTGCATTGTTGGCGGGATTACGCTATGCGGTGTTGTTCTCTCGTACGGGCTGACGGAGGGCCTGGAGCCGCCTCCCCGAACCCGTCAGCTAGCTTTCCCCGCACAATAAGTAAGTGGAAGTTCATAACAGGACTTAGAGAGGAGGATAGCAGTAGTTCGTAACGACACAAGGTCACCGACAACAGTCAGCGGCACCGACTTGTCCAACTGGAAAGGTTAGGGCGAAACCAATGGGGAAACCATTGCCGCAAAACGGGAGGATCCAGGTGCACGACAGCACGACACTTGGCGGCTGCCGACGTTTAGCAAACACAACATGTAAAACATGATCTTCCATAAGTCCGTTAATATCGTCTAACTCCAATCTATCTTCTTGAACGTTCCGTTATCTGTGTTTATTACACCGGCGCCATTGCCTTCGACGTCAGCCGAAGTTACCGACCCGCAGCCCCGGCGGATGAATTTTCCGCGCGCGAGACAAGGAAACTTTTGTGATCACTTCTAGTCACTGTCGTCATTTATCTTCCTCTAGCGGACAGACAGTAGGATTCCCCAGTGGCGACCTTGGTGCCGAGAAAATCAAACCAACGCGATGCAAGTTCGCGTTGAAGACTTATTGGCTCATTAATGTCGCATTGATTACCCCTTAATTGTGATAGATTGAGGAAAGATGTGCTCTGGTTTGGTAATATCCGCCCTGTCAACACGGTGAAAAGTTGTTCTTACCCCGTTTGCCGGACTGCGTGTCCATTAACAAGTCATTATTCGCCTTCCCTTCGACCTTGAGGAACAACGCACTACTCTCTAACTGGCTGCAAAACATTGGAAATCCGCCCAGTTTTGACGAATTTGGCACATTTCAGTTTACTTTATGGAAAAAAAGGGTCTCAACCGATCTGACCACGGCTGTAGGCCGCTCTACAGCCAGCTGTGCTGGATAACTCAGTGCGGCGTTTTTACCGAATATTTGCTCCAAGCATTTTATGAAATCTGAGCGCGGCCGGCGAAATACGAATGCGCGAAACATCTGCCAAGTTCAGTCCGCGGAGTCAGAGTTAACGACATCCAGTAGAGTTTGGCATAGCTCACTGCAGGTGTCACTGGACATCTGTCTGGTACACAAGCCGTACTGACGACATTTTCACGTCTTACAACTATGGCAAAACTGTGCAGAATTAGAGTTATAGCCATCAAAAGTGACTTTTTTCTACATTTCTGTTTTCTAACTATTGTGAGAAGTGCGTATCTAAGTTTGTGATAGTAGTATCGTTGTATAAGTTAACATTTTAACAGTTTTAGTAATAGCTGGACATGGCTCTGAGCTGACTTGAATAACACACGGGGTAGGTTTTTGCGCTAGCAGTAAGTACATTTCCTCACATGATCTCATCTCTAGTTTTGTCCGAAGCGCTTTCTATAAACATATACTAATACATCTACATACGGTATATTACTTGCACTTTTACAATTCCAACACGTTGTAATTAAACACGTTAAGATCACCCAGTTTTAGCCAAAAAAAATTGCGTCTTGAGCATTTTTTCTACAGAATCATATTTACCTGCAACAACGCCCGTTCGTATATTTTTCGCTTCTTCGTCACGTTTAAACCGACTCAGCGATTGTTTAGGTGGTCGAAGAAATTACGCGTTGGCGGGGCTGTGTTGTACGTTCCAGTAGACTTTGTCGCATACACTACATACACATATACAAACTACAGTACGGGAGCTGTCGGGGTGTGAGGACGACCGCGAAAGGAGCAAGTAAGTTTAATACCTGGCTCTTGTATCCTTCTGCAAAAATATCATAATCATTGCAATCATGTGTTTAGGAATTTGATAAAGCCATTGTTAGTGTTAATCCGTTCAGACATTTTCAACTTTAGGCTTTATCAGATTTTATGGCAAGATGATATCATCTGTGTTTAGACGAGTAGGCGTCAAAGTTATTTTATTTATATTATCGGAATATACCTTTAACATTGACAGGTACCAAACTCGGGTCCTTTGGCGGAACTGTCCAGCCCGGAGAAGTGTTGCGACGGTCCCGAACACAATCACGGTAAGCAGGCTAATAACTGCCCATTCTTTATAGCATTTTGATGATAATTTAAAAGGATTCCCTCGATTCAATCTGAGTGTAAATGTCCGCCATGGCTTTTATTGCCCGGCTTTTAATATTGGACTACGCATGAGCCTATGGGCAGGCGGGCAATAAACGATCTGGTTTAGGGTCCCCATTTATAATTATTAAGAACTGCAGTGGCAATTTACACTTTATAACGTTTTATAAAATGATTCTCGGTTAGAATCGAGCGCCCATAAATCTTGCTCAATGCTGAAGGAAGGCGCTCGATCAGGCGGTGGCCTCCCCGATCTGAGGTAATGTCGTCTGACTTCGGGCCCACTCGCTCACCGTCCGCGCCGATCTGGCTGCCTGGCGGTACGTCTCGGGCTTACGGCCTCCACTTAGTCACACCGTAAGTGGGTGCGACGCGAATTGATGGGCGACCGCTGATACCGGTGCGGATATCCGAGCAATATTGGGGCATAATGCGAAAATATGTTTCCGGCGATCGCGCCTTCCGTTTGGAAAGGAAGCGCTAATAAAGTGATCGGCTGATGGCGGGATCGATTGCGCCGAGCCCCGCGCGTGCGTGAACTGACGCCGCACAGAAAAGCCCGCAAAATCGCCGTGACGCTCCCATGTTTGAACGCCGAGAGGGGGGAAACGGCGTTCGCGGGAAAGCCCATAGGAAGTCAGCGCGTGAAAATTGATGATTTAATCTATTGGTGTCTGGATATGTGTCGAAACGCACACGCCAACCCGTGACCGCTATCAGCGGAAAGTCACTCTCACCAAGACCCGCAACCGCCGGGATCTTCAACCGAGTGTGCTTACTTAATAAAATAATACAACTTAAGTGTGCAAAACCTCGTAATGGCCCAATCTATATGGTAATTGTGTTATGAAGCCTCGCGCGCCGTTGGACGGATGAGTGGCGTTAGTACTTTGGTCACTTCTCCTTTCTTATTTTTATTATCCCCTAGTTTTTAAGATTAAGGCGGGGAATCAGCCAGGTAATGTGGCGTGAGGTGTCTACGGGCCCACTCAAGCGTCGGCAGGGTAAAGTGGGCGCGAAAACGCGGGGACGGAAGGTGGCTGATAATATAGGGGAAAATACTAATTAATTCAGCGATCTTTGTACCTCGATCTATCAAAAATGAAGCGGGTTGCCCCCGACTAGCTTTCCTTGTGTCACCGGCAGATCCGACGTGGAAATGTCATCTTTCTCAACTCGCTGGGCTGGATTGCAAGGTGACAGAAGGAGAGGGGAGGGCCCCCGAGCACCTGAACTCCCTGACCCGGGGAGCCGCCTGCCATCGCGATTCTCCCAGCCAATTTCCCGAATCCGCCCCGGTGGCACGCCGGGTGCAATCGGCTGAACCTAACAAAAAGGGGAACAAATGTCGCCTTCGACTTTTAAGAGGAATTTGAGCGGTATAAATATGAATTGGTTCCGAAAGACATGGTCGGGACTAACTTCTATCATCATTCAGCTGCATCTGATGCATACTCTACACGCTACAAGAACTGCAATTTTCTTTGAAAGTAGTAGAATACAACTAAAACGCGTTTTTAGATAAAGTCCTTTCAGCATTTACGATGCGAAAAGTTTCAATTTAACAAAATTTTGAGTATCAACAAGTAGTTCATTTTATCTTAAGGGTACAGCAGAAAGTCGAAGGGTATAGCAGAAAGTCGGTCGGGTAGTCGTGGCCAAAAGAAATATTTGCAGCATTGAGCCCACTCAAAGGAGAAAATAAAGTGCAAACATTTTTTCCTAGTTTTCAATATGATTCTCGAGCTTTTACATTTTGTTTCAACCAACCCCAGGAAACATTGTTCAGTGCTGTGTTCTCATCTCCCGATTCAAGAAAACCAATATCTCATGCATATTGCATGTTTATATCTTAGTCCATGTGACTTAGAAGTACGTTGTTAAAGTTTTGAGTATGAATCTGTGACTCCGATGTCGGTCCCTAATATAGCATCACAACCTGGATCATGAGGAACATGTTGACCCTATATGCAGTCCAATTCTTCAATACAGACTTTTGCGTTGAAGACCTATTTTACTTCACGCGACGAAATCGACTACATAGAAAGCGCGTCTGTCCTACAAGTGAGGACATTTCATCTTCCTCATTTCTTCCCCTTCGATGAACTTGACCCTTTCCCCCGCCCCGCCATTTCTGATGACTTTGTAATGAATTGGCGCCCATCATTGGCATTATACCCGCGGACTGTTTAGGACTCCTACCATAAAGTCGTGCTCATTCTCCGCTCGACTGGGGCCTGCCAGCGAGAGACACGCTCCTTTTACACGCTCGGTAAGCAACTTAATCTCCCGATGCGATATACTAAAATACACCCCGGCATTAACATAGTTTGACTGCTTTAAAATTCAAGTGAACCGTGGAGTTCTGAGGGAGAGAGACTTTAGTGTCACCTCGATAATTGTTTTGAAGGCGACCTGCGTCAGAAGCAGTGGAGAGAAAAGACTTGTCTGGCGATGAAAATGGAGATAAAGGCGGCAGTGCCGTCTGGGGAGCGCGCGGCGATACTCGGGAGTTATCGGGTTATTCGTTGGTGGGTTCGGAGGATTTGTAAACCTAGATAAAAACAAGACGTTCCGCTGAGTATAATGAGAGAAAAGGAGAGAAATAGACTTCTGAGATAAGTGGATCAAAGAGAGACGACTTATGAATCCGCTGAGAAAAATATGATGCCATCACAACGCCCCAGTCGGAAGTCTCCGCGGCTCCAAGTCTAACTAAGATTTCTTAATTCACGGTCTGACCTCGTTATCTTCAACTTGGTACTTTCAAGAAGTACCGAGCTAAAAGTTTCTTAGACAAGCGGCAAGTGGTAACAATTGTCAAGGAAAACGACGCTCATTTGGACTGACGAATATACGGATTAATAGGGCTGGTATTGCAAAAGTAGTAAAATACCTGTACATAACATATAGTGATAAGTGCTCACACTTTCCGTTATTTGTGCATCTAGGATCTATATACATTGTATTATATATATATACCATAGCATAGCCATAACCATAACCGCCTGATAACTTTCTTCCTTGCCTTTTCCTGACAACGAAAAGAGAGGTCTAAGCTCAGACAGCCTTTCTTATAAGGTAAAACAACTAGGGTTAAGGATTTGAAGTTACCACACTATCTTGTTGCACTACTACATGTACTAAGTGTTACTGAGTGTAAACTGCTTTGTTATAGGCAGAGTCGAAGACATTTCGTAAAATCACTGTAGTGAACTGCTACAGATGTTTTGCAGTACAGGCTAAACCTGTCCAATGCAGAACTCTTAGCCGTATATAACACTTTACCACACAGACCACCATGGTCGCGTTTTTCCGTGGCCAAGCCAGGCTAACCACGGCCTCCCCGCGGCAGCTTAACGCCCTCTGTGTGTTCAAGTAGGCGTTATTCCAGCTGCGGACAACCGGGCCGAGTTGTAACATTTAATGCCCGATATCGCCATCTACTAACATCCATCGCTCGGTTCCCCTACATTTGTCAGCCCGGCGAAGTCTGATGGCGCCCGTTAATAATTGAAAAGTCGTACGTTCATATGGAGGAGAGTCTATCAATGGCTGGAGATGGGCGTGCGTCAGTGGCCTAACGCGACCGCATATTTCTCCTGCCCCCACCCTGGTGGTAATTCCGCCAATGACCCCACTACGACCCTGGTGCACTCCCCTGCCTCCAATAGCCAATGTCAGAGCTCTCTATAATCGAATAGCGATACACTTACACGGTTTTGTGCTTCATAGGTGAACACATCAGTTGCTCTCACCACCCTCGGGCGCTGTCCTGTACCTGACCCTGACCCCTAGCACTGCCAGTCTACAGCTTTCGGCTAAACGCCAATGTTTAACTCACATATAATTGAATAGCGGTCCATTGTGTGAATCTGTGCGCATCTGTGTTGTGGCGAAGGTTCAGAGTAGGGCAGACTCGAACCATTTGTAACTGTCCGCGCGATAAGGGTGTTTTTTGAACCCCCCGGCAAAGACCTACCGATTACCACCGCGACCCCCTCTATATTGGCCTATTTTGACTGCTGATGCCAGTAGAACAAGATCTGATCTTCGACCAGGAACAAGCAGTGGGCTATCTTAACCTGTGTGGAGGCTATCAGTCATGTCACTGGTAACTGAGCGGATGGCAAGTGCCTGCTGTGGACAGACTAGCCAGACATTGAACCGGGTTGTGCAATGTATTGATCATGTCTCAACGCACAGTTGTTTTGTTTACATCGCGAATTGATAGTACACATTTTAGCAAAATTGAATAATACAAATGACGATTTCATTTGCTTAAAGAATATATGTTTCATTGCCTCAGCCTTCGATCGTCCATAAACATACCTACACCGCAGCTTAGCATCGTAAAAAAAGATACTAAAATAAGGCCTGATGATATATTGTCGTAAACGACCAAAAGTTCGATTCCAGAATTCTGCTGTTGATGTGATGTTATCTTATAGCACGTTAAAATCCCATTAAAATTGAGTGAAAAAAATGCCAGGAGAAATTTTTATCACTTCAAACATTGTTGCTTCATATCAGATAAAAACGTGGACATAAAATATCTGCATAATTTCTTCAGAACTTGTCGAGAAAATAGTTTTCTAGTCAGAAAAATAATGCTTTTAGTTTGAACGTTTTACGTGTATATAAGAGCTGAAAGCTTAATGGCGATGCTAGGAAGATGGCAGAAGCTGATTGAACTGACCATTGGCGGTGTCCAGCAGGTCGGCTACAGCCTCGCACCAGAGGGCTACTTCAAACGGACATCAAAGAATCTGGTTATCTCCAATGAACCTCTAAAGTTCTTTTCGGCAAATGTTGGATACTACTACTTAACTTCAGGATGACAACCTTTGCTGGAAGTCTACAAGTCCGTGGTAGGTGAGTTTTTTCCGTATTTGAAGTCGGTATATACTGTTACATACACGGGCTCAATGTTTTAGCGTTGAAAATGCTGCGAATTGACCGTAAACCACCGGCCATCACCAGCACCGCTGTCATGGTTATAGAGACTCTGTCATCAGATTTTTAAAGCAATATCATTCAGTGTCACTTGGTTCTTGGCAAGTATCATGAAAGCTTTAAAGCAAATAAAAGCAATTTGTGATCCCATCATTATGTTCAGGTTGCCACTTGTGCAAACTTTCGCAAACTTCATATTGCATGTTGCTTTGGTTTCAATCTGGTCTTTTATCGTGAAGCAATGAGCAAAGTAGAAAGGTTGCATTATACATGTACATTGCAGGGAGTTCCCCGCCTCTGGTAGCCTACAGTACAGTACAAACAGTGCAACCATCCGCACCCTGGCCACTGTTTGATGCCATAGGGCGAGCGACATGGAAGAGAGGTGTTGAAAAGGTAATGTAAATAATCAGATTGCGCGCTGAACAAATTTGCACCTTTCAGCTCGATCGATTCTATTTATTATTGAGTTGTGTGTCCATAGGAGGGAGGGAAATTCAAATAAAGGACGGTAGGGCTGGAGGGTGTCGGAACAAAAGCAAGATGGCTCTCGCACGTTCTAGATATGTTGAGTGTCAGAGCGTAGCCTTCTGTTGTGAGTGGACTTAACGTGTTTTTGGTATATTTAGTCAGCGACGATCTACACAAAAATATGTGCCTACGTGAATTTCTCTTGGATCGAAGCTTATGAATTTGCCTTTTTTTAACATACTTGTACAAATCTTGTTCATGCAAATTCAGAGGTTTATACAAGAACCAAGGCTCGGAATTAGATGAATTAGAACATTTTTATTCAACAAAAAGTTTGCCTGAGGTCACATCCACCATGTCATCACAAAGGTTAGACTACATTGTACGTCCTTGTCACATTTGTTATAGTCTTGTAACTTTATTAACGTTCCTCTTTCGTGTCCATTCTTTTCCTGCCTTTTGTTGCGTTTCAACACTACCAAAACACCTGTCGAAACCACACCAAGGAACGCCATTGTTCCGCTAAGACCAGGGCTAATGTACCTCCAAAAATAGAAGAAAAAACGCGTCATGAAAAATCTGTACGGACAAGTATCATACTGGTAAGTTGTGTCTCTTGCAGACGAGTTTGCTAACCGACTAAGAATGGGACTCAGACATTGAATGGATCTAGTGTTGTCATCTATCTTTCCAAGTTTCGAGCAATGCGTGTTGCAACAAGAAAACATCAACAAACTGGCCGAGGCACGTTGAACAACCCTGGACAGACCTCTTGCACTTCTGCTGTTCGTGTGCATTAGCGCTGCCATTGTTGCTACAAATAGAGTTCATACCACCCTATTAGCGCTTGGGGCGAAGCAAGTATAACCTAATTAAGACCAGCAACTGCAACCAAGGACAGAGGAAATGTGAAATTCCTGCATATTCTGACTGGAGTTGGAGAAGCTCACATAGAACCAAACCTTCAAGATGAACAATTCCCTACCATTTCATTATCTAAATCCGTAAGTCCCTGCACTATTCGGTAGGAACTTCTCTCAGGTTAGTGGTAAGCTGCTGCAGATGTCTGGTTATTACCAAAAACTCCAACGTCTTCTTGAAGATGTCGGCACGAAAGAGGTCATCTAATCTGAACCTAATCTTTGGTGCGAAGTAGGCTAGACTAAAGTAGGCCGACGGTCGTCTCCCTCTACAACCGACCCCCTCCTCAGCGAGCGACTCAAGATTTTCTGTCAAAGATCAAAGATTCAGACCATGTTTAACATATTCTTAGTGACGACATCTCGGTTAACAATATGCAGAACTGTTCGCTTGGTTGTGAAGAAGCTATTTCAGTTTCTTAAAGACAGATAGATCGAGTTTCGGTCTCAGTTCCTCCACCTGCTCTTCGACTTCAGATATGTCACCTGAGTAATCTCAGTAAAGCTGAACAAGATGGCCGTTTAAGATCATCAAGAACAAAACAGAGCCGAGACGGCATCAGGAAAGCGCACAGCTATCGTAAATAATTGTCAACCTGTTTGAATCTTTTTAGACCTTGGGAATCAGCCCCTGCCCTGATGCCTCCACCTGCTGGCTGAGGTCTGCCGTCCACAAGCTGTCGGCACTACAGTTGTCGGATGTAATAGAGAGAGAGAAGCACGAGGGATTAACAGGTCTGGAGAAGGCAGACAAGATGGACCAAGTTTGACATTTAGGGAGGGGAGGTCTAAGATGGGCAATATTAGGCCAGTCGGCGGGCCAATATCCGGGCAGATTATCATCTTACAAAGAGATAATATCGAGATATGCGGCGCGATAGCCTTGCTCTGGGACTCTCCTCGATCCACGAGCCTCTGAAACACCGCATCGCCCTCGGGCCGACCGTCGGGAACACTGATCGCAGCCGCCGATACGGACTTGCCCGAGATAACGTGCTTGCAGTAAAAATCGATCTGTTGACCGTATCGGCACCTCACCGACCATATCAGACCGCTACGTCACGCGTCGATATTATCCCCTTCATTGCGCACCATTTCATTTTGGCTGCAGGAGGTTTTGGGGGGCTTGTGGGGCAAGCGATTGTTTCAGATAGCGCCTCCGTGGCTACAGTGACCAAGCCAATCGATGGTAGATCAGCTGACCCTACACAAAAACTGATAACGTACTCCAGTCGTAGTTACTAGTCGGTTGATGCTGTGATTTGAGAAAGTGTCCGAGAGCTAGCATAAAACAACGTACGAGAGCGTTTACCACAGATGGATGGAAGAGAAGAAGGCAAAGTGAAAGAAATGTGCTACACGTATAGATAGAACTATGTTCATCCAGTTGCTCTGACAAGGGAAAATGGTAACATGAACTTCACGGCACTAATCTCCAACATTCTTGTCCGACCACTATCTCACTCATCTGACAGAAAGAGGAAGTAATTCAAGAGAGAGAAAAAAATCGAGTTTCCAAGAAGACAATACGGAAACCAAGCAACGAACGAGACAAACCAAACAAGAACCTCAGACACAGGGAGATCGACAGATCTGTAACTGTGAAAAATGCAATTGAATTTCTCCCACAGATCTTAGTACCACGCACTGGAAGTAATCGCCCCTCCCCGAGAAGATCCCATTTCCAGACGTCTCTGTGCCATTTCGCTCGTCTGTAATAAATGCTTTGTTGTTCTAGATAGGAATCACCCCGGGGCGATCCCATTTCCACAGGTGTTGAAAACTTGGAGCCTGTTCACACCTGTTTATAGACAACCACTGGCAAGTTTGGTCTAGCAATCATTTGGCTAAAACAAAAGGCGGGCCACTGAACGGGTCATTAGTTCCGCCCAGACTTCCACCAACAACATTTGATAGCTTGGGAATTTTCTCAACTTTCTTAGAAGGTGACGCAGGGAGTTGGTCTTGATCAACAAACTAACAACACAGGTTCAAAACCGGTAAAATTTAAAAAGAATTGGTCTTGGGAGTTACGCCGTAGAGTTCATTTGGAGGGGAAATCAACCCTAAGGCCTGCGTACTGACTCTCTTGACAATTATTTCCCATTTTTGTCAAATTCTACATGCCGTACCCTCGTAGGAAGGCCTAGTGGAGGCAAGTCTTTATTTGAGAATGGACCTAAGTGCCACTTCACATGAAAAGTCTTTCAGTTGAGAATTCGTTGTTATTAAAAACTATTTCTGTACTTGAAAACTTGAATTGAAGTATAAGTTATAACTTAAGTCAGGATAGGTGAAATGTTGAAGAAGAGAAAATATTTTCACGCCTTATTTGATCTGATAAGCTTTAAATTTGATATGAAATTCGTGATTTCCTCTGGATCAACCCAAATCGTCTGTTAAGGACGCTTAAAGTGGGAAACAGCCCTGGATTACTTCTGATGTGAACAAAGGATTAAGAGAAATTTTGCATAAACCTTACGTCAATTTTCGAGCCGAAAACAAATCCCCCTGTTGTGTGGTGTGGTTCCTGGTTCTCATCTACACACATTGTTCCCTACAGCCGCTTATTCTACTGTCTACACCCTCCTGATTTATGCAAACAATACTTATTGTGCCAACCCGCATTTTGTCCTACTCGGTATCCACGACTACTCCAGTAAAGGTTTGTTCAAATGAAGCCCGGGAGGGAGGAAGGGGGAGTAAACGGATTATGTCTGTCCCTCTGAGCAAGCCGCAATTTAATTTCTCTCTCGTTAGTAAACTATTAGGCCGCCGACCCTGTGTAATCCCAAAGCAAACCTGGCTACCGTTCTACAGGGTAAATATACTCGGCAGCTATGACTCACCTGACGCGATGGTGTGTGTATCAGGGAACACCTGATGAGAAAACTGGTTCGCTTGACCATTCCGTCAGATACTATACCCTGACGGATCCATTGTAATTACGGTACACATCCAGCAGAGCTTACCGAATTGGTTTGATATAAAGGGCCTCACGTTCACGTGTGGAGTGGAGGTAAAACGTACGATACTTTCCAATTACAGAACACTGGGAGCCAGAGGTGGGACAGACACATACATAGACTAACTATTACTAGTACCTTGTTTTGTATCACTTCAAGTTCAAATAAAATGTATATGAACCATACAACAACTAGTATATAATAATTAAAATGGATGAGAAAATACTTCAATTTTGATGCGAATTCTTTGATAATTACAACGTGTGTTTACAAAGTTTTGGCAAGACGAGTGTATATGTTTAACATGACTCTAAACAACTGACCAGAAACATAAGTGTCCGGAAGAATTTCACTGACACCATGACGCCATAGTAACGTCCTGTCGGGCCCCTCATCTACAGGTGCATCTCATGTTTATCTAACTAATCACCTATCAAAACTTTACTACTAAACCCAGGTCCCCACTGATAGCCTAGTACTCACCCACTTCAGTGTCTGCTTGCGTTGAAGCCATACAAAGCGTTCCTTGTTGACTGATCAAGCCATGTGTATTCACCTTCTCCAAATCAGGGCGAAAAGCAAATACAGTGCGATATGCCCCACTATGCCTGCTCTGTACTAAGCTATCTGGTGTTAAACGTGTACATTAGCGCCTACCCATCCCATCCGCGGTTTGCCTGCTATCAAAAAGTCATTTTGGAGATAAGAGTTGATAGAATGTACAGGTACAGGAATAGGCTGAACATTCGGGTGGCCTTAGAGAGGATACAGTGCCGTGAATTTTGCGACAGGGTGAGGAAAAATTATGTGGGTAAAACTGAATATTCTCAGATACACATTTCATACGTTAACAGAGTGGGTGTTTTTATTTTAGTATATCTAGCGTGCACATTCCTTTACTTGTGTTCTTTGATATACTTATTATGAGGGGTGCTATATTTTCTTTCCATATATCTTTACGACAAAGCGCTTTCTGGATCTGTGGTGAAAGTAGAGTGTTTTGTAGTTGACTATGCTCTCTAAGTTTCAACAAAACTCTGTCAACTATTCCTGACGCGAGTGTTTCGATATGTCTCGTCTTCCCGGATGGAGGCATGACAGTACATTTACATGGGGGGCTGTTGTAGCCAGATCGGATTTCTGTTGGGAAAATGGACAAAAATTCCCGTTTATTTTCATTGCGGACCTTTTGTTTGGCCGGCGGTAGAACATGAAAGCATGAGAGCGGCCTCCTTGCCACTTGTTAACGTGGTTAAATGGAGAACTCGTGTTCATGTGTTCACCTTTTCAACACTCAAAGGACGGGGCCAGAGTCTCTTCCGCGTACCGCAGACGACAGGAGTGTCGGGGGGTGGCCTATATACAACACATCTGACCAAACTACCTGCATTTTTGCCGCTGTAAACATGTTTGTGGGGCCAGTTTGTACGGTGTTAAGGCGGACTAGTACAGGTATGCTCCCCCCGAAGAAGAAATACGCCGCCGGCATTTCTTCCCCGTGTAAATCACCATGTAAATATACACCGGAAAGACCCGGCATACCAACGCCACTTCCTCAGAATTAGGGAAATAAACTACGCCCATATTCCCACCTTCATTTTCCTCGGAATCCCAGATTTTCATGCGATCCACAGGTAGAGGCATTCCTTTCATCGTGACGTGCTTTTATCTCCAACTTCTCTGACCTGCATTACTTAGTGTAGAATAAACAGGACAACTGGGACGGTAGGGGAGACCATAATCGTTCACCACTGTGTTTGGTCAGGTTTTGTACAAGCCACGAAAATATAAATAGAGGGATGTATTAAGGATCTAAGAGTAAATCTTCCTTGTTTCTTAACAAATACTTGTGTTGTAAAAGGTTAAATATACCAACAGAAGGTGCGCATGCCATGTCTACTTTTGGAAATCAACAGAAGTTAGAACAAAAATATCTACATTCGAAACTCATTTTTTAGAAATCTTTATCAGCACCCACTTGACAGTACACTGTCTTTCAAAAGTAATGAACAAAATACAAAGGAAATAAAGGCCATTAAAGGTGTAAAATATGATAAAGCACAGTTACTCAACAAGAATACACGTTTACATTGAGAATACATGTAAACCTACCGAAAAATACAGACAGACCTTAGCATTGATAATAACAATAACTGGTAGTGAACATTTGAACTGTCTGACCTTGTTTGCATTCCCTAGGGGCCTCTGTCATTTACAAACAGGGTGACCCTGAGATGTTTTTGTGTTGGATCCCCCCTGGTGATGTTTACAAGTGTAGCCATTGTCCCAAGAAGTAAAGGAAATTGGGTGTTGTTCACCTGAGTTTTAGTACACTTTGTGCCCCTGATATGATTATATGATTACATCTTCCTCCAAACAAAAATATCGTGGCTGTTTCCTGTTCACAAAGTATCGGGGTAATCTCCAAGCAGATCCCTCTCGGTGGCAAAAAGACAGTATCAAATTGGCCAGGCAGTATCCATTAGCCAGAGAAGTTCCAATAGCCACCGACGGGTGGTGGGGATCAGGACAAAAAAAAATGGCCATATATAAAAAGGTAACGATCATTCCCCACAACCTCTGCTTGGAGAGTAGTATCGGGGTGCTAAAGCAAAGTTTTGTTCGGAAGCCAGTCCAAACCATCACTACACGACCTAACGACGTAAACAAAAGAGGGTCGTACTTAAAAAAACCACAGAAAAAAAACCTGTCTACGGTCAATTTGCTTTAGAGGTGTTTAGCCTCAGGAATATATAATTTGACAAATGATGTTGTGATGCTTAAGGGTCATGGGTTGAATTGTCTGTAGTTAAAGTCTTACACAGACTTTGGAGTGAGTCCATTATAACTATAATGCTGAAACCTTACAGGACGACATATCTTAAATGGTTCTACGTCCAGATAGGAAAGTGACAAATGGTTCCCCATACACGTGAATTTTTGTAAAATACACGTAGGATACCGTATAATATACTGGAATTCCACTGGAATACCACTGTTGTTCTTTGGACTTTGAGTCAAACAAAAAATATATAGTCCTAAGTACTACTTGCCATTGGCATCATATGTGATTTCTTTCGGAACCCCCGTCCATTCTTGTACCCACTGCTCAAGAACATATCTGATGGGAGGCAGGCAACCCTCCCAACATAACGTGTCCAGCTTGTTTTATGATGATACCTGTACACCTGTACAGAGCCATGTGACTGTAATTCCACCAGTTCAGCCCGGCTAGTGTAAAGTTGTCTGACATGCACGCTGGGGTGCGTCTGTATGACTTGTTTCTCCTCGTCTGTCGAGCATGATACCGTCCTTCACATCACCACACGGCCGTATTGTCTCCAGTTTTATGATAGATGTAGTGGCATGAGATTCCACATTTTTCTGAGATACGGTGGGTGAAATATTGCCCTGGTCCTGAGCGGCCTAAGCTCCGCAAATAACACCTGTGACAGCTACACAAAAAATTCCCCACAAAATTCATCAAATTTCATGAGTTTTGATAGCGATGGGGATGAAATTACAAATCCTATCGAGTTATCGGCGTGCTATCGCGGCGGACCGGGCTCGGCCAGCATGGCGACCCCGGCAAATATGGAGCGCCTAACACGGATTATCCCGGGCGAGATACGTGAGATAAGCGTTATGTATTGCTGCAAGGGTGCTTGCCCTTGGAACGGCCATCTATCAAACCTTGTGCACTTGTTCCCAACCTTTCCAACCTGTGAGGGCTAAGTACCAACCGATTTTTCTCCCTTCGCGATTCTTTCTAGTCTCAAGTTTACTGATGGTCAGTCTATGGCTATATGTAATTTTGAAACAAAATTGCACTTTTGTATTGTTTTATATTGGAAGAAAAATGTTGCGTTTTCCACCTGCACGAAGCTTGACTTCTAGCACACCTGTTTGTTCCACATGTTTGTCACCAGAGTGGATACATGCACAGGACCGGAAAGTTGTTCCCGAAGTAGAACTTGTTGCCGAGTTTCCGCCAACCTGCACCTAATTTACAGCGTCTGAGGTGTATCGGACACGGTAAAATGTGAAATTTTACAACGGGAAGGTCCATTGACGGACTGCGTGCTCAATCTGTGCGGGAGACGCAGATATATGGCCGGGCCGTGTGTCTCCGGACCGCTCCTGGGAACGGGTTCGATCTCAGCGTCGTGTGGCCCGCATCGGAGGGTGTCACAACTCTGCTCTCCCCCCGACCGCACCTCCAACACCATCGCCCCGCTACCCGTCTTATAATTATGCGATGAAATTACTCATATCTAAATGTGGGCAATAGTCCTGAAGCAAGAGGGAACCCCCCGAAAACCCCAGATGCGAACCACTGAACTGCAAAATTATACTATTTTTCAGCTCTTTAGAGCAGGCTTCCGGAGCCAGAAGAATAATTGATCTAATATAAGTCTGATCGTTTAGGCCAAATACATAATCAATTATGCCAGAACAGCGACAGGACCCTATCCATAATGCCGCCATGTCTGCATATTTAAAACAGTGCAGTGTACTCCTAGGCAAGGAAAACATTAATAAAACACCGTAGCTTTTCATTGGGAATCAGTTAGGGGGAGGTTGGCCACTTAGGGCCAGCTGATACCAATAAAAGGTTGACAAGTTCGGAGATAAAGCTACTCGGGAATAGGGACGGGCGGCGGCGGGAAGATTCCTGTGGGGGTCCGGCGGTCGGACCTCCAGGCTAGGTGAAGTCACCTGTCTGTCAGCACTACGGACGGTTTTCCTCTGTAGAAAGCTATCTGACGGGTCTCAACCCCCTCGGACGGCGCCTGGGATCAATCCGAGAGTCGCCGTGGACAGTTTTGTCCTGAGTTTTGATCTGTTAAACTAACAGATAAACTTTGGGGTCCAACTTGAGTTGTCGGGAGAGGCCCGCGTGTGGCGGTACGGTGTGGCACTCCGCTGGGCCGTGACACGGTAGTTAGCCGGAACATTAATAACATCAACATTACTGGTGGTAAAACCTGCCCAGGACCGGACAGCTAACTTCACAAAGCAAAGGGAACAGGAGGGGTGGTGGAGGATACTTTAGTAGAATGTTCAGACAAATACTGAGAAACGGAATGAAAACAACAACAACCACTCCTAGTAAGTACGTTTTACTAGCAAGTACGGATATCACACACTAGTTATATGGGTCATGGATAGTTTGAATTATTCAGTTCTGATAAAAAATGGATTCGAATCAAAATTGGCTGACTGAATTCGAAGCCGCTGAATTACCCAATTACACCCCACCAAAACAACTCGTGGTGTCGGGTATATTCAACATGGCTGGAAATCCGGCAACAAGACACGGCCGACCCCACGAGACGGGTTCATTTACCGGCTAGGTCACACTACAGACCCGCAAAGCTACACGGTTTGAACAAGTTTGGGGCCAGATTGGCATTCCTTTGGATTTCCCCGTCCCAGGCAGCTGATAATGAGGGGTAGTCTTGTTGTTGTGGTGAGGGGAACTGAAGCCCTATTCACGCCGACCCCGGCCGGGAATTCTACTGTTGTAATAAAGTAGGGGCACAATAGAAAGTGCAAATGGCCTCGGCGTCATTTATGCTGACAACAACAGGAACCTTTCTCTGCCGCTGAATTGCTGCATATCTGTCCGTGCCAAAAGCCCCTGTCCACCCCTAAACAACAACAAGAACTTCACAAAACTTCACGCTAACTCCAACCTTGGCGTAGACAGCACAGACTTTACAAACTGCACATTACACGGGCTTCCCCACGCTTGAGTAACGCCACATGTCCTATCCCAACATTTACAACTATAAACTACTAAACAGGAGTCTGTATAACAAGTTCTCCTGGTTCACTGAAGACAGGGGCCATTTTGACATGTCCTGCTATGACAGCTACTGAATAAAGGGAAGACACAATGAAGCCATAGAAAATACGTTGTGACTGCCACCACATGGTACAGTTCTGGTGGCCGTGGTCTACCTAATCAGTCAGGTCATGGCGTGAGTCATTGTCATGTTTGTTAGGCGCTAATACTATCTCCATACTTATGCCTATAGGAGATAATCTGGGACTATAATGTGTTGACACAGATGTTCTGTGTACAGTAGGTCCGTGGGGACAGACCGGAGCCCCCCTCCCCTCCATGGCTTCCCCCTCCTGACCTACGCCAGGCCGACGAGTTGCCGGCCGACCACTTGACAGTGTTGTCCTGCTTACTTGACTCTAGCGACACCGTGTCAGACAGGGTGGTTTTGTAGGCCGGCATGAATGGCAGAATGGGGCGCGAGTCGAGCATATCGGCCGGCATGTCACCGCGCGGCGGAACTCGTCCAACCGGGTCGGCGTGTGGTCGGGCTTACTCTGCCGAGACCACGGCGGATGCGCCCCGGTACACAAGCTGCTGTAGGAACGCGGTGTGTATGTTGGCTGAGACAGACGAAAGAGAAGGAAAACTAGGAATGTGTACGTACCACCGGAATCTCCGTGGTGTTGCTGCATGCTGCCCATACTAGCCATAGTGGTCATCCTGTCCATAGGGGGATCCGAACCCGCAACCCTTGGGTACTCGTGGTGTGACGCCACCGTGGTAGTCTTGACGAGCTGCTGTGCTGCAATGTATTACGTTACGGCTTCCCCCTGGGAAGTGGAGGTGGTGCTATCCGTGTCTGTCCTGTCCCGCGAGGTTTCGCGTACTACGGTCGCTCGCTGAACTCAACCAACCGGGACAAAACGGTTTGACAACAACAAAAGCCCCTGGTCGATTGAGCTGTGAATTGATAAAGAAAATAAATAGAATTCAAACGAGGGACGATTTCACAGACCACGGGGCCGTGATCGAGCGCGCTCGGGTATGATCGGGAGGTGGGAGGATCCACTTCGGGAGACGTCGAAGGCAGTCCCGAGCAAGTTCAGCGTAGCGAGTCGGTGGTCTCGCCTGAGAAGAGCGACCACTCCAGTAGACCACTGCAACAGGGGGTCGATCGCGTGCGAGAACCCGAGCCTATCTTTGATCGTAAAACTCCGAATCGCCAACCACTCGCTGTTATTAGCCGAATCGAGAGCTGGTCGGTGATTGGCCAGAACTTCTAGGGCACGATAATTCCCGCCCTTCCCCTGGTGTTGTTTTATGCAACAGGCAACACAAGTGGGGCTGGTCGGTACGGGGGCTTGTCGGAAAGGGCGTCACCCATCTGAACACAAATGTTAATAAATTGATATTCGTCATGGACTAGCGACGGACGACAAGCTTTCCAGCTGGGAATGCGAAACGCAAATTTTTCATCCACGACAGTCTCGCGACCTTCACGATTCTTTGACAACTTCCTCTAACGAGGGAAGCCGACCAAACTTTACCATGTGTGTGCATGGCCGTTTCCTAGACTCACAGTATCGACACATTGGAAGAAAATAGAAGACGCTTAATTCAACAGAAATGAGTATGTGAACTTTGAGAAATGTGATATCGTTGCAAGTTTTTGCCCATGTGTTTCCTTCTCATAGGTAAACTACCTGAGCCCAGTTCTTGAGTACTGTATTCTCACCAAATACCTATGCATTCTTTTGCAGCTCTATCTGTGGGAAAAGAATGTTGGCTGGAAAATTTGCGCATTAGGAAACCGGGCACGTCGTGGTGAAAAACGAAGCCCAGTGCAAAGCTGTTCTCTCAATAAAAAAAGCCGAGAGGTAACGGGCTCATTAGCTGCTAAACCTCATGCACGAGGTGACCAAATTGGCGCGCAAACACACACGCGAGGGGGCACCCCTCCGTCCCGGGACGCGCTGAACCGTGCGCCGGAGTGTTTGCCTCTGGGTCACGAGGCTGCTCAAGCGAGTCCCGGCGTTTTGTTCGAATTTGTGTGATCGGTTGCACCACACAACGACGTTACATTGAAGTGACAATGAGTATTTGGGTGTTGACTTTATAAATTTACACGTGGTTCTGCGGGCCGGAGCTCCGGTTCTCGGGACGTCACCAGTGGCCGTCCCGCCGAGACCGTTACCAAGACAACGGCTCATTAAACACACAAATTGCGGGGTTAGCTATCTTGACCTGCGGAAAGTCTTTTCCCGTCTGCCGAAACCCTAACCACACAGAACTGTTCTGTTGTTGTTTACATCTATCTGTAGTTGTTTTACTCTGAATCAGGGTAAAACATTTCTGTGTCAACTTTACATTCGCAAAACCAACTTTAAAGTTTTCTTCTTTTCATTTTCGAACAGACAGTAAGTCATGCAAATTTTGAAAAGATGCGTCTGAGATGCAACATCAGAATGTATTCACAAGCGCTGCGGGACGCCAAGAAAAGTATGAGAAAACAGAAGTCACTCGTTGCTTCTCAGCTATCCCAACACCCACACAACACAAGCACTGTTCTCAAGGGCCCAGCCTATACTAGTAAAAGGTTACAACCTGTGTGAGTCACGCGCATGTACGAGTGGAGGACAACTGTCGGCAAGACCCCCTCCTTTTCTTGTTGTGGTATGAAGTTACCGTCGGTCGATGGGAAAACATGTGTAAGATGACGTAGGCGTCGTTATGGGGGCATTCCAAAACATCGGCTCTCCACTGAGTCGGATTCCCCGCTTGTTTTGGGTCCGAGGCTTGCGGGATGTGCCCTGCATAATACCCGAGAAAACACGACATCCGATCTCCAGCCAACAGGTCGGCGGCCATTTGTATGGAGATGAGTCCGTATTTTGGCAAGTTGATCCCTCGGCCCCAGTATTGTCTGCTTCTCCTTTTGTAGAGACCTTAATTAAACTTTTTGTTAGCCGAATCTTACGGTGCTTTAGACTTTAAATATTCTAAAAGAAATTCCTTGTCCCTTAAAAGAGAAACCGATTATTTGTTGTCGTTGCAAGCCGGCTGGTAGGTAAACGACACACCCTTACATACCACGGGGCTGATATACAGCTGCAGAACAACAACACAAAAACAACTGTGAAATGGGGGAGGGGGGTGTCTAAGCGTTTAGAAGCCTTCACGTTGACTATGATGTTCCAACAACATGTGATTACCGTCCTGGAACGGTTGACCCATATTGTGGCAGTTTTAGTTCTAACATGTTGTTGGCCTCTTCCTCGCCTTTCTTCCTGACTAAAAAGGCAGTCACAATTATACCCGACCTTACATATGCAAGGTAGGGGGACAAAGGGACGACAGAAACTTTAGACATTGATAAAGTGTTCCCGCAGGGCACGGTCCGACAACTGTTAGGAGAGAGGAAGAGACAGACCACCATGCCTTACAGCGGAAAGACTTTATGTTACAAACAAAACGTTACCATGAACCTTTTAAAAAGACAACTATGAACTGTGAAACCTCAATGCTATATTGCTTAACAAGGCCGGATTACAAAGCACAGACACATTAAGAAAGGCTTTATTTCTCAAGTTTCTATGGCAAACAGTATAAAGTATGGCTTCACCAGTGTACATCGGTGTATAGATATGTACAGTATGTAAGGTGGGTTGGAAGCACGTAAACTGCGGGATCACACATTAGAATCCAACAGGTGGTTAGCCGATGACGTGCCAGGGCGCAGAGGGAAAACTGAATGGCATTTGCGTTGTCTAAAATAGGGAAAGGTTATGATGGGGGGTTTCAGAAAATGTCTATTTGAAATTGAAAGGTGCACGGAACCACCACAGGAATGGAGAAAATCTAAGTGGACACACTGAAAACCGAAAGAAAAATCATACTCCCCTCAATGCTGTCGAGTACAAAGTAAACAGTGGATAACACAGCAAAGTTTAAGCGTGAGGAAATCGCACAGGATACCATAATATTCACTTCAATTTCCTGTGATAACTTTACTACAGCGACAAAAAATGGGGAGAAGTTTGAGCGCAGCGTACATAAACAAGAACCGGCATCCACTGACGTTTGTTCACACACGTATCAGTTTACCCGATACCAGCATATCTGTAATCCGCTCATCACATCGGCTATTCGGTCTGCATTACGCTGGAGAAAATTTTATATGGCTTCTCAAAGAGGTTGCCGTTTACTGTACACTGGGATCGACTTTGATGCGACGCCGGCAAACTCATGTCGTGTAACACAGATCACAGGAGGAGACAGACATCAATGGCAAGCTTATCCAAATTTTCTGTTATCATTGAACTAACATAAAGAAAGGACAAGACGTTTTACCATGTTTGAGCCTAAGATGATAAAAACAACACAGCCTTTGTAGATGTTGTCGGTATACGATCTTGAAAAAACAAGGGTCTAGTACCCGTTTCCATCTCAGGATTGTAGCCTCCAACAGGCCTTCCGAGGGTTAGGAGTAGTAGAATTCTACAAAAATAGGGTCTTACTGGCCAGGAGAGTAGGTCCACCGTTACGGTTTTTCCCTCCTCCGCGAGCAAATGAATTCTTCAATGGCCAAAATTCAATTATTCCTCCTATTTGTGTAAATTCTACTGTTTTTGAACCTGCGGTGTTAGTTCGGTGGAGACAATGAGGATCGAACCACGCCGTCCCCTAACTTGATATAGTACCAGGTCCTCCTGCCTCATTTAAACAATTATCCCCCCATACATGTTTAAAGCAGGTAGCTGACACCTCTCCGCTTCACTAGTCCTATCCCGAATCCCTGCCCGAAACATTTTAACAGCTTTTACAAAATTAATGATTTGGCCCTGATTCCGTCGGTAAAAGGTGGCGTCCTAAGTAATAGATCCCCTCTGTAATAGCCGCTGCGCATTTATCATTTTGCCAGTCCGGACTATTAGGTCAACTTAGGATTTAAATAGCGGAAAAATACCCCTTTTGAAATTTAAAGTGTGCTTGTGCCTTTATTTAGGAGCCGGTCGGTTTTGTGTCTGTGCGGTGCGAACGGTAAATAAGCGTGACGACACAGGGCAGGGAAGAAACAAATGTTACAGGGACAGAACTTTCCTGGCATGGTGAGGGTGCGATCACTCTTAGGCGATATTGTCACAAACGAAACTACAGCTACTAGTTATGTGCGAGAGATGTGAAAGATGCTGTGGGCTTCTTTCTGTTTTAATAGGTAGATAGTTTGAAACAGCTAATATTCAAAACGACTATTCTGAAGGCATCATAACAGACACTACTTGCCAAAGATGGTAGCTATTCAAAGAACTAATTCACTTATCATAAGTTCGCATTGTGACATTCCAATTCCCAATTTCCCATTGACTTAACAAAAGCTAAAATAGTAGTTCCAATCGCTTCTTCCCAAGAAGTAAAACTATCAACACTATCAGTCCTATCATGTCAGATATCTATCTGCCCTATAAACTGTTTTGGATCATCCAAGATAACAAAAATACGGAAGAAATCTTTTGTTTATTGTTCTATCCTTTGAGTCATACACCACAAACACAAACACAAGAAAAGACCTATAAAGTTTCTGAAAAGCCCGAGTATTCCATTCTAGAGACGGAGGGGGTCTCTTTTATAAGATAGACTTTAAAACGCATGTGTTATTACACACTATTTGAAACGCTGTCCCGAGGGAGAATATAACGGTCTGTCCGGATTCCCCGTGCGGTTTCAAGTGCGTTGAAGCCATTCATAAGAGGGGGAAGAACAAAGAGGTTTTGTACGCTCAAGTCGTCTGCAACTGACTTTTTGCTAAGCGACACTCGGGTCCTACTGACTAATGATCACAAAAGGCTGTAATTTTCTCGGTTGCCAATATTCCCGCCGCAGTAAGGTTACAATGCAACAGTGTTACGGAGGTCAAACGTATTGTTTCGAAAATTACAATGGACAAAATCGTTACGTTTCTTCTCTGTGGCGAAGATTGATATAAATGTTATCGAGCACAGTTCCTAAAATAGACAGGAAAGCTCGGGTTCCCGAAAATAGTTTAGCTCCAGGTGCAAAGTCAGCACGGAGGAAGCATTCAAATTTGTAACGTTATAATGAAAACGAATAAACATGCACATTTTATATAGATATAGGCCTAGAAAAAATTGCTTCCGATTTGTCAATCTTCATAGCAAAAATCCTACCCCTTTTTGGTCAACAGCTGGCAATGCCATAACATTTTTGATGAGACATATTAATTTCAGACCATCTGAAACGTTATTTTTCACGCATTTTCAGATGTTTTATTGAGTAAGGCGGGTGAAATATGTTTCCTTCCACGCGTCCATTCTTTAGCGAGGCCTTAGCAAGTAATGTGACGAATAAGTACAACAGTCTAGCTTGTGAGATGCTTCACAACCTCAGTTAGGTTTTCTGTTTATTGAACGTTGACTTTGAGTTTATCAAAATCCTATTTTATAATGTGTTTGAAGTACGTTGGGCTTCGATGATTTGCTTTAGGGAGGACTGCCTTCGCTTTTTATTTCGAACTGCTTCTTACTACTCAACAGTACTCCAACATGTGTAAGCTATCGATCTATGACAGAAGCACCCAAACATCGGTCTGTTGGTATTTTCTGATCAATAAAAACAAGGTGTGGTGGTGCGAAGATCGCTATCATCAAACAAACGTCATTGTGGCCGGTATGCTTTAAGCTTTGACATGAAAGTGTTAAGTACACTATAAGTAGGACTACAAGGGAACACTACTTTAGCGCAATAGTTATATTTACAGCGATTGTCCTTTCGGTCTTCGCACCCGAAATTTAATTCGGAAGAATAAACTAATAATCACCACAAGATTCAGTGAGCTGTGCTATTGTACGTGTGTCTTAGATGGGGATCTAAGAATTTCTGAACTAACAACTTCCAAGCACCTCAGTTTTGCAGAGTTATACGTTATACATTTGGAAGCTATTGTCGGTTAATACTAACTATTTTATTTACACTAAATTACAGCATATTTTAAGCATTGCCACCGTTCACGAAAGCTTATTCTTGATTCCACGGCTTTTAAAAGTGTCGTTACAAAAAGTCCTGAACAAAAAACCCTTTAGATATGTATACGACGCAGATGTCAAATTGTCGTGCACCAATGTTGTATTGTTAGCTCCAACAAAAGTGGCACATCCAACCACACCTTCTTCTAGTGCATTGGCCTTACTACCATGATTTTGGGATTAAAGTGTCATTCCACGTGAATGTACATATGTTGCCCATAGTCTGGCAGCTTTGTTATGTTCATGTCAATCAACTAAGTGGCAACCCTGAGAGAAAACATCGCATGCGCGTCTTTTGAAGAGGGATTAACATGAAATGACGGAAGAGAAGTTTAATTACGAAGGGGACTTCGTGGGTATTGTTTTGGTATAGATGAAGTCATGAAGGCCGACATCTGTTGTTGCCGATCACTGAGAGAGCAAATGAAAATGGTACTACTAGTACTAAACTAGAAAGGTAACATTTGCAAAGTAAATGCGTAATGTACCTTTACATGGTCTAGTCCGACAAACTATTGTTCTATTTATTAGGCATTCTAATATATGGCGACCAGTCCCTCCAACTCTGTCCTTGAACTCGCTATATTATAGTAATTCAATACCATATGGTGTCTACATCACCAGTTAAGGTGCAAGGTCATTGTCCGTAATTTTCTGAAGAAGAAAAAGGCGAAGAAGAGGAAACGGAGCAAAAACAATATGTTTCCTTCTGCGCAGGTAAGAGTAGAGCCGAGCAGAGAGCTAAAGTTAAGCAAGCATAATTACCCATGAAAATTGGCAGTCTGGCCGATTCGAGTCCGTCATGACTTAAATATATAGTCACAAAAATTAACATTTGCATGAAAACACCATAAGATACAGTATCTTCTTCGTGGTCTTACGAGACCGACGAAATGCCTACTGCATGAAAACTCGACCCTCACCGTCATTAACTCCTACAGGAGACAGGGTCATTGCACAGATAGCCTCAAGGAGTTTTATGCATGTTTCACATTTATAGTGGTTTGAGATTTTCTCCCTTTGTTTTTCCTATATCTGCCGGTACTACAGAAGGCCAGGCGTACAAAATGTCGCAAAAAGAAAGTTCCATACCTGGCTGAGACTCTACTCTACATCTGCTTGGAGATAAGGTTACTACCCAGAGAGCCCTGCGCGACCTCGCACCTGCGCACTTGACTTGTTCCGGTTTCGGGAGCAGACGGAGTGTTGGAGTAAGTTTGGTTTTGTTTTCCAACTCACAAGTTGGTTTCTCACGTGTTCTCTAGAATAATGAAAAGATCGGAGCAGATAATACTCTACACAAGTTACAAATGATCTGTTCAACATGGTTTTTGATCAATACAACACAACAATAAGGCAACACGGATAGGCACGTGCATGTGTGTGCACCCCTATGGGGGAGGGGGGCGTACGTTTTCGCAGACGAATTTTCGAGTTTCTTCGTGATCAGAGCGTGATCGTTAAGACTCCCACACTGAAACAATGTCTGTAGGTTCTAATATATTATGTACTTCACATATAAGAAAGGTATATTGTTTTTCACGTGTCTCTGCGTATCAAGGTATCCGTGTACGCGTGTGCTACGCCATGTGAAGAGGGGGGGGGGCGCATGTCATCTCTGAAAACATATTTGCCTCCCTTGATACCTTTCTTCCATCTTCTAGCTCCACCGGACTTCATTAGAACCTATAAGTGAAGTTTTCTAAAGGAGAAGGAGTCCTACCCTCCGTGAACTGAGTTGAGGTCGACCGTTCCGGCCCGGTGGCCCCCACGCGTGTTTGGTTCCGCCCAGGTGAGTTTCACACAATAGGGGCGCGTGCCGACTACTGAACTGGAACTTGAAATTGAGGCCTGAAGGCCTGAAAGGGTGGACATCCTTGTCCAGGCCATTTAAAAGCCTGTCAGAATGACCTAGATATTTTTGGCTAATTGACAACTAGGTAATGGATATGTTGATACTTTGACATGAAAGAGCATCTTGTTCTTTTTTTTTGGCCAATGGCTTTTATGATCATGAAACACAGAGAATATTCTTACTAACATTCTTAAAGTTAAGTTGTGGGTCCACTAAAATTTCCAAACGCTTTGAGCTACCAGTAACCAGAACTTTAAATCTGCTGACCCATCACTTGTGGATTCTCCCTGGCCATTGATATTTGCCACTGTAAATACATGCTTTTCTAACAGCCTGGATACCATCCCATATTGTAGGGTGGACTTGTGGGCAAGGTTGTTTACCCAGAATATAAAGGTTCTGGGTTTGAATCCCTGATAGTGACTGAGTCCTTAGGAAAGGCACTTGACAGTTGACATCTATTTCCTCACTTGACTCAGGTGAAAATGAGTACTAGTATCATGTACTACATTGTGGCTTTAGTTAGAGACGTCCTCTTGGATGGGACATAAAGCTGCATGCCCTGTGTTTGAGGAGAGCCACACCTTGAGCATGTTAAAGCTTATCAAAAAGAGTAGGTGTGACCGTGTAGGTGGCTCAAACCTTACAGTCCGATCTTACGCAGCTTGTACTTACTATGTTATGCCTAAAGGTGAAAAAAAAAATGGCTTTAAAAATGTGGTAGCATTCATAAACTTTCGCCAGGATAGTACCAAGGCTTGTTGTAACCTGTCAAACTTATATCACATGCTGCATTTTCATTTCTCCAGATCAGTAGCTTTCCTTCCACCTTAGGTTAGCAGAAAAGCTGTTTTCTGATGCTCTGAGCTGCACCCTGCTTCTCCCTTCACCTTGTAACCATTGACCTGACCACGGAGGACACAAAAATATGCTGACCACGATTGGCTGGGAGCTGAAAGGTCATGTGTGTCCATGGAAGTGCCAAGCTATTACATGCCTTCCTGCCCTCTCGTAAATGGAAGTCGCTATCAGGCCTAAGCCCAGCCTTTGAGTAAAAACTAAAATGTTAAAGAAAATGCTTCCTTGCATCCCCTTCATCAGGGATAGATCTAAAACTCTTCCCTATCTGCTGAGGAAAAAGTTTTTATGTAATGTTTTGCCTGTAGGAAGAAATGTTGCTGTTTGTTATGCTAGTTTATCTCTGTACACTTATCTATAGAATGCGAGAGGCTTTTCGTTAAGTCAAGATTGCATTTATTTATGGCTGTCACAAAGACAATTTTGATGTTTCTTAAATAGGGCATGCCAGCAGATGCACCTGTTTTTAGGACTCGGGCTCGGCCAGACATCTTCTTGCAGTTGGTGTGAAATTTGACAATTTCAAAATTCGCCGCTACGGAACTGTCAGCGTTTAGCGGGCAGGCTCCCATGGCTGTGATGACAAATGTGTTCTGTACTCCAATCACTGCTCAATGACGGGGAGCAGTGGACACTCGTTTGCCCGTGGTGTTGATCCAGAGCCATCCAATTTTCCATGGAGATTGCCCTCGGCCATTTCCAGCCAGGAAACCATCATCGTTCAGTGGACAAGATGTCATCATGCTCATTGGATAATACGTTCCACATCTGTTCCAATGATACAATTTCTTGACCAGGCAGAAAAAAGTTCCTCCCTGCCAATTCTAAGTGTCCAGAAACTGTTTGGCTCTAGATTTGAGTTTGATCATTAGTTTCAGGCATGTTTAAACTTTAATAGTTTATAATAGTTTAAATGTATGCTATGGCTAAAATAAGCAATTTATGTCTTGAACTGTTCTTATAACTTTTATCTGGTCTTGAAATTGTATTGAAAGGTAAAGAAAGGATAAAGCTAGGAAGTGTTTAGCTGGTGATAAATTCTACATCCTCGATATTTATTAACACATCCTCTGCTTCACAACTACTTGTCCAGGCAATAGGACAAGCACCAAACTAGTGGCACTGGTCCCATGGCCCATTGGGTAAAAGCATTTGCTTGCTGAGGCTACAAAATGTACCCAGTGTCACAGATGGTGACCGATTGCTCCTGTGTCCGCCGACTGCAACCCCAAGAACCATGTCCCATCAACTGAAGACCGTGAATTCAATTTTATCGTTTTTGATAAACATTTTCCTTCTTAGTCAGTGACCGATGTGTCCTTTGTCCGTGGGGCATGGCGCGGCATCTGTTCCCCCTCTGCTCTGACAGGGATGAACAGGAAATAATCTGTTACGTGGCCTATGACCTCTATCAGGCCCGGTCCATGTGCCGCAGGTGCGCGATCGATCGGACCGGATTGGACTGGTTCCTCGCAAACATCCACCGCTAGCGCTGGCCGCAGTGATCGCTAGACGTTCCTTCTTTGTCTTTCCTTTCTTACTCAAACGTCAGTCTCACAGCTTTGAAGAAAGCTTCTGTATTGTGGTAATGTCCTTTCCCGGTTTCCTAATTCTGTTTATTTCCCTTGCATTTACTATTAGCACCTTGAAAAGGCTACAAGAGACAATGATGCACCTTACAACTGTGCGATAGAAGTGACTGGAGCTTTGGTCACACGGTACACCCAACCTTTACTACAGGCTGTACCCACCACACAACTTTACCAACTTTCCTGTACTGTTCCTTTATGTTTACATGGTTACAGCCCTTTGTAATCATCTACTTCTTAATGTGATGCTAGCAGCAGCCTACTCATTTATGCACATTACTGCCAACCAGTATCTTTTAAAACTGATCATAGAAAAGCCTATCCACCTGTGCCTCTAACCAACTTGGTTCTGGGCTGTAGTGTGCAGGTACAGTCTATACCTACACCTGTCATTATTGGCTTAACTAGTTCCATTTACACCTGTTTCAGGTGTACATGAAGGGGTCATTCCATCACAGCTGTCTACCTGTGTACACATGGTCTTGAAATGCACCTGTAAGTGCTACCTGTTTAGCAACATTATCAAATGTGCACCTCTTTACTTACTGGAAATCTGCTGTGCTATTCAGAGCCCTTCACCCCTTTAGCATTTAGTCCCAGGCCTAATCAAAAGTCATCGGGGTAAACTGATTTTTGACATTTTGTTGCCACAATTTACAGCCATAAAGCCCAATTGCCAGATAATTATAATTTTTTTAGGAATTTATTCATTACTTTGCTACCCTCCCCTGCACCGTGTGGGTATGGGAAATGATTTTACACTGAGAATCATGATCCAAATGTCTTCTCCAAATGACCATATCAGATATGTAATCAAGAGGTTATGATCGCTGGGACTTGAACCTTGTCGGGAGCTCCACCTCCTGCTAACTCACCAGATGGTCAATTATCATTATAGGGTACCTGCAATTCATTTTGGCTTTTACTCAGTCATCATAATGTCCAGGAAAATAGACACCATACGGATTTATGTGCCATTTGTCATTTATACCTCAATTTCATATCTTTATCTATGGGCCCATCAGACATTACCCCAATTTTTGGCTTAGAAAACTCAGCCAGGTTGTCCTTACCTCCAACAGGTAATGCACACTTGTTAGAACAAAAAAAAAAATTGTCTGCTTATTGTATTGAACTGTGCTTATCCAGAACTGTACCTAACCCTAGCTTATGTCTGAATGGGTTACGGTCAGACTCGGACAAAATACGGTAATACATTTGAACCATGCACGGTTCTGGATATGTCTGAACTACTAGTATCCAGAACATTGCTGGGTTAATACTGAGTTTTGTAGAAGTGCATATGCATTCCTTTGCCGGCCATCCTACAACCAACCAGCCATTTGAGGACAAATCCACCTTTTTTGTGTTCTGTGAATGTTGGAAATTAGAATATTCATAGTTTCCTACTGTACTTGAAAGAACATCCAGTCAAATTTGCACCATTATCTTGTGTGCTAACAGAGTTAAGGAGCACATCGTTAAGGTCAACACAATTATAAAGCAACCTAAACTACAACGCTAACAGCAACACGGTGCCTTTTGTCAGGGCAAGACTATCCTTACAGGTCGAAGCGTAATTTAAACGGCCTCCCTTTGATGTGACTTGCCAGGGACACCAGATACTACTCACACTTACTTTGTACAAAGGCAGAAAGTTGTTTGATCTCTGGTGATCAAGGTGAGCTTGTTTGACCCTGTGACCCCTATGGTGGGTGGATGTTGTTACCAAGTGGTCTTATTGTGTCTGGAGTAAGGGGGACACCCCGCTGCTCTGTTAGCAGAGATACAGCCGCAAAATGACAAGGGATTCCACAAAATTTATCTAATAGTTTGTCCCTCTTGCTACGTATTGGGGGAGAAAAGCAATCATAGGAGAATAAATGAATTAACATTTTTTTTGTAATTCTCTTTTACGATATCGGAACTGCAAAGAAGTCCGTCAGGCCATGGCATGTGATCGTAAACAGTTTTAATTTCCCGTTTTTTTTGTCTGGCATAAATTTGTGTCCAACGCTTGACTTTATCTCCCCAAGTAGAACGTGATGAATGGCCCACTTCCGATCGGCAAGGCTATCTTTGCCGGGATGTGTGCTCAAAATGGCCTGCGCTGTTTATCTTGTTTATGTTTAATCTATCAAGGTGTGATAGGGGAGATGGCAAGGGGGCTGTCGGAAGTTTTTGTTGGTGGCCAGAAACCAAGAGCAACACTCAACCCTCTCTTACACAGGTGTAATCTGAGACACCATCAAAGGCACAGACCCTGTCCACTCTAGATTCCTCCCTGACCAGGTTATTTAGATAAGTGTGTTGTCCAGGTAGTGCCGACACCTAACAACCAATTCTGTGTCTGTGCTGCAGATAATCTGGTCTTAGCTGTTGTAGTGACCAGGAGTAAAAGGGGGGAATCATGAGATAGATTCTTGACTTCTCTGTTTTGACAACAAGATGAGACAGTGCAGGGCTTAGCTTATTGAGACAGCGCTCATTTTTTCACATGGACAAATTAAAAACAGAACACTTACATCGTTCTCATATTTGATTTTCTTATTTTGCTAGTTTATGTTTTGCTTGATATTTTGAAGGAACTGTAAGTTTTATACAGCAGACAAACTGCCAGATTAGTTAAGAAACGGTGACAAACACAGCAAAACACTTTTTTAAAAAAATCCTTTTTTGAGAGAGAGAGAGAAGTCATTTGAGTTCTACCGGTATATTGTTTTGTTGTTCAAGTACATGTATATGATTTGAGCAGTGATCAGATTTTTTGTATCTTTCAGGAATGAAAGTACCCCCAGCCGTGCCACCATGTACCAAGACTTCGCCCTCCCAGACACCCACACAGACTACCCGTACCAAAACACTTCTAGCAGTGAAGATGAAGGAATAGACAGTGAGACAGAGGCAGAGCTGTACGCCCAGGTTCACTATGCCGAGGACCTGAGCACACTTGATTACGTGGATGTTGTGGGGAAGGGGGGTAATGAAGGAGACAAAGGGCATGATAGACGGGATAATAAAGTGGAACGGGGATATGGGGAGCAGAATCAGGGTGGAACAGAGGGATGGGTGCAGGCTGCCGGCAGCGGGGAGGGTGACGGGGATGGAGATAGGGAACCCAGCCATGTCCCGGCAGGCACACACACGCACCGCGCTCACACCGGCCACCTCCCCACACGCACACGGGTGTCAGGGAGCGGGGAGGAACACCAGGGGGTGGGGAGGACGGAAAAGTCCGGCCGGGCGAAGCGCAGCCAGGCAGACCTCCTGAAGACGGTCGGGTCTGTTGTGGCAACAGACTCAGACAGCGAACATGACTCGGACGGGAGCGGCGTCTCTAATTACCAAATACTGGACGGGCGAACGATTACAGGCGACGAACTTCTGCAGCTCAATGTCGTGGGAAAGAAGGCGGGGGCGTCACAGGCTGAGGAGAGAGAGACAGGTATGTACAGTCAGCAGTGTGGGGTGGAGAGACTGCAGTAGGCAATATTGAACACACAATTGCCCTGTTGGACATCCATGCATAATAAGGGGTGCACCTGTATGTCACGAATATTTAAATGACGTGTCCTTTTATGATGGTGACTTTGAACCAGACCTTGATAATAGCCATATGTATTCGCACAGGGAATATAGAGCAGTCCAGGAGTGAAGCGAAAGTTTAGTCTGGTAATTACTTGAGAGAATTTCAACCGTCTGGTCGTGCGATCGGAGGGCCATGAAAGATGGTGAGGTTTTAATCAACTTTCAACATGCTGACAAAGATAGATGGGGCAGATATGTATATTCATAACGCGGGTTTCGGCCGTGGCCGGCAATGCAGCAGATGCGGGGAGTTGTACGGGAAGTTATCGCAAGTTTGCCGCGCAGGGAACGCCGTAATCACCTCATTGTACGCATGGCCAGTGATGTTGAAAATGACATTATCTCTAGCCAGTGCTGTGATGGAGTGTTCATAATTGGTGTGATTTACTTCAAATCATAGATATGATTTACTTAAGATTATGGTTAAAACTTAGTGGAAATTACATATATAAACTCATCAGCTCCATACATTATTTTTCCCAGAAACCAATCTAGATGCAAATTTTGATGGCTTTATGGATATTGGAAATTCGGCCGCTTTACTACCCATCTCGGCAGCGCCGCCACGCATAAGTGGAGATATTTCTCGTGAATCTTCCTCGTAGAATTTATGTAGCTTCACTAATCATTTTATCCAACTTTTCATAGACTACTTACCTTTAAATTGCCCAAAAATTAGGTTTGGAAATTAACATTTTTACACTATCAAATTTCATTGTGAGTTATGGCATTGTTGGGTGTTTGGAGACTGATGCGATAGTCCACCAGACGCCCATAACTTTTTTGGATTGTTTCCCAGTCGGAAATTTACGTGCCTTTTTTCCTACCCCTGAAAATTGAGTGAGGAAACCTGTCCTCAGCTGAGCTCAGTGTGAAGAGGATTCCAACGCCCAATCAGGCTTGGCACAGAGTTCATTAAATCTCAATAGGATGCACAATTGTGGCCAAAATCCCTCCTGAAGCGTACAGGATAAACAAACAGGTTAATGTAGCATGTAAACACTGTGTCAATACACCTTATATCTCACAGCACGGCCATACAGGATGCCAACTCTCACAAAATTCCTTTAGCAGGTGTAATTTTTAGCATGTTTCAAATTGATTTCTACTAATTGATTGCCAAAAGATATTCATTGTTATCAACTTGAACTTCTTTTAATAAAAAGTATATAGTTTTTACGATATGATGCAAAACAATTATAATTGTTCCTTTGTTTGAAGATCCTTTTTTTTATAGTTTACAAACAATCTGTTAACAATGTTTGAAGGTCTGTGGGATAAAGCATTGTTCAACCTAAGGTTTCCATTTATAAGGCAATTTTCACAATTTTGTTGAAATGATAACCTACTCTAGATCTCGGTGTAAACTAATAGAATAGTTTGATATCTGGATTATACTGGATTATTATGTATCAACTTTTGAAGCTACCTTTTATCAAGAATTTTTTTGTCCAGGAAAAGTTACATCTATAAGGCTGTATCATAACTTTTCCTGATTTATTTTGTTACTTTTTCACTTCTTCTTTGCTTCTTCTTCACTTGCGTCCGACGGAAAGATTTGTTGGTGCCAAAGAACTTCAGTTTCAGGTTTGATTATGTTGTAAAACTTCATGGGACTTTTAGTAGTGATCGTGACTCCACAGCTGATGGTTTTCCTCAAAGGTGCTTTCAGCAGACCTGAATAGAGGCAAAGGGCGCCGGAGACGTCAAAGGGTCGACCAAAGTCATGATAACCTTGACAGATTATTTTTTGATGATTTGTCGCACCTTTCTACCTCTGTCGCATTTAAAAGAGAGGCAGAATTATGATAAAGATGGGTTTTGGCAAAGTTATCAAAAGGTGCATCGATATCCAGCACACAAAGAATTGCACTTTTGTGCTCTTTATGACCCTGGTGCAGGTGTTCCCGCGGCCAGTCTGACTCCGCACTCACCCCGATCAAACGGCGCGGCGACGAGAAAACGGAAAAGTCGAAAGGCCAAGAGGAATGTATAGAACTTGGCTTGGCCTTGCAGACCCTAGGCGTCAGTGTCACTCGCCCATGCCCAGAATAATTACAAAAATGAATAGGCTATATATTAGTGAGCTGGCCTGTGAAATAATTTTGAATGATTACCGTCATTACCGAGAGCCATGATCAGGTTTTTGCTGGGTAATGATCTCGAAAAAATTATAGGAGGTAATTATAGCATGCGGCATCGCCCCAGTTGGTAGCATCGATTTTATTTGCACTGGCATGGGGGAGCAATGGTTGGAGAAGTGACCCAGCTTGCCCGAAAAGGAACCAATTTGAGCAAATTTTAGCAATTTAAGAATTTGAATTTCCCCAGTGGTGAGATAGTTACTGGCCAAGCGTGTTCGGGCGGCGCTTTCTCAGGAAAACTTGAAGGAAAAGTTTCCGTGCTGCTGGTATAACGTTTGCTCCAAAGTCATTTTTCTTAGGTTGCGGAATATAGAGCAAGGTAATGAGGCAAGGAAGTAGCTGATACTGTCTCAGCATTAGTTCATTGCCGTTTTCGTGTTTAATGGGGGCCCGATACGAGGGAAGCCGTCATAGCGTTTTTCCGGCTCGCCACCCTACATTTGGCCAGAAAGGGTGAATCACTGCCGGCAGAAATTGCCTCCATCCATTCCAGCCGAGTGTCGGATCTCATTCGGCGGGACAGCAACTTTAAAATGGGGATTACCGCTGCTAAAGAAATGGCCAGATGCCGGGGATTCCTGCATATTGCGGGGAATTAAGGGCCATTTCCCACGTTTGAGCGTGTCTTAACGGGCACGGAGCAGGGCAGCTGTGAACGGGCGTGATGACACCTTGACATGGCATCTCATTTGTCATATTTCTTTTCCGCTCTATCATAATGTTTTGGCTACCTCTCTGCCAGAGCTAATGTTCTATCTCCTGGAGTAGTAATTCAAGGTTTGTCCATCTAAAGGCTCGCCAAGGAGAATGATTAAAGGAGGAGGGACTGATGTTAAGTAACTTTGTAATAATGACCATAATCTAATTTTGTATTCATTTCATACCTTGCTGCTTCCATCCATTTTAAGATCTTCGATGAAGTCCAAAATCCATTTTGGCACCTTCATTAACCAAGCCGACCCGGGCCATCCTGGCATGGCCATCGGCTGCCCATGCATTCATATGCAATATCGGTTCTATAGTGTGGATATTATGAGGGCAATTTCTTCAGATCACATCCATGGGCCAGTAATAAATTGGCAAAAACTCCTGGGTGTTTGTCTTAATTTAAGGGGGCTAATAGAGTTGGATCGAGCCAGTTACTGGGGCTCTCTGGGCTTCTTCGGTGATGTATGGCCCCCTCCCGCTTGGGATTACCGACTCGGGATTCTCATTACTTTTTAATGGATTGGCTGCCGTCTCCATTGGCCGCGGCGCGGGCGGTAGCATCCAGGGAATTCTACGCGGGATCTTTACTGGGGTGTAATAACGGTCACGTTAAGTGAGTACACGGTTCGGGCAGCGAACGCCCCCCCCCCTCCTGATTCATGGGGCACTGATATGAATTTTTATAACGGAGGCTATTATAATTTGGGTGAATGTGTGGTTATGATGGATTAGGGCCCTGTGATAGGGCTGGTTATGGAGTGGGGATGGGAGGGAGGTGTGTATTGTTTTGTTACACAGCTCACTGGACTGGGGAGACCTCGCAACCCAAGCCGAATGGCCGCGGGAAAAAGGAAGCTCATAATTACCCCTTTCATACTGGAGAGGAGGAAGAGGCAATTGCCAGTTAGGTTTCCGACGACATTTCCTCCCTTCACCGCCGGCGGAAGGTGCAAAGCTATTAAACCTACGCTGAGCGAGAATGCCATCTTTGTTATTGGAAGTCGTTCCTAGCTCAGCCATGTAATCTAAAATCGAAGATTGCCTATTACAAACTGCATTTCTGTTATATTTTATTTCCAATCCGTAACGACCAGGGTGGACAATGGTTGGGAGAAAGGGATGGCGGGGAGATAGGGGGCTGGCAAATGGTGAATTATGTGGGGAATTTTAACCATTGGCAGGTCGAGCTTATCAAAAGTCCTCACATTGAGATCGCTTCACGGGAAATTTGTGAGGGTAAGCTTAACCACACAAAGGCAAGGTGAAAAGGGGAATTTGTATTAATTTCTGCCGTGGCATAGATACATGGGCCGCCTGACACCAATTCTGCCGTCGCCGCACAGGTTTATTGTATCCATTGCAGGTGCCTTGGACGATCTTGTGTGTAGACAGGAACGCACAGAAGTTCAGGAAAGACGTATGTTTGGTTTCCCTCAAGCGGGGGCGTTTGCACGGGAACAGATAACGCTATTTCCTCAGCGAAAAACCCAAAACACACCATTTCCTGATGTAGTGAGATATGGTTAGTTTAGTTTTGAGGCTAATAGAAAAAGGGTTTAGTGCGAGACATCTTTTTCACGTGGCTGACAGAAACTTTTCTCTGACTTCTACCATGTAGAAATACATGTAGGCAAGAAAGATGGTGTTAAAAATATCATGATCAGCATTCAGGGCCATTAAAGTACACCACCCTCCCTTTTGGCATTTAAACCCAGCATCTGTATGATGTAAATCACATCTTTCAAAGGATCAACTGCCTTTATTCCCTTTTCTATACTTGTCATAAATTGACGAAATGAACGTGAGGCGACAAATTCAAAAGCGGAAATCAGCTGTGTTGGACGTCCTCTTCCCAAGGATTAATCAACCAGAAACAATATGCCCCCTGAAATGCTATCTGGTTTCGGACAAAACCATGAAAAGGGGCACTTTCTGCTTCAAAATTGCAATTTCGCGTGGTGGTCATTTTTTGTGCCATGGCATTGAAAGGCAAAAGGAGGTGTCCAGCTGAGGTTTGGGTCCAGATGGGACCTTCGCTCCCAAGTGTCCACTTCACCTTTTCAACTCTTGCCCTTGGCTCAGGTGAAGACAGAGGATGACAATGTACATGTACAAAAGGTGAAAGTTAAAGTGATCTTGAACCAGTTTGGAAATGGTAGAAAGTCTCAACTTTCCACAAAAAACATGTATCAAAGTTGGAAAAAATTATAAGGCAATGTTGATTGTTTAGAAGTATGAAGAACAAAATAGTAGGATTACTGTATTCATGTTTATTCATATGGCTCCTTTTGGACTTTGGACGTTGTTTGGTACCTTCAGTTACATCTCTTTGTTTCAACAAGTGAAGAAAAGAACTCTTATAACATAACATAACATAACATAATAATGGTCGGATAAAGAGGCCATATAGCCTATATAAATCCGCTTCTTAGGCTAAACATTAAACAACACAAATATTAAGTTCAGTTCTAAGCACAAATATAAAGTTCAATTCTAAACACAAGTATAAAGTTCAGTTCTAATAAAAAGTTCAGTTCTAACTATAAAGTCCAGTTCTAGATATAAAGTTCAGTTCAAATATAAAGTTCAGTTCAAATATAAAGTTCAGTTCTGAAGAGTTAAAATGTGATAGTTTGTGGGAGTTCTTAGGTAAAGTCAATGTTGTTTCCCATTCCCCTATCAAAGTTATATCTATTTGAACTAGATATAAAGTTCAGTTCAAATATAAAGTTCAGTTCAAATATAAAGTTCAGTTCTGAAGAGTTAAAATGTGAGAGTTTGTGGGAGTTCTTAGGTAAAGTCAATCTTATTTCCCATTCCCCTATCAAAGTTTTTTGTAATGCTGCCTAAAAGACAGACAACAGGGTTAACCTACAGAACATGCTGAGTTTGGCTGCAGGATGGCACTGCGCTTAATCATCATCAAACTTTCATTAATATCTCAATATTTCACCGTATCTTGATTGTATCTGTGCGGAGATGTTTTGAGTCAGGAATACTGCTGACGGCCCACTATCTCCATGGCCAGGAAGCCCTAAGCCGGAGACAAATGGTACGACTAGCAACGAGTTAAGTGGAGCTTAATCATCATTTGGCCCCATCAGAACATCTTACCACATGGTTTGATAGATGGAGGTTTTAAGCAGTCTAATTCAATTTTCCAATTTTCACTTTCAGTCCCTTTTTGTTTGAAGATTCCACAGTGATAGGGCTGAGTGTCTGATATAAAAGAACCAACTTGGTTTTTATTAAGTTTTGATCGCTGTATTTGCGGATGTTTTATTGCCATTCGTTAATGCGATATGTGGGAACTTCAAGAAAACTGTTCATGTAGTAAGCAATACAATGTATGTTCTAGGTGAGAGTTCTAAGTGACTATCTAATAATCGCACTGTTGCCCCACAAGCTTCAACTACAGTCAGTTCAAAAGTGATTTTAAAGCCGCTAATGAGAAAAGTATCAAATATTTTACTGTGGTTTCTGGATCCTTCAAAGCTACTGTTCCAGAGCATACTTCTTCTACCGGTCAGAGATGCCCTGAAGAGGTGTCAGCCAGGCTATTTGTTATCATTTGTAGACCCGAAAAACGGATTCGTCCAGAATTGTCTTTTATCGGAATTCGGCAGCATTGTTACCAGATGACAGGGGTGATGCATGACAGGGCAAAACGTTCAATTTACCCAAATTGAAGATGGCTGGGCGAATCTGAGGGCTCGGGCGAGAGGGAATCCATCTATTAGTTGGGAATTCCCTTCCAACCTTGGCTGTATAGAGCTTCTGTGGAAGCACTATTAGCTGTTACAATGATTAATAACTCTGCGTGCCCGATATTCAATTTGGGGTTAAAGGTGTTGCTATTGTCCGACTAAAAGGCTGCTACGAGTCCCTGAAGATACCGTTGGCGGCTCTAGGGCGGCAGTTCCAAATATTTGTGCTCCAAGATGCAAACTGCCAGTGATTGGCTCAAAGTCAAAGAACATTTGACTTTCTTCTTGTGTTTTTTTTTTCACTTTGGAAATTTTTGGCACTTTGACAAAAGCAGGAAGTTCTTCTTCATCTATGTTTGTTATCTCTCCATGTGTTCTTTAGACCTAGGAAAAAGTATTGTGTTTCCGATTTTAGTCTAGAAAAAGATTTTGCCAGGAGGTAGGGATTTTCTTTATCAGCTGAAGTGACCCAACAAATACAGTTTAACAATGTGAAGCTGATATGCATCAGGACCAGGGCTGTCTCCAGGCCCGTCCCTCATTTTTTTCCCAGGCCTAACTAAAGTGACCTTATGTACTTACAAACCTACCATAATGAAGACTGCCAGCCCTCCCATCCCATATCTAACTCTCAGCTAAACCCAGACACCATTACTGCACTCATCCCGGAAACCCTGTGATTAATAACGGTATAGAGAAAAGCACTTTTTATTCAATTTCCGTGCAGGGCTTGCGGCTGAAACAGTCGTGATTGCTCCCAGATGACAGTTGTGATGGAATAAAAGGCCAAACTTTCTTGTTTTAGGACTAGGGAAAGCCTATTACGAGAGTAGGAAGGCTCTTATGGCCATATTTTTGACATATCAAAACCTGGCAAGCACTTAAAACATCCTGGACTAGTCCTGCTATATCCGATGTACAAGGATCTGGGAACATGGCACGCTTCTATTTGTCTTCACAAGGCGGCAGATTATTCCTGATGAGCTTTTTTGTCAACCTTTTAGTGCATTGCAACAGCCATGATTTGCAGGCAAATTTATGTCATCCTTTTGATATGATAGCAAGTAGCAAGTTTGTGTTGTGTGCTTTTTAACCATTGAAATTCTCTATCTTATAGCATGGGTCTTAATATAAAATATCTTCATACCAATTTATAAGATAAACTAATGAAACAAAAATTTGTGCAGCTCAAGATATCACACTATGCACTGCTTTGCAATTGTATATGTTGACACAGTTTCCACATGCTAGACAGATAGGGACACTGACAGGAAGTTAGTTCAAAGGTTCCAGAAAAGTAATGGAAAAGGTTATCTCATTTCCCGTCTTCAACTTCCTGCTTATATGCATGTCCGTTGCCTCATATTTTTCAAGTTGTAGGAGCCAGTGGGAAGATGAACACACAGAATTAGAGAGAAATACACAGTTATTGATGAAACAATAAATTAACAAAAACTTCTCTTCAAGTTCTATTTATACTTGTTTGAGATCAGTCCTAGGCATAGTCATAGATGAGTTGTCCAATTTCTTACTATATGTGTCATTAGTTTTAAGTTATATTCAATACAAAAGAACAGACTGGATTAGATTCACACTTCACTTGACATTGAAACTTTTTGATAGGGCAGGCTACTTGTCTGTTGCACTTGTTTTATAAGTATTAATCCCTTTAAAATCCTTTCTGCATGTGTTTTATGACGTTTCCACTTCTGAATGGCCCTGTGGCCATCACCTCACAGTGCAACAGCTAAGCCGTATAACTATTTAATGATTCTACACCTCTTTGGCCGGCTATCTCTCCTATATTTTCAGTTGGTTTTTGAAAGGAAAATCCCCTTGAAATCCTTTTTATTTTACTACTTTTGACCATGGCAATGGGAAGCCATCTTCCTACATTATTGTCCGGCAGCTACAAAGTCCTGTAAGTGATTTTTGCTCGTTCTGTCTCCCTAAAATTCGTCTCGGAGGGACACTTTACCGTTTTACCTGTTAAGGGCTTATGCTCCGACCTCAATCAAGATGCTTTCACCGAGTCGCAACCTCCGGCCC